>NC_051041.1:16837271-17212271 GCF_904848185.1 Acanthopagrus latus
TATCGACACCCCCAAGAAAAAGAAGAAAAAGAAGAAGGACAAAGTCAAAGAGGTGGAGACGGACACGGAGGTCACAAATGAAACGTCCAGCCAGCTGGATGGCAACACGACTCAAGAGCTGAACGGAGCAATGGATGAAGCAAATGGAAATGAAGCCGGTGAGAAAAAGAAGAAGAAGAAAAAGAAGACGGATAAACATCCCAAAGAGGAGGAGGAGGTTGAGATCTCCCCCACTGATGTCCACGGCAGCGACTCCAGCGGTTACCTTAGTGACAAGCCAAACAAAAAAAGGAAACACGAAACTGACGTCACATCTGGTGTTAGTGACGATACTGCAACACCAAAGTCCAAGAAGAAGAGGAAAAATGGCATTGAGCAGTTTGCCTGAAAATATCATGTCTTGTATGAAGATCAGGTTAATTGTGCTGAATAATTTAGGAATATCCTGACGTGCCTTAAGGATCAGACAAAACTTTTAATGAAGCAGGATTCTGTCGGTCCGCCTCAGCCCATCCACCCGCAGTTCCCTGCTACGGCCTGATGAGGGAGCACAGCTGCCTCATATGATCACACTGGGACACAAACACAGATTTCACTCCTGTCATGTCAACTTCACCTGTTAAACATGGTGCTCGAACTGAATAGGCCCGACTGGCGTTGAATTATGGAGCCAAATGAGGAAAAACTATGAATTGATATGAATCCGCTGTGCCTGCTCTCGAGCATGTCCTCCTTCAGGGATGCTGACGGACGTTTAGACGACCCAGTCTGTCGAGCTCAGTCTGAGAAACACCTCTGTTCTCTCGCCTCGCGTGCCTCTGCAGTCTACGCTGCAACTGACAGAGAAAGTTGTCGCCACCAGATGTTTGCAGTATTTACTCGGCGTCCTACAAATGAGTCAGAAACGGTCCTGAAGTGTTTGTGCTGTTTCACTGTTCAGTGTTGCGTTTTCACAGTTTTCACATGAAGTCTTGTCTTCTGTCTTCAGCTGCAAACCAACAGAAAGTGGATGTTAAGAATTAAAGAGCTCTGTGTTTTGAAAAGTTGCTGTTTCCATCTCTCATTCAGAATCATCTGAAATATCCTGCTCACATACAGAGGAACACTAAGTTTGAGAAATCTTTAACATTTCTTCAGTTATTAACAGCAAGATGTTTTTCATGGCAAATTCCTTCCACAGCAAACTCTTTCATGCCTACGAGTGGGTGTCAAGTGATGAAGCGCTGAGAGACGGCTTAAAGATCCTCGTGTTTTCTTTACCCCTCCACTCCTCCGCCCCTCCACCCCTCCACTCCTCCACTCCTCCACCCCTCCACTCCTCCACTCTTCCGCCCCTCCGCCCCTCCGCCCTTCCACTCCTCCACCCTGTCTTCCAGCGGGGAGTCTCTTCATGAGCTGTGGGGTGCTGAGAGGTGAGAGCTTATCAGGAGCTGCCTAACAAGGAGAGATAAGAAGCCGCAATTAACTTGGCTCATCTTCATCTGTCACACCTGAAAATATACATCTGTTCTTTTTAATTAAAAGCCTTAAATAATAGGTTATTAACATGTATAAATCGTGGCTGGAAGGATTATATTATAAGGGGAGAAACCCATAAGTATTCATTAGAGGACAACAGAATGTGATCATTTCCTAATCAATGACGTACTTGGCTGAGGATATTTTATGTTTTAGCTCATCTTTTTCTTGCGTTAGTTAAATCTCTCATGTCTGTACAATACATATAAAGCTGTTGTCAGTTAACCTAGCTTAGCATAAAGACTGTAAACAGGCAGCCTGGCTCTGTCCAGAGTTTAAAAAAACATGCCTAGCAGCGCCTCTAAAGCTCACTTAATAACGTGTAATATTGAGTGTAAGTGTAGATACAACACACAGTGTAATGTGCCGGGAGCAGCTACTTCCTGGATTCTCAGCCCAAGACATTGTTTATATTCTTACAGGAAAGGGCGTGAGAGCTGCGTCAAACTTCTCATTTAACAAGAGAGAGTACAGTTCTTTAAATGTTGAACTGTTCCTTTAATTGAATACCTACATTTATAGCTGCATCATCACCAACAGGGTTTTTACAACTTGACAACCCAGATGTTTGTCTTAAAGAGTCACTGTGTAGCTCCGGAGAAAAACTACACAATAAATGAATAAAACAAAGATATTAGTGAGGTAATAATACAAACTGTCATCTTCTCCTCAGCTGAATGAACGAGCTGCTCTCAGAGGAAAACAAGGTCCCACTGTTTGGAGCTAGAAAGGTGGCAGGGTCCGCCACATATAAACAAAGTAAACAGAATGAAACTGTGTGTGTGTGTTCAGTTTGTTTTTACATAAAATAAAAAATATTGAATGAAGCTTTCTCTTCTGATCAGAATGAATGCCCCAAAACTTCACAGTGTGTCTTTAATCTTGTTTCATAACTGATCTTTCAGTTTCATTTGTAATGAGGACAAAGATAATTCCAACTAATAAACCATTCTGGAGAGTGGTACTAAAATAAAAATAGTGCTCTATAATGTAGAGTCATTGAAATGTGCAAAACCTGCTTCAAGTAGAACACACACACACACACACACACACACACACACACAAAATAAACAGTCACAAGCTCATGTTACCAGATTTCAGCCTTGAGCAGAAGAACGTTAACATGAAATAAAACTTAATGTGCTGTAATGTAATCACACAGAACACAGTCATTACAAACCGGTCCTGGTTTTCCCAGAATGCTCTCGGTGAGCGGCCTCGACTGTTTCAACGCTACAAACACACAAAACACTTCAGACCTGCCATCGTAACATTAACAGAGTTTTATTTTAAAGTTCAAGTGGATTTTTGGTTCCCTGTCATTTGTCCTCCCTCGACCTCGTCTGCTGTTATCACTGGTGCACCTCTCCTGCACCTGCGCCCCCCCATCACCGCTCATTTATCTTGTCATTCCAGCTATCACTCCCTCTCATGGACTCCCCCTCCTCCCCCATCCCTCTTCCTCCTCCTCCTCCTATCCCTGATTTATAGGAGGCGGTGTGCAGTTCACACACATTCCACTTCTGACACCCCCGCACGTCTTGCCACTGGACTCTCATATCGAGGCTCGTCGTTTGTCTTCATGATCCTCGGCTGGAGAGAAGAAGAGAGCGAGTGAGCGAGGAGGACGAGACAATAGCAGGAGTGTTGTTTTTGTTGAGCAGGCCAGACTATCTTTTCAAACACCTCCGTCTCCTTCTGCTTTCAGGGAGTGGTCTCTGGTGTGTGTGTGTGTGTGTGTGTGTGTGTGTGTGTGTGTGTGTGTGTGTGTGTGTGTGTGTGTGTGTGTGTGTGTGTAGACTGGCGGTGTCTCTATCTCCTGTGTCAGAGTTTCCAGGCCTGGCGGCTCCAACTTGAAAGAGCCCCTGAAGTCTTTACGGAGAACAAACGGCTCCCTGACGCAATCCTCCAGGTTCAGGACACACACACACACACACACACACACACGCACACACCATGCCACACACTCACTGGCTCACTCATGCAGACACACCACATCCACAAAGCCACAATCCACAAATCCCCATCCTTGCACACCCCCGTTGGCCAGGCCTAATTAGTTATGTGGTCGGCACTCTGCTCCATCCCAGAGCCCCAAATGGCAGCAGGTCATAAAACGTTAAGTGTTCCACCAGTCAGAGCCGTGCAACTGCAGCCATATATCCTCCAACACGGCCCAGCCAGGGCCGAGTCGTATCAAAGCCCATCTCTCACAGGCCTACTGACATCCATGAAATCCCTTTATGGTGTTTTCAAAGACATTTCTGAGAGATTTTTGGCACTTCTGCTTTGCATCTCAGTTTTTTTATGCTCCCTCAGGTAGGCAAATAGCCCAACTTGCACAGACGGACTCGAGCGTTAAACTTTCCCCAAGGGATCAATGTCCAAGCACACATATGCAAGAGCACATGCACACACACTGTTAACCCCAAAAGTAAACATCACTGCTGGTTGGAGAGCTGGATTCCCATAGTTCAGTTTGTTTCCTCGGCACCCGACACCCACCGTCCTGCCCTCAGTAACCCTGGAGACGACAGACGAGTGTTTCTAGCGACAGGGAGTTGTTCTTGGGTCTGTGTGTGTGTGTGTGTGTGTGTGTGTGTGTGTGTGTGTGTGTGTGTGTGTCCAATTTGAAACACATATTAACATTTTGATGCCCTGAGGAGCCATCAGAGAACGTGTTGATGAAACAACTGATTAAATGAGATGATAATAGAGGAGTGTGTTACCTCCAGGTTAGTCCACTGAGAGCTGATAACACCAGTAACACTAATTATTATTAACACTTGTGTTAACTGCCATCTTCCTCTGTGTGCTGTCACACTGTGCAGGTGTGCAGAGGTAGAAACTAACAAAACATATTCTCTAGAGGAGCTTCATCTAAATAATTCCCAGTTTTAGATACTTATTTTTTAAGTAAAAGCAATATTTTGTTCAGTTTATGTGAGAAAAACTAAAAGTAAGAGAGGGTAAAGACAATATTTTCACTCAGTCTCACCTGGAAGACATTCAGATACTTGGTTTGTCAAATGAAAAGCAAAAGTAGTTGTATAAAGAATGAGACTGAGAGAGAGAAGTTTACAGACTTACTCACCTCAACACAGCCGGATACTCGCTGCCTGAACAGGAATTCTCAGATTAGCTGTTTGGGAAGTTCCAAAAATTGTTGGACACAGCTGGACACATCTGATGTAATGCAGGTGTTGGTGGGATGTTCCCGAAGCTTTCTGGCCTCCTGACAAGCTGGTCAGATTGAATGTGATTGCACCTTAAAGCAACAATGTAGAAAGTGGAATTTGTGCGATTTGGCACCTCCCACAGTTTCTGAGTGCAAATACAAATCCAAGGTCTTTGACAAACAGACGTGATGTCTGATGATTTTGAAGCTGTTATTTGAAGGTAAGAAAGTTCCATGAGTTTGTTTTTAATAAGAAGCTACAGCCAACAGCTGATTAGCCTATCTTGAACACTGACTCTTATTATAAATGATTATTTGTTTTAATTAAACTGTTTGTTAATATTATTATCTGCAGCTATTAGTTCCTTTATTTCTCCATTGTTTAACTGAGTGATATTCAAGTATCATCTGTGAATTCAATAAAGAAACAGGAATGGTACAGTAATTTTATCTTTACATGAAATAATAATCTAAACGAGCCTTGAGGGTTCCTGAGTTATTTGTTATTGAACATATGATATATTTCCTATCCATCTAAACATGGTGATCTACATTATCCAGCTTCTTCAGTTAACATTAACATTGTGTAGAGGATGTTGCACACTGTGACATCATGAAGCCATTTGGTTTTCACTCTGAGTCCATCTGTGTTCTCACACAGAAGGTTCAACACTGCATCAAGTCACCAGAATATTAAGTTTTCACGTGGTTCATATCTTGCTTTTTTTGTTGTTTTGAACATTGATTCATTATTTTGAATGTGTGTGTGCGTGTGTGTGTGTGTGTGTGTGTGTGTGTGTGTGTGTGTGTGTGTGTGTGTGTGTGTGTGTGTGTGTGTGTGTGTGTGTGTGTGTGCGTGTGTGTGTGTGTGTTTGCCCTGGCCAGCCAGCCCAGTGAGATTAATATGGCTCAGTGTAATCAGGAGGTAATGGGAGGCTCATAGGCGTCTAGACAGTGTTCAGACCAAAGTGAAACTCCTACAGCCAAAGCAGGGAAGATGGCAGGGAAATGACAAAAGGTAAATATGGAATCAAGTTTTAATCTCAACTAAGCAGCTTCAGTATTAATGATAGTAACTTCATCCGCAGAGACAAAGCTAATATTGAAAGAATGAGGCCAAATCATGTGAGCGTACACATAAAAGTGACCGCAGTGATTTATTGTGCAATAACACGTTAATGTAAAATAATGTATTTTCATCTCTCCCTATACCTTTTGCATATAAATTGAGGCAGAGATGTGTAGAGGACTAATGAGGGGAGGGTAAGAAGAGGAACACACACAGCATATCATCAGACGCTCAGCCACAACCTCCCAAAACCACAGAAGAATAAATACGCCAAAAGGAGGAAAAAAAACCTTCTGGGTCTGGAAAAAATGAGCTCATGTTTAGTCATGTGGCTTTGCAGGACAATACCCAGGACACAACTAAATATTTTATTATTATATTTTTATGACAACCCCGTGACACTGTGGAGCAGAGCTGAAGGTAGAGGAAAGATGGCAAGAAGGAAAGGGAGTGATGAAGGGAAAGTGAAACCTGGGTGGCCAAATTGCTGCTGATGATGTGTACATTAGAGCTGATTGCTGGAAAAGCACTTGTAACATCACTGACAGCCACAGAGATGAGAGAAACTCTGCTGATCAGTGAACCGTCTGCTGACTCTGGCAGGCAGGCTGAGTTAAATTAGCCAGTTCTTCAAATGACCAATATGTTTAGCATCAAAAGGAAGACACAGAGATCTTCCTGGTCAGTTTGAGGATCTTTGCAAAAGACTGAAGCAAATTTAACTGGAGGGCAGTTATGTTACAGCCACTGGCCTTGATGGGAGTCAGTACAGCACAGGACATAATCAGCTGGTCTAACTTATATAATCCATAATAACTACTGTAAACTTCTGCGTGTGCTCTGGTAATGCATGTCACATAAAGTTCAGTCTTGTATTTTCACAAATTCCTGTGCAGACGTGTTTATCTCTTTATTCACTTTCACTTTTTAAAGATGACATTTCCCAAGAATTTCTCCAGTATTTGCGAAACACTGGAATTTACGGTGTTGTTGTCCAGGACAGCTCGTGTGCTCTGATGTGTGCGATGCCTGGACTCTGAGAAATTAATTTCCATTCACAGGACTCGACACACTAAAGTAAATGTGTCTCTACCTCCACTACACACTGTGGTTAAAGGCAATCAGCAACCTCATAGTGTGGTTTGTTTAATTATATTAAGATATAGATAGACTTTAATGGAGGTTCATGGAGTTTACAACGTGGCAGGATACATGAAGCAACAACCCACAAGAGAACCCTCTTCAGAGAGGAGCTGCTGAAACCTCATTTTGTTTTCAAGTCCTTTTGCATTAAAGGACTTTGCACTAATTCTGGAAGGTTTAGTGGGATTCAGCCTGAAGCTGAGCCAGCAGCAGAAGTCTATGAGAGGGATAGTCGACGTCCACACCTCAGGTAGAAATACTTCTCTGGGATATGAAGTGGATATAAAACACTTTTCCCCACAAAATATGCAGCAGGATGCCCAAACACTGTGTTGTGTCTTATTAAAGAAGATGGGATGGCTTTGGGGCAGTGACGACTTCAGGAGCCATGTTGTGTTTCTGCAGACCACCATATTGTGTCTGATCATGAGCTGACTCTCACGTCAGGAGGTGGAGTCGCTGATCACAGAGACCATGGAGCCACACGGTGCTTCAACATGTCAAACAAGTGGATATTGTCATGGTTTGGGTTTTTTGTCATTTACTACCTGTTTTACTTTGTAGTGATGCCTTGTTGTCACTTTCTACCTCGTGCTCACCTGTTCTGTTTGCCTCCTGTGTCCCTGTGCTCCTCCTCCTCCTCCTCCTCCCCCTCCTCCTCCCCCCCTCTGCCTCGCCCCCCCCCTCCTCCCTTGTTGAGGCATGGTGTAGCAACACAAAGAAATGTGAAGCTTCCACATATATGTGGTTTGCAGAAACGTACAGTGGGAACATTTATTCTGTGTTGCCTTCCAGCCCAGCGTTTGATCAGGAGTCCAGCTGGGAAGACAAACACTGAGTCCTTCAAACTTCAGTTTTATTTTTCATTGCTTGTGTGAGAATTGTTAACGTTTCCCTTCAATGCTGTCAAACTGGCCTCTGTTCTGAAGCAGTTCTGGCAGCAGAGTGAGTAAAACAGTCTAACCCATCATATATCACCTCAGTGATCCCAGCGTACAAAGGAAAAACTACTGATTTAACAGATTACAACTTGCACCCATACACAAGACAAACACACACGGCATCATTCATCATCACCATCATCATCATCAGGAGCGGCATCCGTCTCCCCGTTACCATCGAGCAGCTCACCATACACCAGAGTTGAGAATATGACTGTTTAAACAAATGAAACATGGCACCCTTAAAATACACAGTAAAGAAGGGCGACCTTCTTTCAGAAAATAAACACAGACATTACTCAGACAGCAGAGGGAGGAGAAGGAGGAGGAGGAGGAGGAGGAGGAGGAGGAGGAGGAGGAGGGGGGGGGGGGGGGCAAGGTGTTGACATGGTGGATGTGTGTTTTCAGTGTGGCAGTGGCGAGGGCGAGCTAAGAGGTTTGAGTGGTTGGATTAAGAGAGGGACGAGTAACTGGGAGAGGAGGAGCTGAGGGCATGCAGCGGTTTGGCAAGGAGAAGAAGAGTGGAGGAGTCGGGGGAGGAGTCGGGGGAGGGGGGAGCTGATATATGATGTGGTATTGGGGTTCTTCCAACTCACACACACACACACACACACACACACACGCATGAACCCTACATTTCACTGGCCACCCAGCCGCGTAAACACATCATGACTGGCTGTCGGCGAAAGCGCCCGGCCAATCAGAGGGCGAGGTGTGGGGAAGGTGGGACGAGTGAGCCAATGAGTCAGCTTCTGGGTGTGGAGAGAGACAGCAGGAAAGAAAGACAGAGCGACGGAGGTCAGGAGTTAAACTCATCTCCTGCACTCCCCCCATCTCCCTCTGACTCCCTCCCTCTCAAACTTTCAGGCTCCAGAGACCCTGAAAGAGTTTCTGCATATTCACACACGAGTATCCTGCATCATGAGCGCAGGCTGTACTGTGAGTGTGTCCGGTCAGTGAGTGGAGAGAAGGAGTCAGTAACAGGGAAGACTGGAGGAGAGAAGCCGAGAAAGAGACAGAACGAGAGAGAAGTGTCTAGTTTCAGATTTACAGTGGTGGTGGGAGAGATTTGGCTGTGTTCTTACAGCACACTGAGGCCGGAGCCAGAGGAGGAGCACAGAGACAGATTTACATGGTGAGAACAGCTCTGGCTGCTCTGGAGCAGCACACACTGGACACGTACTGCTCTCCAGTGATCTCTATATTAAAACAATCCACTATATGACAACTGCTTCAGCGTGAAAACACCAAGCTCACATCCTGGAAATCCAGCTCTCCTTCCATACATCATCATCATGTGAGACATCAAGTGTCCCAGCTCACTGCGCTCCTACTCAGATTCTACTGTGGAATTAAAAAGATATATTAACCTCAAATCCAATAGAGGTTAAGTATCAACATGGTCTCTCTGCTACAGTATGGGATCGTGCATATACAGTAGAACTGAGGAGCCGAGGTAGCATGTGGATGTTTTGGGTCGGTTCTGACAAATGATGAACTGAGTGTTACATTAAAATAAATGATATACTGTAACAACCTGTCTTCACCAAATACGCAGATTTTATTTGACATCTTAACACAACTGATTGAATGGCTTTCCATGAAAGTTTGTATAGATTCATGGTCCCCAGAGGATGAAGCCTTCATCTAGCGCCATCATCAGGTGAATCATCGCATCACGTGTTAGCTGGGAGAAGCTTTAAGACGCTCCAGGTGTTTCTTCACACCTGCAGCTGTCAGTGACAGACTCTCACTTCAGTGATCTGATCATCCAAACTGATCCTGTGTCAGTTTCATGCTGAGGTTGTTTCTGTCAAACCTCCGCTGTTCACTTCCACAAACATTTAGTCAAACTATCATCAGTTTGACTCTGTGTGACCAATAATAACAGAGCAGAGCAGGAAACAGACCATTAATGTCTGTGTGACGGTCGGCCCTGTGTGTTTCCACTCTGAATCAAACCGGGAATAAACCCTAAAGGTGTGTGTGTGTGTGTGTGTGTGTGTGTGTGTGTGTGTGTGTGTGTGTGTTTGTGCGCCTCTTTTGGGGTTTTACTCCTTATTTAAGACCAATATTTACCCAGCAGCCCCGGGGTGTGATTACCTCATATTCTCCGGCCCAGCTGTGCTTTCTCAGCGTTTCCACGACAACCGGCGGAATGTCCCATCATGTTTATCTGCCCGCCCAGAAAACATGAAGCGAGAGGAAGAGGCCACGGACGGAGATGGAGAAGACATGCTTGGGTTGGAGTGTGTGTGCAGGATGGACACTACTCTCACACACACACACACACACACACACGCACGAGGCTCAGACCACAGAAACATTCAGAGTCGTGTTGGTTTGTTGCACTCCGCACTTCCACCAGTCATATCTTCATTTTCATTAAATAGGACAAACTCTCCTTCTGTCACCTTCTGCGTCACCTGATCCAGAATATAAAGAAATACCTGTTTATAACACAATGAAATGTTGCTGCACAGAAATATAAAGGCAGTTATGAAGATATTTATCTGCAACAATTGAAACTGTTGTATCGTTGATGACACAGATGTTTACTATGTATTTACATTCCTACAGCATGTTATAAAGCATCTATCAGCTGTTTATACACAGTTGAGATTGCTTGACTGCATTCAGGAGTTACAGCTGTTGACATTAATAACAATTAAAAGTCAGGCGGTAGAGTGCATACCTCCGCCAAGGCCAGCAGACCCCTTTAATTCAATCACACCTAAATCCAACACTTATTTGAATCAGCTACATCCAGATTTTTATTCGCATCAACTTGTACTCAGACACAAAAATACACCTGATTTAATTCCCACACTCTTCCTGAGAAAAGAACAATGGAACAGTGTCAGAGTAAGTGAGAAGAAACTCTTGGCTCCATCTCTTTACTCTGATCTGCACCAAAAGTGAATGGGGTCTATTTTGGGTTAAGACTCGTCCTCCATCCAAGTTCTGCTGAAATCTGTTCTGCAGTTTCTGTGTCATCCTGCTGACGGTCCAACCAACAAACAGACGAGGGTGAGAGCTGAACCTGGTTGGGTCTCAGGGCGATCGGTGACCCAGTGGGTCTGAGTGTTTGTGTTTTCATGCCTCTCGAACAGTTTGTCACGATGAGTGGGCTTTAAAACCACCAGCTGAATTCAGCAACTTTTCTTCAAACAGCACTTTGTTTCCCCTTAAACCGCCGGAGCTGAGATGAGTCAGTTGTTTAACTCGGAGAAACCAGAACTCTATGGACTGATTCTGTTCTGGACGGTTCCTGTGTCATACATATTGAATATGCGTTTGCTGCCTGTTGAGTCTTCGGGCATCGGGCTGACTGACTGATCAATAATAATGTTACATGTGAAAAACACATCTGTATCTAAAGTGACATCAGAGCTGTTATCACCTGTAA
The DNA here is from genome assembly GCF_904848185.1 of Acanthopagrus latus. Classification (NCBI taxonomy): domain Eukaryota; kingdom Metazoa; phylum Chordata; class Actinopteri; order Spariformes; family Sparidae; genus Acanthopagrus; species Acanthopagrus latus. Next base: position 16,848,530 of record NC_051041.1, read on the forward strand.
CTCAGCTGATCATTTGAGTTTAGTTGTTTAACAGTTCTGACATACAGCAGCTTCACATGATCAGACTCCACCCTGATATCTTTTGTGATCAATAGAAACAACAACTGCAGCTCATCTCTGTCCTGCAGCTCAGCCCTGCAGCGTGTCTCTCCCCGGCCTGCAGGCTGGACTCTGCCATGGGAACCACAATTATTTGCTTTCATTTGCAACAGAAAAGCTTGTGGTGTATAGAGACTGTTGGGGAATGTTCTGTTTGGTCTTCCCCTGGCCTGTTTAAGTGATAAAAGTGTCATTATTTAGCCTCTGGAGCAGAGAGGAGAGAGCAAACAGGACTGTGTGACCCTCTGTCAAGAGCCTCCGTTCTCCAGAAGCTCATTAAAGGCCTCCAGGAGGATTGCGCATCTGCTGGCAGGGCACTGCAGCTTCCTCTCGCCCTTTTTAAAGCCCCTCTGCTCGGATTCAGCCCACTCACCAACAGACTATCGTTAGAAATGGACTCAACTTAGAGCCCGAGTGGGACTGAAAGGTGTGGCGCTGTGCGGAGGCGCAGGCGGCTTATTAAAACAGCAGGAACAGCGCTTGGACTCGAGCCAAGGAGGATCTGACCCTGTCGTGCTCCGACCGGATTTGGATAAGTTTGGATTTACTTGTTGAGATGCTCTGTGTGTCTGGTCAATGAGTCCAGTCGGTCCTCGAAGCTTTGACCGAACAGCAGACATATAAACGTGGCATATTCTCTGTGAGCCTGTGTGTGGAGATGCAGGGCCGCTTAAGGGACTCCGCGTTGATCAGTTTCGTCACTGACATGAACCTGATGGAGTTTCCTCAAAGGTGCGCTCTGGAGCCCATGCAGCAGGTGGATAATGAGCCCTCCAGTCCGTCGGACCAGCTGCGGCCCTGGAGTCGGGACCTGGAAGACGAGGCGCGCACCGAGCTTCTGGTGATGGGCGCGCCGAGGTGCTACAGCCGCGGAGCGCACGGACACCGAGGCAAGAGCAAACGGAGGAGGATCATCAACGTGGTCCAGCGGCAGGCGGCCAACGTGCGGGAGAGGAAGCGGATGTTCAGCCTGAACGAGGCGTTTGACGAGCTGAGGAGGAAAGTCCCCACATTCGCCTACGAGAAGAGACTGTCCCGTATCGACACGCTGCGGCTGGCCATCGTCTACATCTCGTTCATGACGGACCTGCTGGAGCAGAACCGCCAGAACCGGACCGGACTGGACTGATGACAAAGACACTACGTTATATTTATCTTTATCCAAACTCCGAGAAACCATCTCAGAAAGAGACACCAGACCTCTCAGAAGCTCCTCTGCCTCAGATAATATATAACCTGACCCTGAATCAGCTGATAGCACCTGATATTTACCTTCAACAGACTCATGATGCTTTAAAATGAAAGACGCTCTCTGCTCTGCACCACAGTTACAGTCACTCAGGCCATTGTACGCGGACACTGTCGATGAATGCCCTGACAGTTTTATTACCCAAACGCTTTTATTTTGTAGTATTAGAAGGCCGTGTCTGTTTTAAAGGTGCACTATGCAATTTTAATCAGCAGAAAGATGATTATTGTCTGATTTTAATGCCCTAACAAACTAAATTAATAAATTGTTCCTGTTTTCATGACTGAATAAAAGAACTGGCCTTAAAGGAAACACAGTTTCACACTGTTGTACATTGTTGATGTGTAGCGGACCCTGCCACCTTTCTAGTTTCAAACAGTGTTGAGACCTTATGGAGAGCAGCTGGTTTATTCAGTTATGGGAAACATAATTATATATATGTTTCAGAGTTTGTGTAATAACCTCATTCAGATCCAGAACTACACAGTGCAAATGCTGTGCTTCAGTGGATGATGTGATCTCAGGTGTGTTGTTTCAGCACCTTGGACAGCGAGCAGGTGAGGCTGGGATCAGATGAGGCTGAGACCAGGTGAGGCTGGGGTCAGGTGAGGCTGGGATCAGATGAGGCTGAGACCAGGTGAGGCTGGGATCAGGTGAGGCTGGGATCAGATGAGGCTGAGACCAGGTGAGGCTGGGATAAGGTGAGGCTGGGATCAGGTGAGGCTGGGGTCAGGTGAGGCTGGGATCAGATGAGGCTGAGACCAGGTGAGGCTGGGATCAGATGAGGCTGAGACCAGGTGAGGCTGGGGTCAGGTGAGGCTGGGATCAGGTGAGGCTGAGACCAGGTGAGGCTGGGATCAGATCCTTTGAAACAACAAGATAAAACTATATTGATTGGCTCTTATCAACAGTGTCACGTGATAATGAGTTCAGGTTCAGGGGGTTTGAATCGCTAATGAGGCTCAGTAGTATCTCTGACACTGAGGTGTGAACTGGGTCAGAGGTGTGATGAAAGACGTGGGACCAGGTGACTGATGGACTGAGACATCCAGGACCTAAAGGCGCTTGTGGCGCTGACCGAGCCCGCTGTGCGTCATCGTCCCGCATCAGAAGTGAAGCCTCCCTGAGGACAGTTCACCACAGACCACCTCCGGACGTTACTAGATCTGGTTCCAGCCAACCGGGGAGAGATCTGCTGGATCTGATACTGTATCACGGGTCGGCCTCAGAGCTGGGTGGCCTCTCTCTCCTCTCCCTCTCCTTCTCTCCCTCCCTCCCTCTCCATCTTTATCACCTCCAGTGTTTGCATTGCTCTCCAGCAGTACGCCGCCTTTCAGCGACCCCGCTGTGAGCGCGGATCCGCCCTGAGAGCTCCCTGGGACGGGCCGCCTTTAAACCTGAGCCGCGGTGTCCAGACCCCTGCGGGAGTCAGACCCGTTTAAGCGCATACCTCAGCGCGGGGCCGCTGGCGGGAAAATAAACAGCACGGCCTGCTTACGAGCGCAGACCTCCTGCTGTGACAACCTCCTGTGTTTCAGTAGGTCTGATGTGTTTTCACCGCCGCCACTGCTCCCATCTCGGGCAGCGTCTAGACCTGGAACACGGAGGCTGGAGGCCTCCAGCCAGACAGCAGAGAGGAGGAATCTCTGAGATGTTCTCAGCGTCTCTGATTTATTTCTGTGCAGCTGAGAAGCTCAAGCAGAACTTTCAACTCTGACGTTAAAAAGGGACAGATGAGTCTGGACAGAACCGAACTTCACCCATCAGACTTTAAAGGAGCACTGTGTACTTTTTGTAAGTACGATATTAATGAGGTAATAATACAAACTCAGAAATATTAATTTTCTCTATCAGTGAATAAACAAACTGTTCTCAGATAAGATCCCAGAAGCTAGAGGTGGCAGGTTCCGCCACATCTAAACAAAATGAAACAGTCCTGTAAGGTCAGTGTGTTTGTTCAGTTGATCAGTCAGGGAGACAGTTTGTTGTTGTTCTGATTAAAACCACACAGACACCTTTAGCAGAGATCTCTGCTGGAGGAAACCGCTTCAGTCCGGGCAGAAATAACTTCACTTCTCTCACAAATCTTCACCTATGATTCACCAGCTGACTACAGCCCCGTCTGAGGGAGCCTGCATGTCTTAAACACCATTCCTGATATTATAGCTAGAACTCTCCCACTGCTGCAGTATTATATTACACCCCTCCTCACCCAATCACAGCGTTCCCCAAAATCCTCCTGCCCGCTCCCCGCTATAAGAGCCCGTCGTCCCACTCTGGCAGTCACCTCTCCTTCTCTGTGGCGCACGAGATTTCCCGTCACACCAGCTCACACCTTCTCCTCAGGCCGCGCTCTCATTACCTGCGCTGTTTGTTGATGCTGTAGAGGGCTCGGTGGATTGAGGTCAGGGGTTATAACGGAAAAGAGTTGGAAGAGACGATGCGGGAAGAGGACTCCTCCCCAGTAATGGACAGCGCGGGGAACAGCGAGGAGGAGACTGACCGTCAGCTGCCGCGGAGGGGCGCGAGGAAGCGGCGGGCGACAAGGAGGAGCGCGGACGACGATGAGGAGAGAGACGTGGAGAGTCCGAGCCCCGAGAAGAAGTGCAGAAAGAACTGCGACTTAGGAGGAGGCGGAAGCGCGGGGAGCGAAGGCAGCAGCAGCCCGGAGCCCTCCTTCGATGACCTCCAGACGCAGCGCGTGATGGCCAACATCCGCGAGCGGCAGCGGACGCAGTCCCTCAACGAGGCTTTCACGTCGTTACGTAAGATCATTCCCACCCTCCCGTCGGACAAGCTGAGCAAGATCCAGACGCTGAAGCTCGCGGCCCGGTACATCGACTTCCTGTGCCAAGTTCTGCAGAGCGACGAGCTGGACGCGCGAGGGGCCAGCTGCAGCTACGTGGCGCACGAGCGGCTGAGCTACGCGTTCTCGGTCTGGAGGATGGGGGGCACGTGGTCCCTGTCCACCACGTCCCACTAGATGGAGGATGGACCGGATGGAGCAGCAGGTAGGCTGAGCGGCTTTCATTCCTCATACTGCAGGGAGACGAGCCGTGCCAAATGTTCCCATGCGCATTTACGCACAGACTCCGGACTTTTGCTGCAGTGTTTGTTTGGAAAACTCCCCAAAACGTCTCTCAAATAAATGTAGTCTGTTTCATTTCTTCTAGAAAGTGGAGTGTAATATTTGACCATCCACCACCCAACAGAGCTGTAACCAAACACAGACTCATGTTTCTATCTTACAGTCTGAGTCCTACACATGACACGTCTTGATACATTTGTACATATTGGATGTTTGTCTCAATCAAAATAATGTGTCTCTCACAGATTGTCTGACTGAAGAACATGTGGATCAGGCTTCTTCAGACTCAGCACTGACACAGGATCAGCCGCTGTCCGTCAGGCTGCAGAGGAGAGCCGGCTTTTCATATTTCCCATTGCATGGACTGTAATGTTTGCATGGGGAGCACTTAGGACAGACAGGATGGAGCTGAAGAAAGAAAGACCACTGCGACTACGAATGTTGTGAAAGCAAGATGAGCTCTGAGGGACTGCTCAGTTTTGAAACACAGAGAAAAATGACACTTCATTCCACATTCCCTGTGACAGTGTTTCACAGCAAATGAAGTATCCTGTATTTATTTTTCTATACATGTGCGGAATTCCTTTTCCCCCCTCGCTCAAATAAAAGTTATTTATTTTTGGAATATCTCAGAATGCTGAATGGATCTGGTGTCTGCACATTTTGAGTTTTGTAAATATTTGGCAGTATCTTGAATTAAAAAGATGGAAAGTATCACTGTTACGTCTCAGTTGTCTGGATTTTCATTATAGAGCTCAACTGAAGCTCCATGACAGGAGGCGATGAAGTGGTCCACCTCCAGACAGTCGTCTGAAGGAACGAGGGCTCATTTGAATCACAAAAACAGTTTTAAATACCTGACATTTTTTGAAACAAACCCATTTCCCAGACTCTCAGCACTTTGAGCCTACAGGTGGTTTATTTTCTTTAGGCGTTGCTGAATCCTAAGTTAACTAAACCAAAGAGAGGGGAGGGGGGCAAAAGAAAACAGCTCATACTCCTGGCTCATTCTGGAGTGATTCCTTGAGCTCAGGGATCTGGGAAAGCCATAATTAGCTGGTGGTGTGTTTGAACGGGGTGAATGTGGAGCAGTGGGAGGCATGCATGATATTCCCAGATGTCCTCTGAGCCACAGGTCAGCATGGGAGTCTCCTGCAGGTGCTGCAGCAGCCAAACCCCCAGAGCTCCGACAGAGAAAAGGGTCGGACGGAGTTGTGATGCAAACTGAATAACAGCCTGTGAGGCTACATGGAGGTGCACCTGGACTTCTGATGAAAAACAAGATGTTTCTCAAATGATCAAAACAAGATTTATAACAGTTGTTCCATATAAAACACACAATGATGTATAATTCACAGAGAGAAAGAGGCAGCAGAGCTGCTGCTGGTGTTCCTCAAATCAACAGTGCTCATGGGGACATTCAGATCTGAGTCTCCAGTAATCATCTGTTCATCAGAGGCCCATAGATGGAACATGACAAGCTGCAATATGAGCCCTCTTGAGCAGCAGTAGAGTGACCTCATCATCTAGATGATCGTGTGTTTGCAACCTTCTTACCTCAGAAATCTTTTATTCATGTGTCTGTCTGGACAGAAACAGATTGTCGGATGTGTTGATGAAGCAGGACTGTATAGATCAGAGCAGTTACTGTTACTGTCGTTTCTACTTCACCGTACTTTGCTTCCCTTAATAAACACTCAGGACTAACATTATGTTCAAATACTGTATATGTCAACTTCCTAAAGCAGTAAGCTGTTTCAGGAGCACGACAGTAATGTGAAAGCTGACTGATCAGTTGTTGAGGGATGGTTAAAGGAGCATTACGGTGTTTTTGCATCGCGGCATCGCGTGCAGAAGGTAAAGCCATCAGCTCTGACCCGAGGAATCGATTCCCACCCTCTGATCACCGTGACCATGTTATCTTAAACTTGAGGCTGTTGCTCTGACACGGAGGAATGTCACCTCTGAGACACACACACACACACACACACACACACACACACACACACACACACACACACACACACACACACACACACACACACACACACACACACACACACACACACACACACACACACATATAGGTTATCCACACACACACAGGGACATTTCTCACGCCTACCAAACAGGGAAATACATTCCACAGAGGAGGAGGAGGAGGAGGAGGAGGGCTCCTGCTCCCCCCACTTTGATGTTTGGAGGTAATGGGATGACCGCTGGTTATCAGTGTGAAGGCATCTGGTCCTCTGGGTGTAAGTGTGCTATGATAGACTCTTTGATTGACTGACACACTCTCTCCCGCTCATTAATCACAGTTTATATCTCCTCGCTCTGCAGCCCTTAAACTGATCTGAGAGTCAAAGGTGCAGACCTGTGAGTGGGTTTAAATCACGGAAGCAGCTGTAAATCTTTGTAAAAATGGATGTCTCACTCCTCTGCATCAGAACACGGTGCTGTTTGTTTGGGTTTTTGAACACTCGAGCGGAGGCCGACCTGTCTCACCTCTGCTGTTCTCCAGCTCTCCCTCACTTCAATCTGTCTGAGGAGTCGCCCAGTACGAGGAAACGAGATGGTTTACCCTCAACACCAGAAGAAGAGAAGGAGAGAGGAAGTTGGACTGACACACACACACACACACACACACACACACACACACACACACACACACAGACTAGATTTGAAAGTCTGGTTTCAATTAGAGCTAATTATCTGTTTCATCTCCACCTCAGGCGGTTGCTGTGTGTAACTTTAGGTGTATGTTTATGTGTATTTGTGAGTGCTAGAGTCTCATACATCTCAAATGAAGAATAAATATACAATACTTCTGAATGCTTTCCTTATTATTTCATATTTACTGTATATCTATTTTGACAGCTGCAGCATTTTGCAGACAAACAGACTTTTCTTTAGGTTCGGTACCACTAACTGATACCAGCGCCTGGAATCAGGACTTCAGTATTTTAGTCTCAGTGCAACAACAATATTTAGCTTCAGGTATAAAAAAGAAGTCAAACATTTGACTCCACACACAGAAAACCTCACTGTCCCCTTTCAAACCCGTCTCTACAACCTACCGGAGCATCGGGTGAGAACATGGCTGACGCGAGCAAAAACTAGCATCGGGCATGGCCGTGAAGACAGACCTTATTAACGTTATCTCCAACCGCAACAAATCCAACATGTTAATTAATCATCTGAGGATGTCGATGAAGTGTTCCTTGTCCACGGAGGGTTCAGCTTTCGGCCCTGCTGGCTACAGACTTGCTAACATTAGCTGAGGCTGCTAATAAGGATGTGGCTTTTAGGCTATCAAACATTGTACACTCTGAAGCTTTTCGATGTATTTTGTGTTTTGCCAGATGTAATCTGGAGTTTAAGATGCACTCTCAGGTGCCAAACTAAATGTAACGATGTGATTTCACTCGTTCCCCTCGCGTGTCGTATTAAAGTGGCCAGTTTTTACACATAAAGTCGAGCTTACTCATTAAGAGAGAACCACTCAGCCTGTGAAGTCAGTTTTATAATGTCATTTGAAGCTCTGGAGGGAGTTCTCCAAAGAAAAATAACTGGGATGATATCAGGGTTGGACCTGAAGTACATACTGTATGTTAGTGTACATTTAAGACAGTTAAGATATTAAGGTTTGAAAGAAGTTGGCGTTTGGAGGCAGGAAGGTCAAATGAAAGATGCCCCTGAGCTGCTTCACGGACAAATAGGAAGCAAATTATACTGGAAACTTAAAGCCTGCCTGGATATCACAGACACAACTTTAGGAAGCACAGCAGCTGAATAACTGAGTCCTTTCAGTGCTGCAGCTGAGTGTGTGATGCTTCTTTGGGCTCCAACGTTGTATTTCTGAGAACAAGTAAAAAGTGGAGAGTTGCAAGTCATTTGCGAGCAGGAAGAAACAGAGTGACAGGAGAGTGACAGAAAGGAAGTCGGGCCAAAAACCGGCTCAGTAACATAATGGGCAATCACACACACATTCCCCGAGGACGCTGCCAAATGCAGCCATCATCCTGGACCTTTGACCTCTCCAACTGACCCTGTCCCCAGACTACAGCGACCCCCAGCTGGACCACGAGCCACCACATTCACCGCCACAAAGTACCCACTCATTTCACTAATCCCTCTCTGATGAATGGGCAGAGGTGTTGGACTGCAGAAGAAAACATGTCTGACTGCAATTTGAAATGAACGTGCAGACAAACAAGTGAGAAAAAGAGGAAGAAAGAGGAAGAAAGAGGCGGCAGGAAGAAGGCAGAGGAGCGTATATGAATCCTCTCAGCGCTCTCGCCCCGAGGCTGTTTGTCTTACAGATTGAGTTAAGCACAAGCAGCTTATAACTCTCCACATACCAGACAATATCACAGTGACCCCGCGTTATGAATGTAAACATACGCGCTTTATCAAAGACCGGCACGGCTCAGTCCAACACATCGGGCTCTTTCTCCTAACTTAATTTACCTCCGACCTATACAAAGTTCCTTTATTGGATTTGAGCTGTTTGAATGTCTAATTCTGGCTAAAATGGGGTCTGATGATGGAGATGGCGGTTTTCTCCATGTTTACTTTATGAAACCACACTGGTCTCTGTTATCATGCACAGACGAACTATCAGCAGGGAAAAGCCCCGAGGTCACGCGCAACGCATCAAGTGTTATTTGTACAGAGAGAGAGCATTGTTGGCCTCAACACAGGTCCATTCACCACCACAGAGAGGAGAGAAGTGTGTTTCCTCGTTGTGTTATTAGCAGACGAGAGCACTCAGAGTGTTGCATCATCCGGACCAGTTTCCAAACTTTTCTCTGTTGTAAGCAGAACAGAGTGAGCACACACACACACACACACACACACACACACACACACACACACACACACACACACACACAGCAGGCTTCCCCCTGGTGTTGGCTGTAGGGTGGTCTCTGGACTCTGGTCTCTGGTCTCTGTCTGTCTTTCTTCACCTTCTTTATTTCTCCCTCCTCACTGCCTCCCTCGTTACTTTGAGGTGGTCGCTCTCTGTCTTTCCTCTCTCTCCTTCTTCCTCATCTCTCCTTTTATCTACTGTACAATCTCCTTCCCTCTGTTTAATACTTCCACTCTTTCATTTCCTCCTCTTCGTTCAAACTCTGTCTCTTCCTCCCCCCACTCTCTGTTTACCTCCCCACAAAAGCAATAACACTCATCGAGCCTCACTGTGAGCTGGCTGACGTTTGCTGAGAAGTGTGTGAGAGTGTGAGTTCACTTTAAGAAAGAAGGAAAACCCTGTCGAGACAAAGAGTCTTGCTGATCCAGTGATTATTGCCAGCCAGCGTTTTTCTTGCCAGTTGTGCTCTGATACAGTGTGTGTTGCAAAAAGCGTGATATTAGATCATTTATATTTCTGACGGTTGTTTCTCTGCGTCTCACTTTTCCTTCTCTCTCTCAGAATGCGTTGGTTGTGTGATTTTATGAGACTGGCGTTTGGTGTCACATGAACCATTTGCATGTTTTTTTCAGGCCTGAAAGCCCCATAACTCCTTTCCTCTGGCTGCTCGGTGAGAGCTAGTGCCAACATCCACACACACGCACACACACACGCACACACACACGCACTGTGGAGTCACAGCACACAACAAACAATATGTAAAGTAACACTGCCTATCTTAAAAAAGAGGCAAAAGGTCTTGTAGAGACCAAAAGCACATGTAAATGCAAGGAAGGAGTGTGAGTGTGTGTGTGTGTGTGTGTGTGTGTGTGAGAGAGAGAGAGAGAGAGAGTTATAAATAGTTGGATCATCTGGAGTACATTAGAGGTACAGTCTCTAAGTGAACAGGTCCGCTACCTGAAGCCACAGAAACCTCAGAACAGACACTGCCAAGCCCCCAGCTGGACACGCACACACGCACACACACGCACACACACACACAAACACACACACACACACACATATACACACACACACGCACACACACACACACACACACACACACACACACACACACACACACATACACACACACACACACGCACACACACACACACACACACACACAAACACACACACACACATATACACACACACGCACACACACACACACACACACACATACACACACGCACACACACGCACACACACACACACACCAAATCTTTAAGAGTAAGACATAAATCAATAAAGGCAGTAAGTCTTCTTGCTCACCTAAGCTGAACACGCTCCTCACACCACATCACCAGCTGACTGTGACTGTGAGACAAACAGAGGCTATTAGCAAAAACACTGCAGGGGCATCGACTCTGTGATTAAATGGGTCTGACATGAATTCAGAGGGAGGGGAAACATAATGTCTGAACAGGGCTGTTAAACTTAGAGCAGGCGTTACATCGCTTCCCGAGGCCACGCATGAGCAGCACCTGCACACACTGATGCACAAATCCACACAAACATGTCGGACAGGTCAGGCACCGAAACAATACAGGCTGCGTTACCCAGCCCAATAACGTTTAAAATCCTGCTTTAAAAAGTCTTTCATTTACACTGTTATACATGTATTAGCTGTATGTGTGCACACACTACTCCTATATGTGAATCTCAGCAGCCATTACTTGGATTAACTCTACATTTTCTTGCTTTCGCTGCTTCTTCTTCCAGACAAGAAGGCCCCAAAGTCAGAAGTGGAGCAGGAAGTGGACCCTCCCCCCACAGCACATTTACACTGAAACCTGAGCCACAGGAAGTGGTCCTGCGCAGCATCTTGTCAGGGCAGACAAATTATTCACCATTTGAAAAATGCACCTTTCTCTCCTCTCCTACATTTCCCTCCTCCGCCTGCACTCCCTCCTCGTCTTCTTCTCCACATGAGCTGTTTTTGTTTCAGGTCCTCCAGAGAGGAACAGTGGAGGAGACACAGCGCTCTGCTACCTGCGTTATCTCAAAGTGAGCTGCGTTCAGACTCGAGTCGAGCTGCTGCCGCTGCGGTCGCTCAGGCCCCTAAATTCCGGGAACTATTCTCCTGCGGTGTTCCCTGAAGACTTGTGGTATTCCTGCCCACAGTATCCACACAACACTTTTGTGGAATTTCCTAAATGGATGAAAAGCAGGTTTATTCAACTCTTTTGAAAAGTGAAACATTGATCTGTCTTATCTCTACTTGGCTGTATTATTTTACTGTGTAAACCCAACTGTGAAACGGCCGAGGGAGAGAATGAAAAGGACAATTTTGTGCTGGTTTTACAAGAATAGAATGAACAAACAATAAAACCACCCAGTTTAACACATAATGTGGGCGATGAACACGGTAAAACCTCCTTCCAGTGACCTCACCAGAGAGTCAAAACAGAATGGAACACAGACTCCTGTATTTTCAGAATTGTATATACTAATATTTGATTTGTGGATTAATTGGTAGGGTGTCGTGTCATTTGAGCAGAACTGTGGAGAAGAGAAAGGTATGGAGGAGGCCTGCAGGTAGATCAGAGCGCATGTTTCACTCACACACTTATCTTTATGTGTAGAAACACTAAGTTATCGCTTGGTGCCACTTCTATCATCATGTTGGCTGCAGGACACTTTAACCACGGCTCGTTCTTTGTGCTTTAACAATCGGTATCAAAGTAAAGCTGCAGCGTCTGCACCTGAGCTCCACATTCATCATTTTACTACATCAGATCCAATATGATCCTGATCATCAGCACATCAGACACTGAATGGAGAGTGACTGCATCATTTGTTGGAGCACAAAAGATACAAAGAAAAACTTTGACAACTCTCTTGTCCAAACACTGTGTGTATGCTCTGCTTAGGTTTAGGCCATAAACAACGAATGTGTATTATACCTGTTTTGGTCGACTCGAAGTGTCCCGAGGTCTCGTTATAAACACTTACTCTTGCCTACACAAACACAGAACTGTTCCAAAGTATCCTTATAAGTATCAAGTGTTGTCACGTGTACAGATGTTGATATATATATAAATATCCAGTAGTTTCATACTTACAAATGCAAACACTGAGCTGTGGTGCTTCTATCAACACATCATTGTTGGATTCACCGTCTGACTGCTGCTCCTAATTTATACACAACTGCTCCTGTTGATGTGCTGCAGACCTTTTCATTTTCATATACCTGTGATTTAGGGGTTGTTGTGGCTAAGCAGGTAGAGGGTCACCTGTAAATCCCGGGTTTGATCTTGATCTCAACACATCCGTGAGCACAAGACTAAACATCAACCCTTGTCATCATTGACAATGTGGATGAATGACAACGTTTTTCAGCCAAGTCTAGTGTAAATACACTCATATATAAAAGTGCTGAATGCCGACTTCTGTCACAGCGAACACATGTCTGTATAACTGTAGTCCACAGATATCAGAACTAAACTCCTTCTACTTTATCTTCCCCTCATCGCCTGGTGGTCAGTGTGCAACATTCTTGGGACTTGTGTCTGAACCGACAGTCATGTGGCTTGTTATTCTGTCTTTGTGCAATGTCATACCAAATGTCACTCACTGCAAAATATTTTCCCCACAAGGACAGAAAACTATCCAGCTCATGTTGTGCATGTGTGAGTGTGGCGAGCCGTGGACCACAGGGACGTACACACAGCGCTAGAATGACACGGTTGTTGTGCACCAGGAAGTGTCGCTCTCCTCCTGCCAGGACTGTGACGGTGTGGATTATGTGGAGGTCAGGAAGGGGAGAAGGTTGCGCTAAGTGGAGTTCAGAGGAGCAGCGGCCAAACACACTTTGCCCTCAGGCGAGTGGTCCAGGGACAACTGAGGGCACACACACACACACACAAACGGTTGATTCTGAAGGAAACATCTTGCCCCATTAATACCCATGCTGCCTCAGGCTGCTTGGCCCACTGGCCTACCCTGGCGACCCTTGTTACCGTGGTGATTAGATATTGCGGGCCCTCATCTGCAAACATTTAGCCAGTGTCACCCCTAATCTACCTTCTGTCACCCGGCCACCGCAGGCTCAGCAGCAACACACACAAACATGCAACTGAGGACACACATTGTGCCACATAATAAACTAATTCATACATCTTCCCTCTGCTGCTGCTGCTGTCGGCTGAAACCTTCCAGTACAGATCAGAGATCTGTCTATAGGAGCTAAAGCACCACTGTGCCTCAGATGTATCTGGGAATCAGACTCTCACCCAGTGTGGCTGCACAATGTTTAAAGTTTCCTCTTAAACAGAAAACAGTGATGAGTTTCTCTCACACTGCTCCACCAGCATAATCCACTTCTCCATCACCCATCCGTACATTCACTCATATTTTTGTCAGAACATGGCTACAGGACTTTTACTGGATCTGAATTAACTGACAGAACAATATTTCATCATGAAAGCAGTTTGTAAAAGCTGCGGATGGTAAGATTGTAGAAACCAGCTAGAACGCTCACTGCCTGTCTACACCAACACTGCTGTTTAGCTCTCACTGGCTAGCACGGTGGTGTTTTATCAGCTAATTTGCTTTGTTTAGTCTAATAAATACATCAATAGAGAACTCTGTTAAAGGCAGCAGTCATGTGAACACAAGCAAAACAGCATCAGCTGCAGCAGTCACTCCTTACTGCTGTGGGTGTGTGCTTTGTGCTAGCAGGGCTAGCTTGGCTCAGGGTCTGTGTGCTTTGTGCTAGCAGGGCTAGCTTGGCTCAGGGTCTGTGTGCAACCAGCTCATGTCTCACTCACATGTAAGAAGACATCTGACATCATCATGAGGAACATAAACCACATCATTGCTAACTATAGCTTTAGCAGTATATCCGCCTAGCCTTGACTCAGTCATGCACAATGAGTGCACAGGCAGAGTGTGTGCACACAGACAGGTATATAAGCAGGCAGACAGGTAGTCTGTCGACTCTTTTAAAACAGGCTGTATGAGACGACTGGACAGGATTACTGCAGGAGTGAAACAGTCACAGACGCTGGATATTTTTCTTGTGATTTTCACAGCAGTTGATTTATTGACTGTTGTCGAGATGTTAGGAGATTTCTACAAATAGGATATGTTTCCACCCAACAACAAAGATGCGTACCTATCACACACGCTTCCTTCATCATTAAAATGGCCGTCACATTCCTCCTCCTGACCTCTGAACTCTGACACACGGGTCCTCCTCCTCCAGGTCAAACCACCATGGACACTGTGCCTCAGGCCACTCACTGGCTTACTAAGCAGACCAAAGAGTTTGTTAAGTCTGGAAGTAAATACAGCTTTAAATGGCACATATATCTGAGTTGGTGAGGGACTAACTTGACGTTTAGTCATCATGCAATTGTAGGTGCACCAAAAGCAGCCAAAAAGTTCGTCCAAAAAACGTCTTAGCGTTCAGCACAACAGTTTTAGTCTCCTCTTCTATTTGCATATGTGCTGCTGGATCAGGGATCTGCACACAACCTGGTTTTCACAAGTTTTTCTCATTAAGGGGGGACGGCACAGGTGAGACACTCACACTGCTGGAGACCACAGCACGGCAAAGAGAGAGACAACGTGTAGAAAACACATTTCTCAATCAAGAAACACCACTAATCAGAAGTAAGTACAGACCATAACAGGCCAGAGACAAATACACCCCCTGCAGAGCACTCAGGAGACCCCCAACAACAGGAAGGGGTCTTATTATCATAAAGTGAAGTAAAAACTGCTGATTGATGTGACAGACTTGAAAATGTCTAACAGCTGTTTTATGGTTTCCTTCTCCACAGTGATGATCCACCGAGTCTGTGATCAGCCTCAGTTCAGTCACACAATGCATTTCCACAGCCGAAACACACACATGAACGTTTAAAACGTCTCTTGTAACGTGTAATCGACATCTGTGTCAGGCTGTATGTTGTGACAAATACTCACCAATATGTCTGATACAAACAGGCTTTACAGAGTTTTGGAGCATTAAATCGGTGACAGGGCTACGAGGAGGTTTATACTATTTCCAGGTTGTCTCATGCTGTTGATAGTTGATTAGCTTTTTACCTCCAACACTTCCATCCATTTATTTCCACTTATTCAACCATCCAGACTGTGACAGCAGCTTGTGATGGTTTGGTAGTGACCTCTAGTGGTACAGATACAACACTGCAGGTTAGGACTGAGGGACGGTTTTGCAAAAACTACCTACAACATGTTTCTGGAGACCTTTTGTAGAAAGCACGGTTCAGAAGTTTGAAGACACAGTATGACATGGTCAATCTGCTGTGTGTCTGCTGTGGTTCCTGTAAAAGGCCAGACATTGTGTAATGGTGAGCACACCTGCATAACAGGTAGATCAACATGCTGCTGTTGTCTTATTTCCTGCAGTGGGAGATCATTTTAAATGAACTGTGATGCAGTCAGAGAGCTGCATGTAGAAACATCAGTAAGCTGGTCACGTGTTGCTCACAGCAGGCTTGTTAATCATAAAACGTGGGTATAAAGTCTACAGGTCATAACTCACCTGTGTGTTTCTGTGAGTGTGTGACAGACTGCAGGAACATGAGGAGGCCGGGGACGACTCTTTTGTGTGTACATGGGGGTTAGAAGAATGGGCACTCTGAACAGGACAGACTTTCACCTGCTGTGTGACCTGGCCAGGGCTCTGTCCACCTGGAGACAGGTGCCATGACCCAGAACAACACAGAGAGCTCCTGTAGCTAAAAAATCTTCTTCACAGACTCAAGGATTTGTTTTCTCTGCCTGTTCCAGTCCCCACCTTCCTGCCCTCTCTTTGCCAGGAATTGAAAGCTACATCTCAGGTGCTACTCAGGCAATAAATTATGCAGTGTTTTGCAGGTAGCCACCGATCAACTGTGTTGTGTCCAGTGCCAGGATGATAATCATGTTAAATCAGGCTACAAGTTGAATTTGAGGGATCAAACCAACGTTGGTGCTGATTATTTGGTATCTGTTTCTCACTGTGGTAAAACTGTGGAGATGTCAGTAAAATATTATTATTGTTTTTGGCTCAATCAGTCGTGGCTGTCACTGTATTTATGACATGTTTTGTCTTTATTGAGCATGGACAACAATAATACAGAAACACAACAATAATACAGAATATCATATATATATAAACTGTAACACTGGAGGTCTAAATCATCATTGATAAAAAATAATATGTGAAAAAATAGTGAGAATATGATATAAAATTAAATAAACAAACAAATCAATAAATAAGAACAAATACATTATATTTGTAATAAATAATTCATTTGATAGGTTGCATTCAGATTGTATGTTTACTGAGAATAACAAGAATTAATCTGACATAAGTTTAATGTTTATCAAAGATAAAGTGCCTTAAATTATTCCTAGAAGGTTTCACAGGACTGCAGTGTTCTGTTCTATCTTTCTCTCTAGCACCATTTAAATCATCAGACAGGTTTCATAAGTTTACAACAGATAAACATAAGAAAATGAACTTCTTTACCCATCATAAGAATAATGTGTCAGCCTAACATCCTCCCAGAAAAACTAAAGACACCTAAAAGAGAATTTTCTCACAGATCTGAGTTTATTTTGAAGAAAAGACCAACGCCTTCAGTCTGAATCAGGTTTATCAGGATATATAAGCAGATTTTCACATCAGCCTTTTGAATCTGGTGCATAAAAACAAATAGATATGAGAAAAGGAAAGAAAAGAACAGAAAAGAAAAGAAAAGAAAAGAAAAGAAAAGAAAAGAAAAGAAAAGAAAAGAAAAGAAAAGAAAAGAAAAATCAATAATCATAAATAGAGAATAGAATAATTTACACTAAGTAAGAAATATGTGAAACATGTTCAATATGTTTTAAATGTAAAGAAGTTTGGGCTTCAGTGTTAGAAAGGAAACACAAGGAGCAGGCCATGTGTAAACAGTATGAAGTCTGAAGAATATGTGCAGCTTTCACACCTGTCGGCATGAAGCTCACAGGTTTACAGGTGATCGATCACGTGTGCGATATTAAGAAATCAGAGCTGGATGAATGTGCAGAGATAAATATTGTATCAACAGTAGTAAACATCAATAAAACACGTGATGAATGGTTGAATATTCTGTATTTGGGTCAGTCAGCCGTGATTATCGCTGCATGTGTGTCCGTCAATCAGTCACGGGTGTGTTTCTGCGTCATCGCTCTCCAGCCAATCGCGTGGCGACTTCCAGAAACGGGGCAGCCGAGACATAAACCTCGCAAACATGGCGACGCTCCGAGGAGAGTACGGAGATTGGAAATACGACCGTTTTTAACCGAGAACATCAGCTCCTGCTCGCATGCGACGATGTGGTGGGGTTAGCCGGAGCCACCGCACGCACAGCCTGTTAGACGATGTTTGCAGAGGTGAGTCAGCGCCGAGGGCCGATACAGGAGTTTGTTTTCCAGTGACCGACATGGCTAGTTAGCTTGTAGCATGCTAGCGCCTTAGCGTTAGCCCCCGCAGGTAAACAGCGCACAGCCTGACAGGGAGAGGGAGGACGGCACACCGCCGCGGTGCTTCCAGAAAGGCTGGCAGCTGTAGGTGGCACTCAGCCCGGGATTACACAGGTAACGCCGAGTTAATGCGAGGTGCTTAGGACGTCCGCACTGTCAACACCGGGCAGGAGTTAGCTCGACACAGGCAGTGTCGGTAGTATGCGGTTAGATTATGAGTAACGTCCCTCAGCAACGAATTTCTACATCACAACAAATACAGGTGAGCTGGGCGTTAGCTGGGGAAGACGAACAAACAGTGATACCTGTGTGGTGGCAGGGAGCTGGACTGAAAGCTCAGGTGAAGGCTGCTGGTTACCGACATGTTTCTCCATGTTAGCTAACATTTATGTTGTGCTGAGTATACTGGTGTGATGAGGCACTGTGAATACATGCCCTGTTGGACAGACCAGCACCAGAACCAGAACCAGCACCACAACACAACATATGCTGCATATGTTTTGTTGTGGTGCTGGTTCTGGTGCTGGTCTGTGCTGGTGTCCAGGAACATCAGACACACACACACGGACCAACACAGGCTTGCCTTCAAATATTAACAGGCTGTCCTGGGTCCAGTGTTGTGGGTCGCCGGTGGTTCAGGTCCCTCCTCAGCTTCGTGGTCACTCACACTGACAGGTGTGAGTTTTGTGTGTGACGTGTGATGACATGGTCGTTTTGTCACACTTCACGTGATGCAGTTTCTCTCTGCGACTGAGTTCACATGGACCGTTCTGACCATGACATCTGCTGATGTGACCAACAGGCCACACCGTCCACCTCACCTGAGAGGCAGGTGACCTTACCTCCTCCTAGGCATCTCTCCAGCAGTTTAAGTACAGGTTTAGCCTCAGTAATGAGGCTTTAGCTGGCACTGCACTCCTCTGTATGTCTGGCAGGGAGTGCTGATTTCTGTGTACCGTGCAGTCAGGTGTTAAGCTGTAGCTCAGTAGCTATTTGCAAATGTTGTTCTCTGCTAACCTTTAGTCTGAAGTAAATGATGGGCTTGTGTTGGAGCATCCTGAGCTGGGTTTTGGCTTCACACCAGCGTTGTAATGACATCTGTACTGTGGATTTAAGATGTGAAGCGAGGACAGTAGATTCACTTGTAGATCTCGTGGAGGCGGCTGTTGAATATGCTAATAAAAATCCACTGGCTTCTGTCTCTCACGCTTCTGCTATGATTTGTGTTGTTGTGTCATCTGATGTCGGATGTCTTTGCACACTAGGTTGAAATGCAGTTGTTGCCCTTATTTTGTTGTATCAGACAGATGTTGCATGTCTTTTCCTGGGAGAGGGATCCCTCCTCTGTTGGCTGTCGCTCACTGTGCAGGTTATGACACATATCTCAGTGCTTTAACCCCTGGCTAAATCTCATTAAGGTGTCTTAATCAAGCTCGGTGGACATTTAGGCCAGCACACCGTCACATCAGGCCCGTTTGTCACCTGGTACACCTCTACCTACTTCCTTCAGTCAATAGAAGTGGCTGCCTTGCCAAACAGGCCGACGCCTTTCAACAATTTGATGTGATTAATTGAATCCAGATATATCCACAGTGTGTCTGGGTCATTCTGCCACACCAAATTAAGTTCATAATTCAAGATTGGATTTTGCTTCATCGAGTCCCAAGAGCTACCAAACTAGAAACAAAACAAATTTAGGGTAACACAGGTGATCCAGAGGGTGGGACTCAGTATACTGCCTAGTTGGTTGGAAGCAGGGGATGGACTGACAGGGTCCTCAGGGTAATATTGGAGTTGGCGTCAATAAAGTAGCAGTGCTGATGATGGAGTTTTTCATCATATCAGACAAAAGCGTGGTTTCTCCTCTCATTCTTTCTTAGAGTTGTTCTGTATTCCAGTATCAGAAATGTCACCATCACTTGCTGAAACGCTGGAATGTGGATCGGCAAGTACACGAGTCTACACACCAAACTGAAGCAAAGGAAGTTGTTCATTAGAAACAGGACACTGAACCACCTTGACAGATTTTCTACAAAGCAAGCAGCCAGTGTGTTTTTTACTCACTAGTATCTGGTTGATTCTCTGTATTGGACAATAGACAAAGTTCAGATATCTGAATCAGCATCAGATTGTTCTCGTACTTCCTTGTATTGTCACATTTCTGTTTAGCTGCAGCTCTCCAGCTGTGATCAGATCAGTCAAAATGCAGTTAAGTTCAAAATGGGCCAAAGTTTATGGTCCGTTTCAAGGTGTCAGTCTCTGTTTAGAGCCTCAGCGTACACACTGTAAATGTACTACTGAGGACGTGGTGTGTACACATACACTCACACTCCCTCCTCGTTATATTTTAACCAGTACTGTAAATCTATAGGAGGTTAAGTACTCTGCAGGTCAAACACCAGATTTTTCTATAAAACAGAAGAGGAGCAGTTTACCAGATGACCTCAGGTTCAGATGAGAGGTGCTTTGTTCTTTGTGAGCCTGTTGGCCTGTTGGAAAGTGGAGTCATGCTGGCCTGCTGCACTCGCTGCTCCATCTAATGTTAAACTCTGTATCAGTTAATGACGGCAAAAGGCTTGTTTGCAGGGGATTGCACAGCACAGGCTCTGAATTAGCAAGCAGCTTGTTCGTAACAAATCAGTGATTTGACCACCTCCAGATGACAGGACAGCGCAGACAGCACACCAGGATGGACTTCTGTAGATTTGTGTAGACGTTGTGATTCAGTTTGTTAGTGTAAGTAGAGAGTTTTACAGCCTCACATTTCCAAGAGCTACATGTTGATATCAGCTTCCAAATGCAAACCAAAACGTAGATCTGCCACCGAAAGGGGAAACCCAGCTTTGGACTCTCTTATCACTCCTGTGTTTTTAAGAAACTAAATTCAGAGAGCCATCCAGTCAAACGTGTTTTACTTCTTTCTTCTCTTTCTTCTTGTGTTGTCATCTCTACAGATGGATGTGTGACATTTACTGTGCAGAATGATGCACGTCTAGAGTTTGGAAGTCATTCCTGGTCCAGTATGCAACTAGTGTGATGTTAGGACTTACAGCCTCCAGTGCACACACATGACGACCTTTCAGTGAGGCAGCAGACGTCTTACGGCCAGAAGGATGACTTTTGAAATGACAGCTTTTTTATGTATTATTGAATTATTCTGTCATTTTTAATGAAGTAGAGCGAGTTGATGCCTGTTTTATGATGTTAATGTGGAAATTATACTTTTGTGGTGAACAAAAACACATCAGACGCACATTACTGTTCTCAGCAGACTATTAGTATATAAAGTGTATTAATAATCTCTGTAGGGGATCTTTAATGAGGCTTTTTGAATGATTTCCTGACTCTCGACAGGTCTTGAAATGAACCGTCATTACTCAGTTGCACAGTTTCACTTCTATGCTCTTTTGATTCTTGAGATGTATCCTGAGGCTGATTGGGTAGCTCTTTCCTCTGTGGTGGTCCTGGTGGATTAGGCCAGCCTCATTCACTTTCATTCCCTCCCAGGCATTTAAGATGGATCTGCCACAGGGAGCGCTTTAATAGGTTGAGTTAACCTCCCGACCAATGACCACACTGATCAGGGTTTTCAGCTTAGCATTGTGGATTTGTGCACAGGTAACAAAAATAGCAGTATCCATCCATGAGCAGTTCTTCTCACGCGTGTGAAGAATGTGTGTGCAGTTGTGTGTGTGCAGTTGTGTGTGTGTGTGTGTGTGTGCGCGCAGATTTGTTTTCAAACAGCGCCAGGAAATCTGGGAAATGGTAATCTGGGAAATGGTAATCTCCAAGACGCTGATAAGAGGCTGCGTGTGCATGTCTGAATGTGCCTGGAGTCAAGGACGTCCAGCAGCGCTGCACAAAACTCTGTGGCAGCACTTTTAAAACATTTAGATTATAAACAGTTCAAGTTGCAGCTGCTCATTCTAAGTCTGTGTTTCAGAGGGCTGATGAAAGCAGAGGACATCAATACATATTTTGATATCACAAAGTATGACTGGATTTGTAGTTTGGGTTATAATAATGGTAAGAAATGGCAAGAGACACACCTTTCAGAAGGTATTTTTGTAAAGTGAACAGTAAATATTTCCAAACCTAATCTGTGGCCCTGATCCTAATACAGCTAATCATCTTTATCACAAAGCGTTTCATCACTGAGGCTGTGTGATCAGTTGACCTCATCAATTATATTTGATCAAAAAAAAAACATTCACGTCCGTCTGTCTGTGCAGACACCTTGTTCAGAGACTCAAAGTATTGTTCCCCTCATGTTTCAGTGTGTCCCCGTTGCGTAAGAAGTCGTCTAGATGTTCAGATGTGTGCGCTCCCGATGGGCCTGGGTGTTAATCACTGGAACAGATGGTTCATGTTAAAACCCTGTGTAAGCTGTAATGACTCAAGAGTGCTGGTTATCATCTGTCCTGCAGAGCCAAGCCTCCGCAGCCTCGTCCCTCAGACCTACACTGATAGCCTTCACATTCACTGCTGCCCGCCGGCTGCACTGACGTCAGACCAGACTTATGTTACACACTGGAACTATATTCAAATACTTTCTCAGTGAATGATTGCCCTAAGTTTGATGGACTCAGAGGGACAGCATGTCTTCAAAGTTGGATCATTGTCTTCATACCTGGAAAAGACAAATGTCTAAATAAGAAACCATTACTGTTCCTTACAAACCTGTTTTGAAAAGCTGTTAGTGAACTGAACTTTAAATTAAACTGATACAGAAATATATTAGAGCTGCAACAGTTGGTCAGTTAATGGATTAGTCAGTGGGGAGAAAATGAATTGCCTAACTAGTAATAATTGGGTCATTTTAAAAAAAATGTAAGGATTTGTTTTTATGCATCACCTGTGATAGATTGTTGGGGTTGAAGAGTCTTTGGGTTCTGGTTTTGTAGTCCTAAAGATTTAACATCTAAACAATCTGCAGATTAATCAGTAATGACAATAATTGTGGATGTTTCTGTGCAAGTAAGTAGTAAGTAGTAGTAAATATGTCAGTGATGACTGAGCCGACTGGAAGCTTCTGAACACCGCAACAACTTCCTCCTGTGTGATAAGTGTGTTGGAGGAAGGTAAACGGTAGATGTGTTACTGTAGGTCAAGCTGTTCTTCAGGGTTTGCATGAAAGTAATTGCCTGGAGTTTACGTTGGTCTTCTCGTCAATGGCGACAACATTGTGGCTGATAACGGAGCGATATTTTCCTTGGAAAGTGTCGGAGTTCAGGACACTCAACTCATGTAAGGTGGTAAAGTTGTGGCTGGCAGGGAATAAACCGCTCCGAGCAGCATTCCTTTGTATTTTTACCACTCCTAGTTCACCTGTAACAATAGTCCTGTTCTTTGTCCAGCTTTGTTCTCCTCTTAAACCTGCTCTTACTGACTCAGTCCCAGCCAGGCATGACTTGAAAAAGAGGGCTAGTGGAGCCAGTTCAGACACTTTCTGCTGTCATGTGCACTCAGGACACTTGTGTTTGGCAGCTTTTTTGCAATAATCTCATTTCTTGAATGTCATGTGTGTAAGAGTTCTTTTTTCTCAATATGGGTTAAAGAATTAGAGAAACTTGATTAGCAGCATTCTGTTGTTAGACCTGATCTAGGCCTTGTAGGTTTATATTGTACAATGTTTAATTTTCAGACTGAAATTCAATCTAATAAGTCTTAATAAGCTGCTTTCTATAGTGAGAGATACTTGTGTCCTCCCTTGCACCCGTCCAGAAGCTTCAACAAAAAAGAAAACCTCTTCAACATCTTACAGAACTAATACAGTTAATATACGTCAGCCTCCGTTAAACACAGGGTAGAGAAGAGAAGTCCGCACTGTCATGTTACATGTAAACGAGTGTGTTGGAGTCATCGCAGCACATAAGAACCTGCTCCATTTCCTCCCTAACCTCATTTGTCCCACGACCAGGTTTCTAACAAAGTGACTGTCTGCTGGGTGTCAGTTATTCCAAGGCGTGCTCAGAGGTGCTATTGTTAATATGACGAGTGACGACACACATGTTTAAAACCAGTCGTGTTGTCTTGTCGCAGCCCACGCGCTCAACAACTTGTTTCGTGTTCGTTTAGCTAATGAAGTCGAGGTCAGTCAGCAGGTCCTCCCTGACAGCCGTCGGCATCAGGTTTTAATTTTTCCAGTGTGCTGTGTGATCAGCTGGTGTGCAGCTGGGGTGGTGACTCGAGATGTCACAAGCTGATCTGCAGGATCTGACCCGGAGCCAGTCAAGTCATTTTTTAATTGAGTAGGATCAAGTTTATGAAGCTCGATCCGATTCAGGATCTTTTGTTCATTGTAACCTGTCATGCTCTGCATTTACCACAGAGCACATGAACAAAAGTGTTTGTGTGTGTGTGTGTGTGTATAAGGGAGTTATTGGTGTAGGCTATTACTTTCTTGCAGCTGAACACAAGTTAGTTTCCACGTCTTCACATGATATGTGGTCAAACCCACATCAGGCTTCAGCCTCTACGTATCACACGTTCTAACTAGCGATGGTAGGCTACGTTAAAGTGGCTAACATCAGTGTTAACGTTAGCTTGTGTTGGTGGTGTTGGTGAGCTGGTGGCAACAGCTGGATGCTTTCAGTTCAGATGTTGAATCATTGTTGATGTGCTGTTGTGGTACGCCAGTTCTGCTTTGCAGTAGACACTTTGTTATCTTCTTCTTTGAGTGTGAAATGATCCCAAACTTTGGACATTCTCTGTCTTTTACGTTTCTTGTTTCTTGGCTCTCCACCATCACACCAACTCAATTCTGAATTTTGTGGTGTGTGTCCACAATAACAGTCCGTGTGGAAACATGATCCCTGAGCTAAGCAGGCCACGTAACGCTGGTGATGGGGAATTAAACGAAGCCTGGAGGCAGAGATTTCACTTAGACCATTTTTTGTAATCGAATCATTTGAGTTGCTCAAGTAATCGTTTCAGCTCTAGTTAACAGAAATGAAACATGTATGTCTGTAATGAATAGTAAGTAGTTCTTTTATCACAGTGAAGTTCAGTTTATGTATTAGAAAAATATACAGAATAAAAAATGAATTATTAATATAGATTTTTATATTTTATATTTATAATGTGTGTGTGTGTGTTAGTCATGAGGCGTGCACATGTGCAGGAGCTCTGTGCTGCTTAATTAAATGATGTTGAACAAAACATGTACAGATTTGAGTGAAGTCTAATTCCTTATTGTAATAAGGAATTATTAATAAGAAAGATAACTTAATTAAAAGGCTACGCAGAAGTTGATGCAGTAATCTGTGTTACAGATGAAGTTGTGGATTTGCATGTTGTTCGAGCTGCAGGTTGAACTTGTTTGGTTCTAGTGTTTCTATTCTGAACGTTGCTCTCCACAGTGGTGTGCTGAGTGTTGTGCCTGTGTGTCATTCTGTACATTTACACTGGCTGACCTATGTATCTGAATGTAACAGAGCTGGCAGCCAGTCTAATGTGTGTGAACGATCCGATTGTCCATAGCTGGCCTTGGCAGGGAGAACAGTGTCTGAGTGTCCTGAGGACGCTCTGTCTGTCCCTGTCCGGCTCCATCAGTGGAGCTGCTTATCTAAGGACCTCGTATGAATGTAGGCCAGTCGAAGATCATCAGGGCTGATCATGGTGATGTCTGCCACTCTATCTGATGCTGACAGTGAGCTTTATACCACCTCTGTGTAGATAACTGCACTTCTCACCTCCTCTCATTATGCTGGATACCTCATGGTAATCTGCTGAGGTTTGCATGGCGTCCAGCTCCTACCTGTACTGATGACAGGTAGATGACCTGATTGTAAATGATCAGGAGGATCTGGATACTGAGGATTCAGGCCCCATGAGGACATGAAGTAGGGATGTTCTGATTCTAATCATAATCATAAATGCCTCTGATGCTATGAACAGACAGCGTGAACTAGATTGGTTTAAAAATGTGTTACTTCGGCTCTGACTGTCTGTAGTCAGCACACGGTGACATCACTGAATAATCTGAACCTGCAGAGCAACTAGTTACTGTAAAATTACTAGTTTGAACTAGCAGAAAATTAATATACTCATGTAAAGTACCTCAAAATCGCACTTGGGTTAATTGTACTTTGTTACATTACATCACTGGTTATTCTATAGTTTAATACTAAGATTAAAATTTTTACTGCAAATGCATATCAGTTCCAAATATTGATTATCAGTCTCCTTGATTACTCAGAAGTTTTAGTGTTGGCCCTGAAAAAAAGACATCAGTCGACCTTACTAACAGTCCAACTCTCTAAAGGATGGATAGGATACACGTATACACGACATAAGAACAATACGTTTATCTTAATATATTTAATGTGAAAGCATCAGCAGTCATGATGGAGGGCACTTCATCGCTGTCTGTGGCAGTGTTACATATTGGATTGCAATGATTGCATCCGTAGCACAGTTAGCATCGCATACTTGGCATAGCACAGGACTGATTCAAGCTACTAACCAGCGTAACTTATGTGGAAAACTGGGACACAGAGCTGCTAGCTGGAAACAAGTTCAGTTTCCTGCACTGACAATAACAGGAAAGCCATAGGATGTGACACACACACACACACACACACACACACACACACACACACACACACACAGACAGTCCAGGCCTGATGCTCTCTAACAATGCAACACTCCACAGTGTGTGTCTTTTTAAGTAATCTCTTGCTGTGACGATGTCTGCAGGGTAGAATGGTGTTTTTTCTGCTCCACAGATGATTTTATTGGACACTACAGTTACACTACAGTCTAATCATCTTGATTGTATCTGAGTGCTGCTGATTTATTGTTACTTTAATTCACAATTTTATATATATATATAGATATATAGATAGATAGATAGATAGAGATAGAGATAGAGATATATATATATATATATATATATATATATATATATATATATATATATATATATATATATATATATATATATATATATATATCTTGGCGCTACACAAGCCAGTCTTACTTTATTTGAAGAGATTTTATGTTTTGATATTATTTTGATGTGGATTTGTTTTTAAAAATCCAGTTTTTCTTTGTTATTTAAGTTAATAACTACTTCAGTTGCACTTTTTTTATAAGACACAAAAATAGTGTGTAATAATTCTGTAAAGAAAGGACCTTTTTTTTGGTCAAGATTTTCTATTCTTTTGTTTTTGGAGTTACTGAATTACACCAGTTTACTTGTGAGATTGTTGATTGAAAGGATATATTTTTCATATTTTGTTGTTTAAGGTGACCATTTAAGTTGCACTTTTTATAAGAGGACACAAACTGTTTTACAGAGTTCCTGTAAAGAAAGCACCTCTAAGATTTTTTTTCTCCTAAGAATAAAAGATCATTTTATTTGGTCATAATTTGTCTGTAGCTCATTTTGATTGAAAATAAAATAAAATCGTGAGAAAATCGTATCGTGAACAAAAAATCGTGAACCGTATCGAATCGTGAGTTGAGTGTATCGTTACATCCCTAGTTATAACCAGTCATGGCAGATGTAAATGTCCTGATCAGTCAGATGTTGGGGTTGCAATCTTTCCTCTGTGCAGCTCTAATTAACCTCAGACTGATCAAAGCTGAAATGTTTTTCATTGTTTTGTGTGTTTCAGGCCAGTCTGTCCATCTGGGGATGGGGGGGTCTTGGAGTCGTGCTGTTCCTCGTCACCTTTGGACCGTTTGCCATATTCTACCTGGCCTTTTATGTCTTCTGCTTCATTGGAGGGTGAGCATGAAGCTTGAGTCGATTAATGGAGTCTTTACATAAGCACACAGTCACAGTGTCTCTGTACCAACCTGACGGATCATCACGCTGTTCTCTCTTTCTCTCTCTGCTTTGCTGCAGGGGCTTTGCGGTCACTCTGCTCTATGGAAAGATCAACTCGGAGAGACACCTGGAGAAGTGCGAGCACTCTTACTTGCCACCCACACAAATTGGTATACTGAAGGTAAACACACACACACATTCATTTTGCCCCCACAAACCCATCAATTAGGTGTTAATCGGGTCCCTTTGTTGATGTAGTTTGATTGGTCACATTTCACCACATCTTCAGTCTTCTTGTGTTTCTTTGTGTCTCCTGCAGACGTTGGATGAGATGAAGCTGGAGATGAAGCCCATAAAGATTGACAGGAGACTGACTGGCTCCAGTTTCATAGATGAACCACTACAACAGGTGTGTGTGTGTGTGTGTGTGTGTGTGTGTGTGTGTGTGTGTCGTGTGTGATACATGCTGTGATAAAGCTTCACCATCAGCATGTTCCACTTGTGAACATGAAGCTGGAGAAGCAGAGATTTCAGTGCTTCATGACAAGAGATTAAAAAAACATGATCAACTCTATTTACACTCAGTGGCAACTTGATGCAGCTAATGCATTTACATTTACATTTACATTAAAGGCATCTAGCTTGTGTCCAGAGTGACTTACAG
Source organism: Acanthopagrus latus (assembly GCF_904848185.1). Lineage (NCBI taxonomy): Eukaryota > Metazoa > Chordata > Actinopteri > Spariformes > Sparidae > Acanthopagrus > Acanthopagrus latus. Next base: position 16,876,789 of record NC_051041.1, read on the forward strand.
TAAGTACATTTGTTACAAGAAAGAAACCACAACACATCACCGTCGATAAAGTGAGAAAGAAAAATAGAAAACATTCAAGCCCTCGTCTGGGAATCCTAGTTGCTTTTTATCACCAGAGCAGCTTCACACGACAGTCCAGCAGTAAATCCTTCAGCATGAAGGTCATAATGTGGACGCGGGTTTGAGGAGGTGATGATTTCAGCCTGAAATGATCATTGTGAGAGAAAGTGTTTCCCTCGGCTTTCAAGTTCTCACTGTACACTTCCATCGGTCATAATAAGCAGCACAGGAGAGAAGATTACAGGATCGTGACTGGGTGACAGACAGTAACACTGTCGGCCCATCAGCTGGTCCAGGTCAGCAACTGCACGGCCTCAAGTCATAAAGTAGTTGTCCCTCTTGAACACTGCCTGACCCCTGATGCCTCCAGTGTCTCAGGTTCACAGACGGCTGGTTGTTGGAGTATTTATTGAGCAGAATCTCTGTCAGCTGATAGATGCTCTGTTTTATCTTTTGTAAAAAAAATAAATAAATAAAAATACAATTAACCAAAAGCTTTAGAAAAACTAGGACAAATAACTAAATAATGTTAAAGCTTAATATAAATATAATTTGTGCAAACAACAAATGTTGCTGGCAGGATATTTCTCCATCTTGACTTGATAGTTTTTTCTTATTTATTCTTCATGCTGGTGCAAGAAGCACTTTCACAACTTTCTCATGTATTGTTTCCTTCTCTTTGTCTTTGTCAACCACCAGATCTGTGGCTTCCTTTTTTTTTTATAAAGTTGTTAACCCTTCTTCTAATGTATTGTAGTTAAATAGAATGTATTCCATTCAGTATTTAAATTCACAGTAGTTAAGTCATGTAAGCAGATAATGTGCTCATGTGGCTCTCAGATCTGATCAGACACACTTTCCTAAAGAAAACTTGTCTGTCTTTCGTCCTGACAGAAAGTGGAACTGAAGGTTTCCATACTGTTGAGCTGTCAGTGTCAGTGTTGTCATCGTGAGGCTTGAGCAAAAGGAAAAGACTGTTGCAGTGCTGTCATGTAATGTTTCCGCCCTCTGGCTGTGACTCTGCTGGTAATTGACTCAGAATACATTTGGGCTTAACACATTCATATGTAGATCCTCTGAACGAAGCTCCAGCTGTCCGTCGGTGCTGCACGCAGAGAAGACGAGTCGGTCAGTTTTTTCTCTCCGCCCTGTGGTTACAACACAGACATGCTTTTAGCTTGTTCACCTCACTAAAGCAGCGTGGCCAGCAGAGTTAAGTGCAGACACAGCAGTTCGTGACGGTCAGGTGACACTGACTGCTCGACTGTGGTGCCTCTGTTCTCTCTTCCTGCCTGTGAAATGCACACTAATCATTTCAGCAACATGTGAACAGTTGAATGTCACATCATGTGAACCTGCCTCATTTTCTGGCACTTTGTGCATGTTTATTTATGTAGAACAGAGCAAATTGTCTTGTTAACATGACATTAAAAGAAAGTACAAATGATATAAAATACTTTATTTTATGAGCAGCATACTGACGGTCACACTGATGCTGTTCTGGCCTGATGTGTGCAAGTTACTCAGGTTTCTTCAGACCTAACAGCCCAGTTATCTCTTCTCTGGATGTTTGTAACGGAAACTGACAATCAGCAGACTTTGACTGATTTATTCACCCAGCTCACACGTTTCCTCTCAGCTCTGCTCAGACCTTCATCTTGACTGAACTTCTTTTTTTCCCCACTATCCCTCCTCCTCCATGTTGCTTTGTCCCTGCAGGTGATCCAGTTTGCTCTGAGAGACTACATCCAGTACTGGTACTACACCCTGAGCGAGGATGAGTCCTTCTTGTTGGAGATCAGGCAGACGCTGCAGAATGCCCTCGTCCAGTTCTCTACAAGGTACAAGACACACAGCCATGCATGCAATTCTGTCGTGATATTGAATGTTTTGTGGGGTTTGTGTTTAAAGTAATCCTCATTATTTGTGTGTGTGTTGATGTGTCAAGGTCCAAAGAGGTGGACTGGCAGCCTTACTTCACCACTCGCCTGGTGGACGACTTTGCCACCCATTTACGTGTCTTTAGAAAAGCCCAGGATCGCCTCGCCGACCGAGAGGACAAGCAGAGTGAGCAGACACATTCATACACTCCTGCTTTTCACTCCCGTAGTTGTTCGTATATGTTGCATTTAGCTTAGAATGATTGTAATCATTTTGTTGTGAGTTTAATCAGAGTTTCGTGGTCCTTTTCAAAGACTCCACAATAAGATTTGATGAGAATTTTGATGTTGCGGTGTCTAACAGGAGACATAACAGAGGAGCTGGTGGACTCCTTCTTTGAGGCCGAGGTGGAGATGGAGAGGAAGATTTGTCGAGACGTGGTGTGCACTTCAATCAAAGACGAAGAAGGTAAACACACTTGTGCAGCGTGATGAGCCTTGTAGTTCACACTGTAATGAGGAACTGTTGCCACAAATGTGTCGGTTCGATGCTACAGCTTGCAAAAACTAAACACATGATGCGCGTGTGTGTGTGTGTCAGGTTTTCTTCGAGACTTGTGCGAGCTGCTTCTGTATCTGTTACTACCTCCTGGAGATTTCCACAACAAGAACATGAGATACTTCCTACGGGTGAGTGCACATCGGATAAACAAACACTCTCACTTACATGGCGTGTCAGACGATCACAGCTTCATCAATCTGAGATGTGAACATGAGGCGCACAAACACATATTCACTCACACAATATGTCAAACAACCTGTGTTGTTGATGTATTATAGTTGAGCCACGTGCTGCTGCTTTGACTGCCAGCCGGCTCTGAGTGTTATTAGACTGAACTGAAGATGCTCTGTGGTATCTTCTCTCAGGAGGTGCTGGCACGCGGTGTGCTGCTTCCTCTGATCAACCAGCTTAGTGACCCGGACTACATCAACCAGTTTGTCATCTGGATGGTGAGACACTTGTTCATACCTTCAACCTATTAGGTCTCAAATTTACTGTTTTTTAAATGTTGTAGAAAATGTTAACTCCTGTTTCCAGGATGATTTAAATATTTGCTTCTGCTCATAAACTTCTTTACCCACCTTCATTTCCTCTGTCATCACTGCTGGCCGTGTGCAGCTCCCAGTATGGATGAACTGAAAGTCACGCCTCAGATACTTTTGTCACTAGCTCCAGAAAAAAATATTAATTCTTTTTTTATTTTTAGTCCTACCCTATATTTACTGTTGTGACATTTCATCTCACTTCCCCCGGGCAGACTTTAACTATCAGCCGTTATCTGAACCAGCCTCCTCGTGTCCGTGTTGTAAATGCATGTGGTTCTGTACAGATCCGGGACTCCAGCTGCAACTATGAAGCCTTCATGAACATCCTGAAGCTGACGGACAAGCCTCCAGAACTGGAGGCCGTCAAAGACAAGGTGCTGGAGGAGCTGCAGTACCTCCGCTCCCTGGACACTGCCGGAGATGGTGGGCCTTTGCTGTGTTTCATATCGAAATTCAAACGCTTGAAACTAATTTATCGTGTTAGTATGAAAGCATGAAGCACATACGTTAAGTTTCTTTTTCCTGTCCTCTAGACATCAATGTGATCAAGAACCAGATCAACAGTCTTCTGTTTGTGAAGAAGGTGTGTGAGACCAGGATCCAGAGACTTCAGTCTGGCAAGGTGAGAAACTGCAGCACGGCCTGTTGGTGCTTCCACTGGAGTATTTGTTTACATGATGGTAAAATACTGGAATTGCTCCGAGCCAGTTATCTTTGGAGTCCGCTAGTTCAAGACTCAGACTCTGCTCATCCTCTTCCTGTGTTGTGTAGGAGGTGGATGCCCTGAAGCTGGCAGCCAACTTTGGCAAGCTGTGTGTTATCCCACTGGATCACATCCTCATCCACAACATCGCCCTGCAGTTCTTCATGGGTAATTCTGGAAACGCATCATCACATACATGACGGATGCCAGACGTCACTGTAGTCATCACGAGGCCTTAATCCTGAACATTTCTGTCAATCTTCTTGATAATCCATAATTTATTCAGTTTCTTATAGCCCCAACCTGTCTCATTAGGCACACTTCTCATCAGAGTCAAGGTCACTCCATGTTACTGGTCAGATTACCAGAGTGTGTGTGTGTGTGTGTGTGTGTGTGTGTGTGTGTGTGTGTGTGTGTGTGTGTGTGTGTGTGTGTGTGTGTGTGTGTGTGTGTGTGTGTGTGTGTGTGTGTGTGTGTGTGCATACAAACTCGGAGTGAAACCAAGTTGTGTCTGGTGTGGAGAATCAGCAGGAGTCATTCAAGATGCTTATAATGTGTAAAGAATGTTTGAGTCAAGGAAACCTGCAAATAGAAACCAACCAAAGTTTCAAACGGTGCGAAAATCCTCCGTATGTACCGTAGATACTTAACAGTGTCACAGAAACGCCTTTCAGACAAAACAGCATTTGGACCGACTGTTGTGCTTCTGATCCAGACTTCATGCAGGCAGCAGGGGCCCAGGCCGAGCTGTTCTTCTGGCTCACTGTGGAGGGCTACAGGGTGACGGCTCAGCAGCAGCTGGAGGCCATGCAGGGCTGGCAGAAAGATGGCATGAAGCAGCCCAGCGCCACCAAGGGGCTGCTGAAGGCCGCTGCACTGGGTGTCTTCGAACAATACCTCTCTGACAAGGTAGGAGGCGTGTTGAGGTGGCAGGAGGTCGTTTCAGCTGTGAAGCTGATTAACACTAATCAGAAGCTCAGTAGTTATTTCCTCAGATTTTTGGGGTAAATGACATGCACACAGCATTCTTTGGCCCTTGTGGTGTAGTATTTAAGTATTTACTTGTCTTCCTCTCCAATAGGCGTCCCCCAGGGTGCAGGTGGACGAGGCATCCGTCACAAAACTAGGGGAGAAGCTGCAGAAAGACGACCCCACGCCAGAGATCTTTGACGAAATCCAGAGAAACGTACAGGAATCTTTTCTACACTTTGATCTGTTGATGAGGGAATCTTTCAATGTGCAGCCTTGCCCTGTTTTCCTCCTGTTAAACAGTCTTTGACACACATTTGCCCCTCAGGTGTATGACATGATGCTACGTGATGAGCGTTACTACCCGTCCTTCAAGCAGAGTCCTCTCTACGTCCGCATGCTGGCAGAGCTGGACATGCTGAAAGAGCCGAGCTACCGGGGATCTGACGACGGCGAAGGAGAGTCCTTCAACGGCTCTCCCACAGGAAGCATTAACCTAGTACGTCTTCTTCACTTTGTGTTGCAGGACTTAGACAACACATATGCATTTACTGTATTAGCAAACTGTGCTGTAAAATGGCGACTCGTTTCCTGTGATTTCAGTCTTTGGACGACTTGTCCAACTCCTGCCATGATGAATCTATGCACCTACATGCCTTCATCTCCGACACAGGTACACAGATACACTCACACAGTCTCTTATACACTTATGTTGTGTGTTTTCTCTAAATCTGTGTTTCACTTTTTACTTGGAACACAGTAAGAAGGGTTGAAGGGTTAATGATAAAACTTAGATGGGTTATATTTGACACTGACAACTAAAAAACACATGCTTGACGTCACTCGCTGTGGGGTTTGGGTGTTTTAACTGCTCATGATGAGTGTATGGATCAGTGGGTATATTGTTGTATTGTATTATAGTATATTGTGGGTATCTGTCCGCCTCCATTCGTCCCTCCCTGCATGTTTTTTTCCTCTCAGTATTTCACCTCCTCCATTCATTATGTCTGCTGTCACTTCGCACTTTTCCTGTATGCTTTATTTCTTTCATTCCATCACCTTTACTATTTTTTATGCTTTTCCTTTTTCCTTCCTCCTCCCTCCTCTCCTTTCCTGTCATTCTGTCTCCCTTTTATCACCCTCTGCACTGCATTATTTCTTTTGCCTGCTCTTCCTCCTCCTCTCACTTTGAACCTGCACATGCTTTTCTTTCTTTTCCTTTCTTTCTTTTCTACTTTAACCTCCATTCCCATTTTGGATGTAATGCCGGGGCGGGGTAGCTGACGCTTGTCTCCCCGGATTGTGGGGTGCTGCAGGGGTTTGCAACGACCACGGCAAAACCTACGCGCTATACGCCATCACTGTGTTCAGACGCAACCATGACGGCAGCGAGGACTGCTGGAAGACCTACCGTCGCTACTCAGACTTCCACGACTTCCATATGAGGATCACTGAGACGGTGTGTTCAGAAGTCAGCGGTATTTCTACCTCAGAAGAAAGTTAGTGTTATAGAGCAAGTACTCATGAACTTCTCTGTCTGAGTGTTGTGTATTTATTCTGTTTCAGTTTGAGAACCTGGCGTCCATCCTCAAGCTGCCAGGGAAAAAGACCTTCAACAACATGGACAGAGACTTCTTGGAGAAGAGGAAGAAGGACCTCAATGCTTACCTACAGGTAACAGTTACCTCTCATTAATGACTGTCCATTTCTGAATAACTATAAGTATTTTGTAGTATATATGAGTAACTTCTGCGATTGTGTTGTAGTTGCTGCTGAACCCAGAGATGGTGAAGGCTTGTCCAACTCTGATTCCCTACGTCTACGACTTTCTAGAGAACAAGGCCTACAGCAAGGGAAAGGGAGAGTTTGCGCGCAAGGTAGGTTTTTTTCTCTACCAAATAAATGCAAATATGTGATGTGCACCATTGCGATTTTAGTATGTAGCACATAAGAATGCATATTGTTAATGACAGAGATGTGCTGTACTTGACACATAACTAATCAATGACCAGTCTGATAAAATACAATCTCTCTTTTTACTTTATCGACCCATCAGATAGACACATTTGTAAATCCTCTGAGGAGCTCCATGAGGAACGTGTCCAACGCTGTGAAGGCCCTGCCAGACAGCCTGGCTGAGGGGATGACCAAGGTGTCTGACAACATGGGCCGCATGTCAGAGAGACTGGGCCAGGACATCAAGCAGTCCATACTGAAGGTAACATCACGAGGAGCAGGTGCCTTATATCCACACGGAGAGAATCTATTTTTATTTTCCATCAGTATAAACGTCCCTCGTCCTGTTGGCTTCGAAGTTGCTACCTGGGCTGTTTCTACTGTCAGCTGTTTGATATGCAGTAAACCTACAAGCAGTGGTCAAACTGTAGAAAGACATACTGGATGAATATGCTGCACAGGGCTGATGCAGGATTTCTATGACGATTATGTACAAGGAGGAGGACACTCATTAAGAGTGACTGTGCATCACTGACAGCTGCCAGAAACATTCTCTCTGAAGGAAGTCAGTGGAAGTTTTGGTATCGGAGCTTCATTGATGCTGTGCGGCTGATTTAACTGCAGCATGTTAATGAATTGATTCCTGTCCTCTTATATCCTGGAGCTGCAGCTCTAAATAATCCTCCTCTTCTACTTATTGTTCTGACTGGTTTTATTCATCCAGCCGCTCACTGTCCAGTGTTCTGGTTTTTCCCAGGTGCCTCCACTCCTCCCCAAGACCGACATCGACCCCGAACACTGTCGAGTCTCTGCTCAGCTCGATGACAACGTGAGTCGGCGGCCATGCTGGGGACTGGTTGATGATTTTAACTTCCTTGTGATTTAATTTATTCAGCTTTTATTTATTTGTGCGTCCAGGTGGATGATAACATCCCGCTGAGGGTAATGCTGCTGCTGATGGATGAGGTGTTTGACCTGAAGGAGAAAAATCAGTGGCTGCGCAGGAACATCAAGAACCTGCTGCAGCAGCTCATCAGGGCCACGTATGGAGACACCATCAACAGGTGAGGGAGCGACTGAGAGCAGGTCACCGGCCGTGTGGACATACAGGCACGTAGAATCATTTAGTTTCATTTAGAAATCACCTCATGGGTTTAATCTCTCAGAAGTCAGTTGGGATTATGAAGAATTTTCATTTGGAGGATTTATATTATTTTTCTCACAGATGATCATGTAACCCTGGACTTTAACATAACTGATACTGGGATTACCAGTATCAATCCCCTGATTGTTTACCTGGATTTCAGCTGTTTCGGTGACTTGAAAAGACGAGTCATTCAGTCAGTCTGTTAAACATTCACACCAAAGTACAGCAAGATGCAGTCAGTAGTTCTCACTGCAGAAACAGTTCCACTGGATGAACATTCACGGATCAACGTAGGTTTGCATAAACTCACATGGAACAGAAATACAGGCCTTTTCAGAGCTCAAGATAATCTCTCCAAAGTCTCATACACACGCGTCATACACACACGTCGGACACACACGTCGTACACACACGTCGGACACGGAGCACAATCTGAATCGTCTCTTTCATGTCTCGGTAGGAAAATTGTGGATCATGTGGATTACATGACCTCACCAGAGCAGGTTGCAGATTACGTCAAGAAGTTCAGGTAACCTCTCTCCTGTTTTTTTCAAACGACTCTGATTGGTCAGCAGAATTATGACTAACCACCAGTGACTGTCTCTGTATAGGGATTCCTACTGGCCCAACGGCATCCTGGCCGAGACGCCGCCCCGTCGGGACAAGAACATTCGCATGAGGACACGAGTAGCTGCCAAGACCAGCCTGCTGGGAATCATGCCAGGTGAAAACACACTCACACTCACACACACACACACACACACACACATTTAATCTAGGCATCACCCTGCACCATATGGGACTGTCCCCTCTGCCTCCCTGAGATTTTCTGCACCCTCCTGACTTCTCCACCATCTTCCTCAGATGAGCTGAAGCACATCATCGGGGCGGACACCACGAGAAAGGGCATCCTCCGCGTCTTCGACATGTTCCAGTACCAACCCATGAACCGCCGGCTAGTCTACGTTTTCCTGGAGGGCTTCTTGGAAACGATGTTCCCGCAGTACAAATTCCCAGAGCTCTTCGTCAAGCTGCACTCCCGCTCGCCACGCATCCACAGATACAGCCAGAAACTCAAATCGTCCTCCCTCAAGAGGTGACAGGAGAGGACAGAGGCAGCGGGACATGAGCCGACTAGACACACACAGACTTGAGAGTGAGAGTGGGAGGGCTTGATGTGAATGTTGAGGGGTGTGTGTATGTATAGGTGTGATATCTGCCCTTCCACTCCCTTTACACACTCTTTTCAGTGAAAACACTCCAATTATCCAGCTGATAATTTCTGTGGAGACAGAACTGAAGGATGAACACACACTCTGCCCTCCTCTCACTCTGTGACACACACTCGCACCTGCGCAAACACAAATCCTGTAATTTGCACCAAGACCGAACATGGCAGTCTTTCTCTTTTAGTTTTGAATATTCTCCCTCCTTCTTTTTTTTGGACTTTTTAGTTGTGTTTAGCTTTATCCTGGGCCAGTCAATGCTGCTTTCTCGTGGTCCAGAGAGCAGACCACAAGTACTGTCTTGTTTTTAAACTGCAGGAGTTGATAGCATAGACCCACACCTTGCCTTACCTTCCTGCTTCTGTCTTCTGGCCGGCACAGTTCTACCATCTGAGTGACCCGGCCTCCTCCGCTGTAGTCAAACTTCCCCTCATGCTGTAGATGTTTTATCTGCAAAAGCTGCACACTTGCTTACATGCAAATGATGTTTTGTTTTCATAGCAACCAAATATGTCAATCGCACTGGGTTCAGAAGGCGCTGTTTTTAAAAAATGTGACTGAACAAATGTGGGACAAAAAGGATGATTTAGATTTGTATCGTCTTCTCTGGATGAGAATTATATTTCTTTCCTAAAGTGTTTCATCATCTGTACCACCCGTGATCCTCCAAGAACAGGCCACATCCCCTTTAACGCTACTGTCATGAACTGAGACAACCAAAGCTCATGCTGTTCCATACGTGTGTGTGTGCACTGGTTCAACGTCGGGATCCTCTGAACATAACTGTGCTTCATATCGTTAGTCGTGTGAGGAAAGAGAACTCGAAGATGACCTTGTCGTTACCTAAAAGATGAGGCTGTCCAGGCGCACCGTCAAAGAATGTACTCTGTGGTCTAGTCTGTTTGGCCTGTGTAGAATTGAGTGTGTGTGTGTGAGTGTGTGTCGTCAGTCAGAAACTGTGCCAGTGTGAGTTAGTGAACCAGCCTTAAAACTACATACAGTATATACTGACCAAGAGCCGCAGGCAGAGGCAGCGCTCCTCCACGCGACTGAACGTTACGAGGAAATCAAGATAGAGATATGGAGATATATCCCTAATCACTTTAATTCAGAGAAAATGTCTTTAATTTTGTGCAATATTTTTTTCTTTTAATGCATGTGCATTTTGAATCATTGTATACTGAGAAAAAGTAATTCGTATTGTTTTAACGGTAGAAAAGATGAAAGAAGTTTCCCCTCAGACGTCTTCTCCTCCCGACAACTCAACATTCCGTTGTTGTAAAAGTACAATGTTTATTTTACAGACTTGTTTTATAAGTCTGAGTTTTTTTCTTTTTGGTTTTCGTTTTTGGCGTGTGGGGGATATTTCCCACGTATCTCTCGCCCACCCTAACAGAATCCGTGTTGTGGGTATGGACCGGGCGGTGGCAGGGGGTTCTGTGTCGCGGCCTGATGATTAGCTCATTGGGCTAAAGCTAGTTGAAAGGCGGCCTCAGACAACTGATTCTTTTTAACTCTTGAGTGGCGTTTTATGCATTCATTCTGTTGAGTGTGAACAGATCTTTGTCGGTATGAACGGACCGCTGGAGGGACCGCCCCTTCTCCTCCTGTCCTATAGGCACACAGGAGAGCCGTATCCTGTGACCAATGGAATCACTGCTAATGAGCACTTAACGTAGCAACTGTGGGAAAGCCTCTCCCATTGGCTGGAAGGAGCCCCATTCTGCTGCAGCCATAGGATGGAAACTCACTCGTCTGCTTTGATTTGCTTGCACTGAGCAGCCCTGGTGGACTCTGATTGGCTGAGCGGGAGGACATGAACTTGGACCTCTCTCACCGGGAGGTCCATATTTTGTCCCGAGGTGGAGGAGGTGGTGTCACTACCTGCACATCTCTCCATACAGGAAGGCTTGTCTTTTTTTTTAACCCCAGTATTTATGATAATCTATGATAATGAAAAATGTGCATATCTGTGTACAGTATGTGTTAATAGTGTGCCTAAATGTACTGTCAACTCTATTTTCATATTTTTCTTTAACCTAAAAAAAAACCAATCAGAATGTCATGATCATTTTACGCGACTGAAAATGACTTTAGGGTGTTTTTTTGCATCATGCTTATCAAACTCTTCCTTGTGAGCAAACTGTGCTCAGATCAGTATAACACTAATAAAAGGTAACTCAGACTAACTGACCTCCGGCGTGTCCGCTGTCTTCAGTGCATCAACAGTCCTGATGTGGCTGCAGGTTCTCTCGCAGGTCAAACATGGAGACGCACGATACGGATTTTCTTTCAGCTGATAACTGAAAATGACCTGCTGCTCATAGCAGACGGCAGCCAGGATGTTCGAGACACTGAGGTCCTCCACCTCCACCCACACAGCGAGAGAGGTTTCAAGACTTTCATATAAATCTGTTCATTTCTCTCTAGGAAATGATATCAGTCCCAGCAAATGGATGAAAATCAGACTCAAACTCTGACAGAAGAAGAGTCTAAGTGACAAATATGGCCAACTGATCTTCACTCCCTCCGTCTGTTAGAACCCCCGCAGAATCTTTACAGAAAAAGTTCCACTGGTGTCGTTTATTGATCAGACCACCTGTACAGGTGCACACTGCCACCTGCTGCATCAGTGTGTGTGGATGCTGTGCTGGTTCAGTCAGTTCAGGCTGAATCTTATCTGCTTGTTTTGATGGCTGGAGTTTCAGAGATATTGAGAAATGACACATAATCTGAATGTAAACTCATGTCGTGCTCACTGTGGTCGACAGGATCTCCTGTTGGATCTTTGCACAAACACGCAGCTAGAAAACAAAAAGTTATTCCACATCCAGTGTATCATTTATTTTGTGAGTAGTAAATAGTGACGACAAATCCCATCGAACAAGTCTGTCGTAAAGTAAAGAAATAAATGAATCCTGATCCTGAAACATAAAGAGAAGAGCTGACGGTCGGCTTTAATATTCATATCAGACAGAAAGTGAAGGAATTGAAAGTTCCTGAACCAGAAGTGTGTGTAACATCCTGCAGGCCTGAACTCTACAGTGTCCATCAGTGGTTCTGATGCAGGTTCTACGTCCAGAGTCCAAACAGCATGTGATTAAAACTGAAGTGTTAAGAAAGTAAAATAATCTCATTTGATTTAGATTAATGCTGATAATCTTTTCTTTGGGTCTGATGGCTTGTCAGTGTCCACAAGAATTCATCATCAGTATTCTGATGAACAGAACTCTGGTTCTGTGCTGCTGCTCAGTACCACACATAAAAACATGTACTATATATTATCTACTGTTGAATACTATCGCAGATGTTCATACAACAGATTTAAAGGATGACATGTATCATCTTTCACTATTTTATTCAACTAATCAACACGCGAACCAAACAGACTGAAGAGCAGCACCTCCAGGAGTCACACGGCCAGAACCTCCAGTCCAGAACCTCCAGTCCAGAACCTTCAGTCCAGAACGAGCAGCTTTAAAAGTTCATGGTGCTGTTGATGAGTTGGCTGTCTTCACGTCTTCCTCTGGGCCTTCCCCACCGGGTTAGTGATCAGAACCAGCCCCCAGGCGGCCAGACCTGCAGAACAAAACCCACAGGAGGCTCAGTTACTGTTCTACAGGTGTTCCCCCCCGGAGAGTCTGAGCACTGCGTCACTCACCGACAGCAAATGTGATCTGGGCCACGGTCCCTATGGAGGTGGTTCCGCCCTGCCGCATCACTCTGCGGGCCGCGTTGAACACGTAGGCTCCGGACAGAACCAGACCCCCGCCGGAGGTGAGCCGGCAGCTCCAGCAGCTCATGAACTTCTGGCCGGGGGCCGATAGATCCACACCTGCTGGACCTGGAGGAGCCTCCGGTGCTGTTGACATTGTGCCGCAGGAGGTGTGCTAAAGCTAAAGCTAATGTTAACACACGTCCTGGTCAGGAGCGCCTGGTGACGTCAGACAAAGACGAACAGGTAAGAGTCGCACCTGTGTGGAAGTTGTCTGCAGGTGGTTCATGAAGGACAGAGACTTCTGCTGGACTATATTTCAGCTCTTTGACATGCTGTTTGGTCAGAGGACAGCTTCAGGAGTACTTCCGGATTCTGAACCTGACGTTTCCTGTCATATACTTTCAAAATAAAAGCTCAGCAGTAGTGGAAAAACGCTGTATTGACGTCACACTCTGAACCTGACTGTCGGGATGAGCAGCAGTCAGGCTCTGTCACGATATTCCGGTAGAGACTTTATCGTCGTCAGTAGCTGATGTTGTTATATTGTGATGTGTGTTGGCTCCTGGTTTTAAAGGCGGTGCTGAGTCATGTCACTTTCTGAACTTAATATTTGTCTCTGTCCACTTAACCATCATGTCCACATTTCTGATCAACAGAACGTGTCTCTGTGAGAATACTTGGTCTCTCTTTCACACTCAGCTGCAGCTGAACGCTGTCCAGATGTTGCTTAGTTGGAGATGGATTGAACAGATCACAAGACGGATGCTCGTGGGTGTTTGTCCAATGTGAAAGAGGTTTATTTCTCCCTGAAATCTGACAACCAGCCCCGTCAGCTATCAGCTGTCAGTGATTCCACACCAGGACTGAAGGCTTCCAGGTGAAAGTGTAGCTGTCTAACAGAAGAACCTGTGTGTCCTGACAGCAGGTGGATGATCCTCCCCACAAGAGGAACATGTGACAGCGTGGAGGAACAGTCACTTCACAGAGATAACTAAGGTTACAGTGAAATCAGACAGTTTCTAAGATCCATCCAGAGCAGTCCGGCTGCAGTATTAGAAGATGTGAGACACGGCGCTGTACAAGCTTTGATCATATTGATCGACACTGTTGCTCAAGGGAGGAGGGTTCATATCACCTCTAAACAAACAGAACACCAGCTGAGTCAGCTGTTTGCTTCTGCCCCTGGTTGGACTTGTGACTCTCAGGTGCCATTGTGTTACCAGTCCGTCTGTGTCACACTGCTCCGGTCTCAGAGGAAAGAAAACATGTTCCTGTTTGTTGCCTTTTTAGGTTTATCGTTGTCTGCAGCCGTTGTTCTGACAGGGCCCGTTGCAGACTCCTCGTACGTTGCTGCCGTGTACGAGCACAATGTGATCCTGAACCCGAACCCTCATGTCCCCCTGTCGCGCCCCGAGGCCCTCCAACACATGCAGAAAAACCTGGACATCTATGAGGAGCAGGCTGCCCGGGCCGCTCAGCAGGTACCGTCAGAACAGTAAGAGACTCAACAAGTGTTTAATTTTTCAGTCAAAGGAACTGTTGGTTATTGTTATTAAGAGATGGTGCTGTTTAAAATGTTAAAGTGTCCTATAACTGTGATGAATCCAGAACAGAGGTCTCAAGTCCCAGTTTGACCCCCAACATCAGGTCTGACCAGCCTCTCCCAGTGAGATCAGAGATGTGGCCAGTTCAGTCTGTTATCATTCTGGAAGTGTCTCATATCAGATGAGACTTCATGTTGTCACTCTCAAACATGCCATCAGTAGTTTGCTCTCAGTCAGGTGATCACAGGTGGTTTTATGCTCTCACTACTTCTATTGTCACAGAGTTCTGGACTACAGTAGAGTCATGAACCTGTCTCGTCTCTACACTCTGCTGTCATGTTCCCTCGGTCAGGGTGTCCAGATCCTGGTGTTTCCAGAAGATGGTATTTATGGTTTCAACTTCACCCGATCGTCCATCTCCAGCTACCTAGAAACCGTTCCTGACCCCCAGCAGGAGAGCTGGAACCCCTGCACAGAGCCGGACACACACAACAACACTGAGGTGTAAAATCATACTTGTGGATTTAATTTTGGTGTTGATTAACATCCAGACATGACACAACTTCCAGAGCATCCAATCAAGCAGCACCCGTCTGAATACACATCAGATTCTTGTGCGGTTGTGTTTCACAGGTTCTCCAGAGGTTGAGCTGTATGGCCCGTCGTCACAACCTCTACCTGGTGGCCAACATGGCTGACCTGCAGCCCTGCCCTCTGAGGACCAACCCGTCCTCCTCCTGCCCCCCTGACGGACGCTGGCAGTTCAACACCAACGTGGTGTTCAGGTGAGGCGTGGACCTTGGAATACTTGAGCCAAGTGCACCAGTTAGCGCACCATCGTCTTCATGTGTGAAGTGTTCACGGTCTCTTCTCCCTCACAGGTCGGATGGCCTGCTGGTGGCCCGCTACCATAAACAAAACCTCTACTGGCCTGAAGTGGCCTTTGACTCGCCGTCACAACCTGAGATCATCACGTTCGATACACCTTTTGCTGGAAGGTTTGGCACAATGATCTGCTTCGACATCCTGTTCCATGAGCCCACGATTACCCTGGTGGAGCAGGTAGATCAGCAGCCACTCAAATTTAGTACCCAAAATGTGACTACGTTCCTGTTTGGTCTTATTGTTTCTGGGTCCTTTTTAGGGCGTGCGTCAGTTCATCTACCCCACAGCTTGGGTCAATATGCTCCCTCTAATGGATTCAGTGCAGTTCCAGCGGGCGTTCAGCTTGGGTGCCAATGTCAGCCTGCTAGCAGCCAACCTACGTCATGATCAGAGGAAAATGACAGGAAGTGGTATCTACTCCCCTTTGTCTGCCACCTACCACCACGCACAGAGAGGAGACCCGGAGGAGGGCCGACTGCTGGTGGCCAGGGTGCCAGTCTTAGACCCACTGTGGTTGAATCAGAGCGTGGCCTCGGAGGAGGGCGTAGTCAGGGAGGACTCCACCTCTTCTACAGCTACAGACTCTGAAGCCTGTCAGCAAGAGAGCTGTTCTACTACTCCTCCTTCAGATAGTGCGTCTTCAGTCCCTCCCTCCTCCACCACCTTCATCTCATCCATGATGTATGATCCGTATACGTTTGTCCTCTTAAACGAGACGGAGGGGGAAGTGAAGGTGTGCAATGGGACATTTTGCTGCTCCCTGCAGTACCATCGTTCACCTCAGAGCAGCAGTGAAGAGCTCTACGCATTGGGAGTCTTTGCAGGAACACACACAGTGTTTGGACGCTTCGCCCTGCAGGTATGAATGAGAAGAAGGTTGAACATTTAAAACTGTTTAATAAAACTCATGTCATGTTTATATTTCTCTTTCAGGTGTGTGCACTGGTCCGCTGTGCAGGGTCGGACAACGCTTCCTGTGGACAGGAAGTTGAAGAGGCTGAGACTAAGATGGACTTCCTGTTGGAGGCGACGTTTGGGACCAAATATGTGTATCCATCAGTTCTGGCTAGTAAGCTGGTCCTGGAGCAGCCAGAACACCTGGAAACATCTGCAACTGGCAGAGTGAGCATGAAACACTCCAACATGACTGGTGGGCTGGTTACTGCCGCCCTGTCTGGACGGATGTATCACCTGGACAGTCAGTGAAGTAGTTTGGAAAACGTGTGTGTCAGTTACACACTTGACTTCTGTAATGTGCACAGTGAAATAAAGAACTTTTGTGACGGTTGTGCAAGAATTCTGAATATTTTCTAACCAATATAGTATAAGTGTGTGTGTCCAGCCTGAGCTTTGTGTGCAGCAGCCAACAGCCGGCCCCAAATGTCTCTACACTCCAAACTGATATCAGAGAACGAGCTGTTACTCCACCTCACATCTCCTGAGTCTCGGCCTCAAAGCTTCATTTAAACACAGCGCAGAGACGACAGCAGACAAGCTCACACGTGACAGGAAATACAGCTCTGCTGATGTACAGACCTTTGATGCCACTCTCATTAATATAACTGCTTCTAATCGAGAATATGACTGATAAAAAGTTAAACTGGCACTGGAGGAGAGACGAGCAGAGAAAATAAGGAGAAACCACAACGAATAGTTGAAACCGAGGATACTTCAGGAACAGGCTCAACAGGCTCCCCTTGCGTTTGCACACTGATCACCTGAACACAGTTTTCTCATCGAAGATCTACTTTGCACTTCCAACAACAGGAGTTTCTGGAAGAGAAAAGTTCTGCAGGAGTTTAGAAAGCCGCAGGGTTCAGTCAGCAGCTGCTGAGTGCTGACATGTCAGTCAAGCCCATGACACCTGACGTCACCCCACAGATGTAAGAAGACATTTGTGCAATATCTGAATTTCTGCAGCTGTTAGTATGTTTAAGAAAAACACCATTTGATATTTTTACAAACAGCCATGCCACTGACGTTATCATTTATTATTATTATTAGTAGTAGTAGTAGTAGTAGTAGTATTGTTATTATTATTATTATCATCAGCTGTTATTGTTATCTGTTAAACATTAATGTAGTCAGTGCACATTAATATTTACGGAAAACTGCAGAATTCCTTTGAAACTATTAAGAGTGAGATGAGACACGTGACCAGGTGGTGGCAGGATTTAAAAACTTTATATGTTAAGATTTTATACAACAAAATAAATAAATGAACTGAATAAAATCCATAAGTTCTATTAAACACTCCTTGACTTCCTCTCCTGCTGAAGGTTTACATGTTGTTTGGGGGGAATCCCACATTGTTAAAGTGCTTCCGGGTTGTATTCCCACTGTTTCCGGTCTTGTGTTTTCAAAATAAAAGTTTTGTTTATGTCTACTTGCCAGGTTGCTGTGGAGGAGCAGCTGGTTCTGACCCGCCTGTGACCGCCCAGCACACGAGGCTTTGAACATGTAAAACGTGATCTGACTCCAGTATCCAGATTTAAACCTGAGTCAGCAGTTCGCCTCCGCCCTCTGGACCTTTGACCGCTCAGGTTCGGTGTTGTAACACAACACTCGTGTCTCTCTGGGAAGACACTATGTTTCTGCGCGTTGTCATCTTCGTGAGTTTCTGTTTAACCTCGGCTGTTGTCCGAACTGAGCCTGCAGACTCCTCGTATGTCGCTGCTGTGTACGAGCACAACGTGATCCTGAACCCGGAGCCTCGGGTCCCCCTGTCCCGCCCCGCCGCCCTGACACACCTGCAGAGGAACCTGGATGTGTACGAGGAGCAGGCGGGCCGGGCCGCTCAGCAGGTGTGTTCTGGACAACAGGCGGTCCCGAAGTTCTGTTCAGTCAAAGACACAGTTCTGCTGATGACTCACTTCATTATGCAGTCATGTTGATTGATTATTAATGTCTGACGTCACAGTGTGCAGGGGGACTAGGGTGTCTCAGGAGGACAATTCAAACTGTCTCATTATTACATCATTGTTTATGTTTAAGTCAAACTGTAAGATCTCAGGTGTCATCTGCTGTAAATGACTGAATAATTATCAGTCACCTGGATAATAATCAGAGACCTCAACACCTGAGAGTCTTTCGGTCAGTGGCACAAGTTACACCTCAGAGTTTGGATGGTGGTTGTGTTGATGAGTCAGAGTCATCAGGTTGGTTGTAGTTCTGTGTAGGATCACTTAGAGAAATACTGAGAATGTCGAGGATTAAACGACTACATCAGAATAATGAACCTGTCTCGTCTCTACACTCTGCTGTCATGTTCCCTCGGTCAGGGTGTCCAGATCCTGGTGTTTCCAGAAGATGGTCTCCAAGGTTTCAACTTCACCCGATCGTCCATCTCCGGCTACCTAGAAACCGTTCCTGACCCCCAGCAGGAGAGCTGGAACCCCTGCACAGAGCCGGACACACACAACAACACTGAGGTGCCCGATCAGTGCTGACACCACTGGGCTGCCCACAGCTCCCATCAGCACCAGTCTTTGAATCTGAATCGGATTCTTGTGCGGTTGTGTTTCACAGGTTCTCCAGAGGTTGAGCTGTATGGCCCGTCGTCACAACCTCTACCTGGTGGCCAACATGGCTGACCTGCAGCCCTGCCCTCTGAGGACCAACCCGTCCTCCTCCTGCCCCCCTGACGGACGCTGGCAGTTCAACACCAACGTGGTGTTCAGGTGAAGTGTAGTCAGACCTTTAAAACTGGAGTTGTGTAGTCGTAGTCTTGCAGGTGCACCAGTGCATCATTTCTACTCCATGTGAACTGCTCAGTCTCTTCTTCCTCACAGGTCCGATGGCCTGCTGGTGGCCCGCTACCACAAGTACAACCTCTACTTTGAGGACGCCTTTGACACGCCACCAAAACCTGAGATCATCACGTTTGATACACCTTTTGCTGGAAGGTTTGGCCTCATCACCTGCTTCGACATCCTGTTCCATGAGCCCACAGTCACCCTGGTGAAGCAGGTAGATCAGCAGCCACTCAAATGTATAACCCATTCTTTGGTTTGGTGTCTTTCTGTAACATCCACCTCTCTGGACCCTTTTCAGGGTGTGCGTCAGCTGATCTACCCCACAGCTTGGATGAACCAGCTCCCTCTACTGGACACAATCCAGTTCCAGCGGGCGTTCAGCTTGGGTGCCAACATCACCCTGCTAGCAGCCAACATTCGTAACGACCGTCTGATCATGACAGGAAGTGGTATCTACTCCCCTTTGTCTGCCACCTACCACCACGCACAGAGAGGAGACCCGGAGGAGGGCCGACTGCTGGTGGCCAGGGTGCCAGTCTTAGACCCACTGTGGCTGAATCAGAGCGTGGCCTCGGAGGAGGGCGTAGTCAGGGAGGACTCCACCTCTTCTACAGCTACAGACTCTGAATACTGTCACAAAGACAGCTGCACTGATTCTCCTCCCTCCTCCACCACCTTCATCTCATCCATGATGTATGATCCGTATACATTTGTCCTCTTAAACGAGACGGAGGGGGAAGTGAAGGTGTGCAATGGGACATTTTGCTGCTCCCTGCAGTACCATCGTTCACCTCAGAGCAGCAGTGAAGAGCTCTACGCATTGGGAGTCTTTGCAGGAACACACACAGTGAACGGACGCTATGCCCTGCAGGTATGAATGAGGAGTTTGAGCATTTAAAACTGTTTAATAAAACTCATGTCATGTTTATATTTCTCTTTCAGGTGTGTGCACTGGTCCACTGTGCAGGGTCGGACAGCGCTTCCTGTGGACAGGAAGTTGAAGAGGCTGAGACTAAGATGGACTTCCTGTTGGAGGCGACGTTTGGGACCAAATATGTGTATCCATCAGTTCTGGCTAGTAAGCTGGTCCTGGAGCAGCCAGAACACCTGGAAACATCTGCAACCGGCAGAGTGAGCATGAAACACTCCAACATGACTGGTGGGCTGGTTACTGCCGCCCTGTATGGACGGATGTATCACCTGGACAGTCAGTGAAGTAGTTTGTCAAATTCATTTTAAAGGACGAGGTGGAAAAAAAAAATCAAACAAATGATAATAAATAAATCAAAAACAAATATCTTTATTCATTCATTAGTTAATCTTTAAAAACATTGCACCATGTAGCGTTCATCCTCTGCCTGAAAGTTTTTTGTTCCTAAAAAGGCATTTTTCATTTATTTATTTATTTATTTTTCCCCTCACACACACACACACACACACACACACACACACACACAGTGTCTGCCACTTTCCCTCGTCTCCAGTACAGTACATAGACATTGAGTAATTACAGCTTCTCAAGTTTAAAGTTCCTCAGGTTGCTCGTTCGGCTATTGTCAGTCATCTCAGCTGTGGACCAAACATACAGTAAATGGTTCTTACATCCTCCTGCTGTCACAATCAGCTCCCAAGGATTCAGTTTCCACTCAGAATAAATTCATAGGATTCAATAATGACTTCCTCTCCTAGGAAAAGTGGTTCGAGGACAAAGCATTACCAATCTGACAGCCGTCAGTGTCTTCCATGATAAGTTGAAGAACTCTGAAAAAAAACTAAAGAGTACAGAAGGAAAAACAGTAATCATCAGTAATCATGTCCTGGTCCCATAAGATTGTCCCTCTATTTCTACTTGAGACAATCCTGCTAGAAAAAGAAAAACAATCCTCTGAGCTTTCCTCCAGTTGATGCTCTTCTATTAATATTTGAAAGAAAAACTGCGAAAAAGCTTAAAACCACTCCAGAAAGGACCAGCAAAGAGTATAGGCTTAATTTAAAAAGAGAAACATCACTTTATATTTAAAAAGACACTGGCCATGTTACTGACCATACAGTGATACTGTCTGAGAGAAATGTAGTGTGTATTCACCTTATTCTGTTTTCTACAACATCATCTCCACCCCATGAGTATGCAGCTTGAGGAAACCAACATCTGGTTTACAGCAAGGGTTATTTTTAGATTTAAAGAGCTTTACCTAAAAATAATCAGCACACTGGCTCTATTTTCTCCCTCTCTGCTTGCCTTGTCAGTGGTCTATTAAGGCTCCTGAGTGGCTGGCTAGCCTGCCAGTATTGTGGGGCTCTGTCCAATAGCAGGAAAGTCGTCAGTATGTCTCTGAGTCTGAGTCATTCAGTTCATCGTCCCCAGAGACGGAGGACAGCGGGCGCTCTGGCCTGCAGTAGGAGGCGTGGTCAGGCCTCAGAGGAGGTGGGGTGTCAAAGGCCACGCCTTTGGAGATGTGGTTGTTGGTGGGGTGGTGGTTGATGACAGTCTGGGTGAGAGAAAGTGCAGGGAGAGCTGCTATGGTGACCATGGGGGAGGTGGGCATCATGGAGTTGAGGATGAGCGCCAGGCAGTCGGCCACATCTCGGTTGGGAGCGCAGGACAGAGCTGGAGTGTAACCTACATACAAGGAAGGAGCAACAGAGGTCACGATTCCCTTTAGAGGTACATCTGAACAGTGAGAAGAGTGTTAGAGCGGTGAGATGAAGGCTGACCGTTCTCGTCCACTGCTAACACACTGGCTCCTTTCCCCAGCAGCTCCTGGACAACCACTGTCAATCCCTTTCTTGCTGCTACGTGCAGAGGCCTGCAGGAGGGTGGAGGGAGACATAATGTTAAAATAAATCTGGTCTGAATTTCTTAGATTACCCCGCTGCACTGCAGAGTGTCTGCCTGCACCCCTGGGAACACTACATACGTCTGGAGAGCAGCATTGGTGCAGTTGATGAGGTTTCTGTCGCTGGTCTTCTCCAGAATCAACAAGGCACTCGTCTCATGAGCCTGAGAAGGACAAAGTGAGGTGCAGTGAAATATTGAAAAGTATAATCATGCATGTATAGCACAAAATAATTAGTACAGTTGACCAAGTATAACCACTACTATTGCTAACCAACTTAGAAGCAGCACATGTAACCCTTTTCTTCATGTTATCATTCTGATATTTAACCATCTGAATATTTTGTTGTGAGCTGCAGTTTTAGAGATATTGGATTGATAAATGGAAGCAAACAGCAGTCGTGGTGCTCAAAGCACAAAAAAATACATTTTCTCACCAGCAAGGTTTCTTTTTAGAAATCGTGACCCAGTTACTCAAGATAATCCACAGGTTATGCTGTGAGCAGTTTCACGTTGAAACTCCACCGGCCAACTGTATCATAGCACAGACAGAAGCTGCATCTGCTCATGGAAGAGGGGCTAGCTAATCTAGCTAACATGGCAGCTCAGTTTAGGAGGACGACTTTAATGTTTACATCCTGTGTCATGTCATGTCAAGTCATGATGCCAAAAGAAAACTGTTCTAACTTCACACTGCTCACAACAAGGTCTGTGGATTATCTTGAGAAACTGGGTCTGGATTTTTGGGGAGATATTGTTGCTGAGTTGTTTTGTGTATATATTATATATACAGTGAGGATGCAGACAAGAAGGAGAATATGCATTTGTAATTTGGGGTGAACTGTCCCTTTAATACCCATAATTCACCATGACCAGTGAAGGAAATAGCATTTCCTGTCTCTGTGAACTGTTACCTTGCTGCACGCCAGATGTAACGCAGTGTTCCTGTGTGCGTCCTGTAGTGTCAAGTCTGCTTTAGCACTGCTCACCAACACCTCTGCAACACGAGATGATCACATGTCAGAGAGTCATCAGAGCCTTGTACTCATGCTGTGTGTCAGAGCGTGTACTGACCCACAGTATTGGTCTGTCCGTTTAGAGCTGCCATCATCAGTGGTGTCCTGCGCAAGTGTGTGTCGACCACGTTGGCCTGGGCTCCGTGGCTCAGCAGAAGGGAGACGCACTCCACGTGGTCGGAAAAGGCTGCAGCATGCAGGGGGGTCCTGCACCGACACAGACACACTTAATGACAGATTGTGCTCAACTAGACAGCTTTCATATAAACATGATGTCATTTAGGTCTCACCTGCCCTTGGAGTCAGTGGCGTTGACAATGGTTGTGCCCAGAGAGTCAATTAACATCTCAGCCACTCCCTCGTTATCGTTCATACTGAAACACACAACACACACCATATAACCTCAGTTCTGGGTCTTCATACAAATATTCACTGGTACAGAGAGACAGATGATCTTACACAGCACAGTGCAGTGGACTGAAAGAGTTGCCCTTAATCTTCTTGAACACCTCCTGGTCCAACAACACCTCCACACATGCATCATATCCTAAGGAAAGATAAGGAGGAACAGATGAAGATTCTACTTTGCTGAGGCTTCATAGAGAACAGACACGTCTGTCTGTGTCATAGTGGGTTCCAGTACCATTGTAGCAGGCCCAGTGCAGTGGTGTGTAGCCCTGGTTGTCAGTGAGGTGTGTTTGAGCATGTGAAGTGGTGGTGGCGGCCTGCAGCAGAGCACCCAGGGCGCCCATACGACCGCAGGCAGATGCTAGATGTAGAGGGGAGCGGCCCCGGATGTCTCTGACACACACACTGGCCCCCCGCTGGAGGAGGGCCTCCACACACTCCTCCTGCCCTGTCACCGCCTGCGTGAACAATTAGAAAGTGAAAAGCATTACAGACGATAGATAAATACATTATGTTTGACGAACATAAATATAGTTGTAGAGTTAGTAGATGTGTGTGAATGCCTCACCCCTCGATGTAGAGCCGTCCTGCCCCAGCGGTCCTGATTCTCTACACTGGCTCCTTGGCCGAGGAGAGAGTACACACACTCTGTGTGTCCGTTCAGCACCGCCAACATCAGCGGAGTCCTGCAGACCGTATAAATTAAGTGTTTGTCATATTTCCATTTTTAATTCAAATCAATCTTGTTTAAGTAATCTTCTTAAACAGAAGAGTAGCATAATAATCTTAATGTAAACCTCTAGCTGCAGCCATTTTGTCTATGTAAACACACACTTACTGTCCACTGATGTCTTGTGCATCTACATTAATGTGTTGGTTGTTGTTGCTCATGAGCAGGCGCAGGCACTCTGGGTGGCCATTCATAGCTGTGGCAGACAAACGCACACACATGCTAGGACAGGACTTATTTTTCTGTAGCAAATACATCGTTCCATTTTAATAATCAATAAATGTTGCTCATGTGAAATGAAGGTGTGATGTATTGTTTCTGTGTTTGTACAACTGTGTGCATGCTTACCTGCAGCATGTATGGCTGTCTTTTTGTGTGTGTAGTCCCGGGTCATGGGGGAGGAACCATGGTGCAGCAGCAGGGAGACACACTCCTGATGACCCCTGGAGCAGGCCAGGCTGAGGGGGGTCCTGCCCTCTGGGCTGCAAACGTCCACGTCCAGCAGGGACGACAGGAGAACCTCTAGAGCTCCACAGTGTCCGTGGTAAGCCTAAATCAATGGAAAGGACACACCAACAGACACACTTCATTTATGTCTTATGGTAATAGATGTGGCAGACACAGTGAGAGCCACACCCACACACACACACACACACACACACACACACACACACAGATCCTGAGCTCACCGCGAGGTGGAGTGGACTGACGGGGGCCTGGCTCTCAGAGTCACTCAGCGTGTCTGTTGCCGATGTCTCCATCAACTGAAATAAACAGATGGTTCATAAATATCTAATTTCAATTTCAGGTTCGTACACACACCAGCCACTTCCACACACTTGTTGCACAGACACGGTCACACAGCTCAATGACATCCAAATTTATTTATGACAGTAAGAAGCAATTTGACTGTAAAAGATTTTTGTTGCATGCAACATTGACCTGCACTTTGTTATCTAAGCAAAAACAAGACAAAGTTTCTCTTCAGCTTCATCTGCCCACCAGATGACCTAACCACCAGCAGAGGGCGCTACCTGAAAAGAATCAATGTGAAGGCTCATTGTGTAACAGTGGAAGATGGAAATGTCTTTCTTACCACATCAAGAGGCGTCTCACTTGCCATCTGAAAACAACACAGACAAAGACCGTTTATAATACCATGACAAGTGAACTTGTGTACTGTAACTTCCCTACAATTCTGAAACATTTTAGCATATGGAAGAGATCAGATTTAATTTGCATGATGTTTTGGATTTTCTGACTCTCTCTGTAAGACATGCAACATATTTTCACTCTGTGCGGCAGCTGTACTCACCAGTTCCAGGCAGAGTGTGCGTCCGTAAGCTGAAGCATAGTGCACTGCACTGTAACCTTGCTTGTCTCTCACTGCTGGATCAGCATCGTTCCTCAACAGGTACTCCACACACCTGAGAGAGACAAAAGACAAAAAGCTGTAGTCGGGGCGCCGCATAGCTCAGTCGGTAGCGCGCAACCCATGTGCCGAAGGCTCTGCAGCGGACCCGGGTTCGACTCCCGGCCCGGGTCCCTTTGCTGCATGTCACTCCCCATCTCTTACCCTGCTTCCTGTCCAAACTCTTCAGCTACTCTGTCAATAAAGTCGAAAAAGGCCAAAAAAATACTTTAAAAAAAAAAAAAAAGCTGTAGTCTAACGCTGAGGATTCTTTGATGCTTTATAAACTGTATTAACTAAACGCAGAGCAGAACTTACTTCCCATCAGTATCCGCTGCAGCAGCGTAGTGCAGAGAGCTGCAGCCTCTCTGGTCCAGCTCATTGATGCTCGCTCCAGAGCCCACCAGAGCAAACACACACTGGTAGTTACAGTTGGCTGATGCATAGTGTAGTGGAGTCCTGGGATGGTCAGAGAGTCAAATCAGTTATTACTTATCCAAGGCACAACTTCATAATCTCCTTCTGGTCCCAAAGTGTTGCAAAAGACTAGCTCTGTCTTCATATCCATTTTTTTTATATTCCTAGCATTCCCATGACTTAAATTGATACTTAGCTCACCTGCCAAAGTTGTCTTTCCTGTTGAAGTCTGCTCCGATGTTTAACAGCAAGTTCAGACACTCCAAGTTCCTGGTTGGACAGACAGCTTAACAGTGACATTTTTGTTGACAAGTATGAGGTTACGCACACACGCACACACGCACACTTTGTTTGTGATTAAAAAAAAAACAGCTAATTACTTCAGACTGAAAATGTACTTAATAGACAGAAAAATAAAACAATAGTGTGAGTGATGTCGGATGAGAGGCTGAGAAATGAGACTGTAAGGCCTTTAGCAGGAACGATGACTCACCCTCCAGCTGCAGCAGCATGAAGACAGGTCCTTCCAAAGTCATCAGGGGTGTCTATGTCAAACCCTGTGCAAATATGCAATCAGCACCCATTAGGATGTCAACTAGGTGATTCGAATCGCAAGAATAGAGTCAGCATGTATGTACCTGAGGACAGCAGCTTCCTGCAGCAATCTGAGAAGCCGCTGAGAGCTGCCAGGTGTAGGGGGAACATCCCGTGAATTCCTCTCCTAAAATGATGGGAGGCCGAGAAGGCAAGTCATCACAGGACATGGAGGGAAAGATGTGACAGATAACAGGAAGAAACAAAAAAAGGTTGAAAGATTGTTTTCTTGAGTTTAAACATCTCCAGTCATCAGATGATTTGTGCTTCTCAGAGCAAAAGCACAGAATATATTCAGTGAGAAGAAAAGACAGGTGGTAAAATGTCAATTGTCACTAACTTGGCGGTGTTGGCTCCGTGTTTGATGAGTGCTGTGATGATGAGTTCATGGCCACAACGAGCAGCGATGTGAAGGGCAGTATTTCTGCTCTTGTCCTCACAATCAATCTCAGCTCCTATTCACATATAAATCAAGTATATTCATTAGAGCTGCAATGTTTAGTTGATGAGTCAATCCAAAATAAAAACTACTAACCATTTTGATAGTTGATTAATCATTTTCAGAAACATGTCAAACATATTCTGGTTGCAGCTTCTTAAATGTGAGGATTTGCTCCTTTGCTTTGTCATTTATGATAGTAAATAAAGAGTCTTTGTGTTTTGGACTGTTGCTTAGACAGTAGAAGCAATATGAAGACAACACTTTGGGCTCTAGGACATTGTGATGACCGTTTACTACATTTTCTTTTAACATTCTACAAACTAATCGGTTCATTGATTATTTCTAATCATAAAAATACTCAGTAGCTCAATTGATGATGAAAAAAGTTAGTTGCCACCCTGATTTCCATTAAAACCCTAAAAAAAACACACACGCATTTACATTCCCTGCCAGAACACACAGACTCATTTGCATTCAGACAGAAGGCAGACGGCACACTGTGCAGACTCTTACCATTTTGAATGAGGGCCTGCGAGCAGGAGAACCTTCCATGAGTAGCTGCCATGTGGAGGGGAGTCTTACTGTCCTTACTCTGGATGGATGGAGGGAGAGAAAGTGGAGGCTAATGATTCTGATACTGCTGTAGAGTATTTGTGTTGCAGTTTATGTTAATGGTGAGTCTAATACTGCAGTGTTAGACAGCTCAGAATGAGCAGAAGCTATCTTACACCCCTTTGTGGACCACATGCACACCCACACACATATTCCCCAAGCAGCTTGCAGCCTCAGGGAGCCATCCCCTCCCCCTCCATCTTCCATATGGCCCAGCATCTTGACGCTGTGAGGACCTAATATCAGTTTCCATCACTGCTACCAACGTGTTAACAACACTGTTGTGTCAACTTCATACTTGATTCTGGGCAGCACACACATTTCATGAGCTGAGGACACTCATGACAGGTGATGTATACTGCTTCAGTTCTATCAATATAATACTGTTTTCAGCTGAATTTGTGTATCTGCTTATAGACACACCTGCATGTTGATGTGAGCTCCGTGGGCTAACAGCAGCTCCTGGCACAGCGCCCCCTGACGTGAGGAGGAAGCAAAGTGCAGGGCAGAAAAACCCCTCTCGTTCACCTGAAGCAAGGTACAAAATAACACAATTAAAGACAAGAAATTGTCAAGAATATGCTATCTCGAATAAAGAGATGCACACCCACAAACCTGGTTGACATTTGCCCCTGCCTCAATGAGCTCACTGACAACCACATCCTGTCCGTTGTAGCAGGCCAAGTGGAGAGGAGTGTTGCCATAGGCGTTCACCTCATTGACCTTTGCAAGTAGAAAAGACATATGTTTATGTATGGCATGTTTGTCAGGCTTTTTTGCATTTTATTGACTTGGGAATATTTTACATAGATTGAGGTAGGTCAAAGAGGTCATGGCACATTAAATACACTGCCAGCACATGCATATGTGTGTGTGTGTGTGTGTGTGTGTGTGTGTGTGTGTGTGTGTGTGTGTGTGTGTGTGTGTGTGTGTGTACTGACGTGGACCCCGAGGCTCAGCAGGTAGTGCACTGTGCTGCTCATGCCACTGGAGGC
Organism: Acanthopagrus latus; assembly: GCF_904848185.1. Classification (NCBI taxonomy): domain Eukaryota; kingdom Metazoa; phylum Chordata; class Actinopteri; order Spariformes; family Sparidae; genus Acanthopagrus; species Acanthopagrus latus. Next base: position 16,905,200 of record NC_051041.1, read on the forward strand.
AGCTGCATGAAGCGGGGTGTAGGCTTTCTTGTCCTTACAATCAACTTCTGCTCCACTGGCCACTAGTAACTTTACCACCTCTAGGTGACCTGAAAGAGATGAGGGACAGGAAGAAATTAGTCCAGATCAACAAATTTAGCCATCACAGAAAGCTTGTATGACTAGGGAAAGACAGAGGCTTCACAGAGTCTGATAAAAAAGTGTGTTTGCATTAGAGCCAGACATTATAACTCACCCATGTAAGCTCCCCAGTGGATGGCTCTCCTGTCCTTCTTGTCAAATGCATTAATGTTGGCTCCTCTGGACAGCAGCAACTTCACCATCTGTCACACAAAGGCAAATTAGCTGGATGCTGACGTGTCTATGTGCGTGCCTGAAAGAAACCAACCTCAACATGTCCACTGAAGGCAGCATGGTGCAGGGCTGTGCGTCCTGCCCGGTCAGACACGTTGACATTGCTGAGCAGTGGGACCAAAGCCTCGGCACAGCGTACCGCCTTGTTGCTAGCCGCAACGTGGAGCGGAGTCTGCCAATTCTTGTCCCTGGCGTTGACATCGGCGCTGTGCTTCAGCAGCACTGCCACTGCATCCTAGATAGAGAATGAGAATGGGTCAGAGTGTGCAGAGAGAGGGTCTATTTGTAATAAGCCTCAGTGTTCTAACAAAGTATGCGAGAGTGTGTGCAGGTGGCTGTGAGTGGGTGCTTATAAAAGTCTACACTATTCTTATGGGGCTTCAATGCCGACAATAGCACCAAGAGCGAGAAAAAACACGAGGGGCTATGTTAGTGTGGGCACGTTGCCCAGGCCCAAGCAGAATAGGTAGAGATTAGAAAGGTTTATCCAACACCAACACACTGCGGTGGTTTTATAATTTTACCCCTTTAAGGTCAGAATGTACAAATAAAAAAAAAAAAGATGTTTTATCTGGTATGTGTGCTGCTGCACCAACTCTGAAATGAAAGAAATTTGTTATCTCCAGTGGGAAAGTCCCATTAATAGGACTGAATGTGTCTATCAAACAGGGTTATAGGAAGATGTGATCATCTAATTGTGAGAAATAGTGCATTTCATTGTTTTGGACAAAGAAGAGCATAGTCTTGTTTTCACGGAGGGGCTGACCACAGAACACATTAGCAGCAGTGTGTTTGTGTAATGTGTTACCTCACTACAGGAGGCGACAGCTCGATGAAGAGGAGTCAACCACTTGTTGTCTTTGGCATTAACTCTGGCTCCTAAGATGAGAAGAGAGAAAGATGGAAGAGAACTGTCAACAATGGAAACCTGTGAAAATGTCTCATCATTGAATGATATATTAAATGTCTTTTACCCAAGAAGCAGAGTAAGTAAGAGTAACAAAAGAAAAAACTCAGTGTTTAAAAGGCTTTTTTACGTGACTTATGGGAAAAGGGTGTTGTGAGCCAACAGTGCCTGGAAGATATAAAACTCCCATGATCCTCTTTGGCACAGCTTGGGGGTTAAAATAGCCCTAAAGCTGCACCTGTTGCTTGCTCTTCATGTTATTGAGAAACAGTGATCTCACACACACACACACACACACACAGACTTGTGTTGCGACAGGTTTGGCCCCACCTACTGACGTGCTCAGCTTAGTTCACAGAAAGTCAAGCTGCCATCGACCTCATCAGATGATTGATAAATCATCAGTAGTGACCGCGAGAGTGTCACAGTCACTGAGCAGCATGTAAACTAATGAGGGACCAATGAGCAACATATCTGTAGGTGAGGGAGCTCAAACTGTAGTTGTAAAGTGCCCTGTTTTTGTGTTTATTAGTTGTTCCCACCTGACTGGTGAAACATTTGATTTTTTTTTTTTTTATTTGAACATATGGGTTTAGTTTAGTACATTCCCCCAGCAAAGGCGTAGCAGTTATACAAGACTTGATATTGTACTGTTTAATTTTAAGGACATGAAAATATAAATGACTGTCATTAAGGCAATGGTCTGCTGATCTTTACAAATCAAGATTTAGATTGTCACAGCCTAACAGTGGCACGTTCATCAGGGCTGGAAAAAGAAAATAAGGTCATGGTTCAATTTGATTCTCAATTTTTAATCCAAATGAATATGAAAGAGTAGTCTGTGTTACAGGTGATGGTTTAACAGATAAATCTTTGTTTTTGTGGTGCCTGCAGAGATGCCCTGTTAGTCGTGCTGCCAGTGGAAGAATATGGTACACGCACACAGCAGAGCTTGCAAACTGTGGCTTTTTTGTCGATGAATGTTGTCAACATAACTCACTGGAAATCCAAAATACTTCCACACCGGCGACTTGACACCATTGAAAGAGGAAGGGGTTCAAGTTCTGTCGATGGGTCTCCAGTTGCCATTATTGTAAGAGTGGTGTAGCTCCTTTTTAGTAGTAGGGAGGAGCGTGAGGTGTGTGTGTAAGGTGCGTAAGGTGTGAGTGGGCGAGCGAGAGTGAGGGAGTGTGTATAGGTGTGGACAGTAAATAAATGGGAGAGAAAGGATTTAAAATCAAAATCAAGACACCCTTAATTGTGGGATTGAAGAGGATGGGCTAAGCTCTCAGGAGACAAAGAAAGTGTAAATGAACCTAATCTTGGTAAGTTTCCTCTGTATTATGACACAAATCTTATGTTTCTTTAAAACAAAACAACACATTTAGGAGAGCTCATACTGAACAAACACACAAATGAAAAACAGGACCAGATGGCTGCTAACAGCCAATGTGGCCGGATGAGTAAGCTCTTCAGGAGAACTGATACTGTTGATATTTGTGTGAAAGTGAAACTGAATGGATGGCAGAATAGATTGAAAGATTAAAGGCTGGGTTGTGGTTTTACCTGAGAGGATGAGCAGTTCGATGATCTCAGCGTCTCCCAGATAGGCTGCAGCGTGTAGCGGTGTCCGCTTCTCATTGTCCTGACGAGAAAACACAAAAATTTAAGCATGTGCGTTCTTTCTGTTTTTCATACACACATGGGCCTTCAGATGCATGGTCACAGAAATCATGATAGAGTGACACACCCCAAAAAAAATCTATAGACATTACACAGCTACAGACCACAAGAAACATGACAATAGAACTACAAGCAGAATACATGTTTCATGTATTCACTTGCATTCTCCACTTTCCTCCATCACTTTACACACACCCTGCTGCTGCACCCCCACCTCTCGCTCTTTCAGTGCAGGAGACAGCAATCAACAGAGTGGGGCTATAAACAAATGTCATGTGACTGCAGTAGGCCAGGGCCAGAGTTGCTGACTCCAGCGTGATGACCCCAGCATTATGGGTCCACGGAAAGACAGGCACCGAAGGAAAAACAAAGAGTGTGACGACGTTAACTGAGGAAATAGGCTATATTAGGAGAGGGAAAGTGACGGGAGGTGTGAAAAATGACAGATCAGGTGATGGTAATGTTTCCTGCCGTGGTTGACAACTATGTAAGACTGGGAAGCTGCCAGAAGGCACTCTCAGTCAGTTATGCAATCGATAGGAACCTAGATCAATCATAACCTGCTTGCTAACTGCTTCTCCCCTTGGCATTTTCTTGCATGGCACGGTGTATGTGCAAAGCTACAGTGTCAGGCATGATCACAATACTAAAATATACAGTATATTAGGAGAAGAGTGTGACTTACCTGAATGTTGACATCCTCTTTCTTGAATATGAGAGAGCGAACTTCATCTGGGTCCACGTTGAAGATGGCTCTTAAAAGAGACGGCTGCAGAGATCACAAAAAGAAAAATAGATGAAGAAATGCTGATCTACACTATTACCTACTCAATTTGCAAGGCAGTAATTTTCTATGCTGACAACTGTGTTATCATGGAGAGTTATGAGAGCTACAGAGGGGAGAGTCTCACACACAGACACTATAATCCTGAGCTGGGGGAGAGCCATGCCTGTATATCACCAATTTGTTTACAACAGAAGCAGCTGCATCAGACATCACATAAACACACGCATGAATGCACACACCATTCCATAAATGTGTGACTGTGTGAGGTTAAAGCTATGCTGTCATGCCACGTGGTGCAGGGCCAGCTGATAAGAATGTAAATAGTGTGGAAAAGATAAGGGGAAATGAGGAAGAAAGACTAGGTAAGCCATGTATGCTGAAGCATTTCCATTGTTTATTTGGACAATTTAAACCGGTGACACAAGGTGTTCTTAAGAAGAGATGACAAATTTCCTGAGAAGGAGGCTGCTGCAAAGGAATGAGATACAAAAACAAACTAACACACCTCTATGATACTGTCTATCACTCTGGTTTCATTTACTGTGTGTATGAATGTAAACGGCTGGTGTGAGCATAACAGCACGGTGCCTGATACTGACAGTGAGTCCATTCAAATCAAAGGTTAAGGGAAGTAACGCTATATTAAGCTCACAATTCAGTTCTTTATACTGGATTCAAAGTACTGTAGTCACGTCATGTTTTCATAATTATTTGGGGTTATCCATCCATCTATCCATTCATTCATCTTCTCCAATAGTACCTTAAACCTTGATGGTAAATATCAAAATGAAACCTGTGCATTTATATCAGAACATCTTTGGCCAACATTTAAATTTTTTCCCCTACATCATCTTATGGAGCACAAGAGCTTTTCAGTTTTACATGAAATCCTGCAAAACATTTATTTGATACATTTATTTCAATAGCTGATATTTGGTATTACAATATATATTGTTTACAACAAACAGCACATTCATGACTTGTTAGTTACAGTGATTGTGGATATAAATCACTTTTGTCACGCACAGGTCAGAGTGACAAAGTAGTTTTACACAACTCTAATCCATTTATTCGAGTACCTGATAATTCCAGCAAACTGTTTTCTTGTTTTAATATGTCTGGATAGGTAATTAGCATCAGGATTTTAAGCAGATTGAAGAGATATTAAATGTAAATTGTACTTTTCTTTGTGCAGCAACATTTTTGAAAATGCACTAACAAAGTAGACAAACGTAAGAACAATGACATCATGACGATGAATTAGGAGGTTTGAAGAGCCCCTATAAATCACAGTATGTTCAATCTATTCAGTACTTAGTCCCCTAATATCATTTTGCAACATGCACACCTCAGCTTTACCCCCAGCAAGGGCTGCCAAGTTGTACCATTCAGTACTACGCATGTACTATGATGTGCATCTACTCCGTAGTCTCTGTTTTCCCCATCCCTCTCTCATTCCGTCCCAACTAAAAATAAGTCAGGTTGTCAGGCATGTAGGCGTCTGTCCCGTGCCTATTACACTGATGACCACGACAACTATGTCAGAGATCTGAGAAGGTAGACACAGACTACGAGCACAAACCCTGTCATCAGAGCTGGCCTTTTCCCCATCTCCTTGTTCACTTCAAAGAGCAGCTTTCACAGGATGAAAAGTCATACTACCATGTTTCAATGGTGGGCTTGCCCTTTATTACAGCCAACAAAGGCCCAGGCTTTGCCGATAATCTATACAAATCAGCAGCCACCTCATATGGCAGGGCTATATTGGTGATTATATTGGTGCTATATTTAGCCAGTGCATTGTATTGTCATGCAATAAGACATAACTATGCACTTCAACCAAAACTTCAGGCCAGGTATGAGTGAACCGGTCTGTTTAAAGCCCTGGTGGCTGCTGTCATTCACATAAAATAACGCTGCTGATTCACACTTAGCTAGCTTGATTCAATGAATGACGAACCAAACAGAAGGACCCGTCTCACCTTGTCCTCCTGAGCAGCAGCCCTTCGAGAGGCATGATGGGATCTGCGGTCTGGAGATGATTTGGGCCGAGGAGGTGGGGGCGAAGAAGACGGCTCATCCTCCTCCACCTCCTCAAGCACCACGATACACACACGGCTAGCCCGCTCTGACCGCATCAGGAACACTCACGCACACCAACACAATCACACATACACTCTCCCACACACACACATAAATACACTGTGTTCCCTCTTACATACGGGCACGAATAAGGAGCACAAAGGTCAGCAGTAAATCCCATACACCGAGTGGTTTCCTCGTAAACAAACACTGCACGTCTTCATGTCAGATCCAATGTGAAATCCAGTCTGTCCTCTATCTGTCAGTGTTGCTTTGCAGCATGTCTCCTCTCCTCCTCTCTCCTCTCACTAACCCACTCTCACACTCTCTGTGTGCAGCAGTAGCGGAGACAGCAGGGAATTCCTCTGCGTAATGGTGGCGGTAAGCGGCATGCGGCAGAATGAGCTTGGGCTGCCTAGCAGCACACAGGAAGCTACATATCCTCACTGCTGTGCTGCAGCCAGGAACACACACACACACACACACACACACACACACACAGACCCTGTGATTAGCGTGGACCGGGGCCGTAGCAGCCAGTGTATGAGTGGGCATGCGTCGCTCGTTTCAGGCAGACTGCTGAAGCCAGCTCTTTCAAGAGGAGAGACAGTGAGGGAGAGGAGGGGGAGGGGGGGACAGGGGGAGAGAGGGAGAGAGAAAGTGAAAAGAAAGGGGAGGAGAACAACGATGAAAGGAGAGAGAGCAAATAATTGTAGGCAGGTACCTACTGTGGAGCACTAGAAAACACAAAGAAAGCTGAGCATGAATGGAGCAAAGGACAAAGCGATGGAGCGAAGGACACCAATGGGTGCAAACTGGTTACAGAAAGTTAACTAAGAAACAAAGTGAATCAAAATAAAGAATGCAGAGAAACTCAGATAGAGAGTGATAGAGAGAGAGAGAAGAGAGAAACACTGAATTATAGGACACTTTGTGCCGTATTTTAATGCCTAATTGTTTTCAGGTAACTTTCTGTATAGTTCAGACCATCGGAGACACGTGAGTTCACTTATGTTTAAAAACAAAAGCGTAAGTGGCATGGTGATGCTACAGTGGAGAATGATGGTGCAGCACTATTGATTCTTTACTGAAAGCCCAGTATCCAGTGCCATGTTGTTTGTTGAGAGCTTCAGCTCTGTCCTGAATGTTTACTTCTGTTTGCAGGGTGATTTTATTAACCAGGTTTTCTGCTTCTCATTGTAATCCATTCAACAAAGCGCTGATGTTTGGTATTGAACATTTATAACTAATAGTGTGAAGGCTTCCTGAAATGATATTACATGGCCAAGCTTGAGAAAAAAAGCTGTAATGGTGAAAACAAAACCATGTGCACTGCACTACAGTGTTGCACTAAACAGGGCTTCAGTAGCCTCCGCTGTCATAAAGTTGGTGCTAAAATAGACATTGCCATTCCTTCTAAATGTGAGAGAATAAAAGAAAATGAATACCAGACTTGTGTGTTTGTGTGTGTTCCACTATCCCTTTTGGTGTATCGGTGGCATAGCTTCAGAAGTCCCCATCTCCTCATTATAAAACTGGAACAAACTGGCTTTGCCAGAGAATGTGAGGGTAGCTAACAAGACCAGTCTGTGCGTGCATGTCTGTGTGTGTGTCTCGGTCTCCTTCATATTCAACGCAGATCCTAAATAGAGCAATCTTGCCAAGCCACACAACCCCATTAACTGCAAGGAAGGGATGTGGGGAGGGAGGGCGAATGAGGAGAGGTTCAGTTGGATGGAGCTTCTCTGCAGTCCTAAATTTTGAGTATAATGGACTTACCATTTATAAACTTAATATGAAACACAGCTTAACAAGCGTTCTGCTCCTACAGCAAATGAGTTGATGTTACAGATTTGCTCCAAAGACACAAATAAAGAATGATGTTTGGGAAGCGAAGTACATAAACAAACAACCAATGTTTTGTCTATCCCATTTGCTAGAAGTGGAATCCTCTCAGGAGTGTAGCCCAGAGATGTTTACAGAGCAGATCTGTTGTCATTTCTCAAACAGAAATTAGTCTCTCTGTGAACTGTGTGTATTCATGAGTTTAAAGATGTAAGCACGACTCAAAAGCATAGTCAAACATGTGGAATAGGCAGGTAAACACATTAAGTACAGAGTGATCAGAATGAAGTTCAGATGAGAATACAAGCAACAACAACTGAAAGAAAAATTAGTTGCGTTAGACACATATGCTTCCAAAAGGCAGGCACAGCTCAAAGGCCTGCTGTATTTCTGCTGAGCTGGTGCTCTTACAGCAACGGGACCAGCGCAGAAGGTGAATCTGATCTCACTGCAACACCATGAGGACGCAGGCCTGAAAAAAAATCCAACACAACCTACAAGCTTTACTCCATGAGAGACTCAACGTGCCAGTGGGACATGTGTAAGTGAAAGTATGTAGCTTGCACCGACCGCTGCTCTGACCCTGCCACAGGATGCACTTTGTGTAATGTAATCCCAGTCCAGACACACAAAGGCTGGCGCATGTGGGTCCAAGTGTTGGGACACTCACACAGACAGCGGTAGAGCCTGACTGATATACGGGTCAGTGGATATTGGCCTGTCACAGATATCTGTATCAGCGTACATGGTGTCTGATATGTGCTGATTTTTTTATATGTTATAATTATTAAATTCCCAGTGAAGTGTACAGTTTCAGTGTTCCAAATTCATTTTGGACAATGAGGTTTATTGGTAAACTGTAAAACACCTTTCCTGCATTACATTTGAAAGTTTCTGAGAACCACTACTAAAGGATCATTGCAAAAAATGTGTACTAAATGTGTTTGTCTGTATTCTGAGCATATTAGAATATCAGGCAACATATAAATATCAAAATGTGTTTACTCCCCAGTGTTGGGAACAGAAAACAACAGAAAGTTTAATGCACCAGATTAAACCCCGATATAAAACTGACATTGATGTTCATACCAGATTGTGATAAACAAGCTTTAGGCCCTACTTTTCATTCAGTTTGAGTCACATCTCAATGATGTACTTATTATGCTGTGTACTGGGACACTGACTCAAGTCATCTAGCTGAGCTTCAGTCATGATGCCTCATTAAATAGATAAGCCTGACAGTTCAGACCTCAGGCAGTTGCTCTGTAAGTATACTGTACACATTTTACTGACGCACAAACAAGATGCTTCATGGTGCTTCGAGGCTCCTTGACTACCAGCTTTTTACAGCATGTTGCTGATTAAGCATCATGAGCAGGTCTGAGAAGCTCTGTGCAAGTCAACACAGACACAAAACTATACACTCTCTCGTATGCATGACCTTCTGTTTGGCTGAATGTTTTCTCTTATATGCATCAACCATCTCTCTCTTCATAGCTAGGTTATGACGCTCTGCATGCACTACAGCTGATGGATGCCCCCTACAGGACAAACAGGAACCACTGCCAAAAGTGACACTCAGCCCTGTCCCCAGTCCTGCCTGAGTGGGACTATTTTTGTCCAGTTGTCTGTCAGCCAGCACTATAGAGAACAATGGAGAATAGAGAGGGGGATCTAATCACACACACAAACTTCCGTTAGTTGCGTTCGTGCCGGCTGCCCGGAAGACTGGTCAGACCAGGACAGGCCACAGAGCTGCACAATCATTGACCTACTTTGACTGAAGTTCAGATCTGAACCAAAATCCACAGTTACAAAACTCTCCATCATAATAACAAATTAGACAATATTGATAGGATTTAGAAGTACTTATCAGCTATAATAACTTCAACAAACTTTTTCTTAATCATTATTTTACTTATTATATTGAGGAGATAAATACTGTAGTCTGTAGTAAGTAGTTTTAAATTAGAGACTGACTGATGACATTTTTATACCGATTACAAGTAGCCAAGGAGACCAATAACTGATATCTGGAACAGATAAACATCTGTAGTGATTAAAACCTCTGTGTCAAACTTTAGAATAGCCAGTGACGGAAAATAATTAAATGCAATTTACTCTCTTTACTACAATACAATTCTGAGGCATTTGTGCTACTTTTGAGTATTTTAGTTTTTTTCTACTTTGTAATTCTAATGCCATCACACTACATTTTGGAATTTTACTACACTACATATTAGTACTTACTTTGTAGATACAGATTATTAAGTATTTAAAGGCTAGTAGTTGTGACGGGAAACAATCCAGGCAGCAATAAGAAAAAAACAAAAACCACTGATTTCTATAATTGGAAAACTGCTGAATATTAAATCCCATGATGAGTTTATCCTCACTTTAAGTCAGAAGATTTGTACTCCTGGCAATTACAAAACAATTTCACTGAATTTACAATGGCCTAAAAAGGCAAAGAGAATGCAAATATCATGTATCTTTTTAAAAGCTGTATTCACTAGCCAATATATTATTAATACAATATACAATTTACTCACTTCTGCCTGATAATTAAATTATTAATAATTTAAATATAATAATTTCTCTCTACCTATCAAGCAGAGTTAGATTTACTTCACTCACCACCTGTTATTAGACGTCACAATGCAGCAGGTGGTGGTGGCTCTGAAGTGTTCAGCTGTGGTCATGAATTAGAGACTTTCCAAAAACTTAAATCAGTTATTAACAGTGCTGGGAACCGAAGGCGGCGACTGTCTGTTGAGTTCAGGGTGCAAGAGTGACATTTTATGTCCACAGGCCAAATGGCTAGGGGTATGAGCTTTTCCGGCCACTTAAACGATTACCGTTGTTTTTTTGTAGAGCCTGGAGGGTATGTGAGTTCTGCATCCATTTCAAGCATCTATGCATGGGATATGTTGTAATCATTGATTTCCCGATGAAGTTTACTGCCTCAGTGTACTGGTGCTGTTTTAGACTGTATTTTGCCTCTATTACACATCCTTGTCTTCAAGTTGTTGATAACCACACTGTAAAAAATGTGTGTATCTTGGTCAATTAAGATTAAGATTTGAACATTCAGTAGCTGTATGGCCAGTGGACAATAAAGTCACTATTGCACTCTGATTTTAAGACACATGTCACTGTGATTATCTACACTTGACAAAGTGGGCCAAAAACAACATGAAGAGCCTAATTCCACTTTTCACTTACTGGTTCATGTGTCCACTACAGTTCCCTCGGTATCGCTGCCATTAATTCCCAGCCATGTTTGTTACACTTGATTTAAGCGTGTGGAAAGTGTCCAACTCATGCGCACAGCTGGAGACTTTAGGGCCAGCACCACCTGCTATTTTAGTCTGACAGCCCCTCTTATCTCCAGCAACAGGTGACTGCCCACAGCTGCCCCGGAGCAGGGCTGAAATCAACAGCTGACAAAACACACTCCATGGGCTCAACATCGGCTCGCAGTCAGGCACTTAGCTTAATTCGGAAACATGCAATCCAATTCGAGACAATATATCGAACCAACTTTACAGTGATTCTCTTACAATGGCCGGTTGCATAATGCTGGTCTCGCATGAGTTCAAGCTGCTAACACTAGCAGGGAGTTAGCCACCCTGTTGATCTCGTAGCTATCCAGCTGTGTTCACCGGTCCATCACCACCACAACAAGAAGCAACAAGCACCAACAATCAAAAACACCCACGGACACTGACAGACCGCCGTGTAAGCATCCATTTGACATGAAACGGGGCGTTTAAACTAAGCCAAGTTAACGTAAAGCAACAGGTGACATTACGTTAGCCCTCGCATTAACTTGTTTACATTTAACTAGTCACCGTTAGCTAGTTAGCTACCATGTACGTTGACTCAACGTAAAACGATATCAAGCACAAGCATCAGACATTAACTTAAGCATCAGACATTTATTTTTTAAAACTTCCAGGTCCAGACAGGAGAAAGTAGACATGGATTTGAACTCGTTGCTGATTAACTGTTTGTGAAGCTGAGCTATCACTGCAAAGGGTAGTCGGTGTTAATGCTGCTGACTGAGACAGCACACTGGTGGCACCTAGCAACGCGTTAACTTTACGTTAACCTACATGTTAGCTAGCTAGCGTTAGCATCAGACAGACAGCGTCGACGTTACCTGGTCTTGTATCTTCAACACGGCCATATTCCCCGTGTAGCACTGAGCAGCAGCCACAAACTCGCCCGGGAGTTACTGTAAATGAACCGGGGTGGAGGGTGGAGGGGGGCGGGGGACAGGCTCTCCGGAGCGGAGTCAAACGGTGCCGCTCCCCCCTCTCTTCCTTCCTGCCGTGGATAAAGTCACCGCACCGTCACGGGACAGATGACAGCCCGGGAAACTTTGAGGAGCCGCACGAGCGCAGCAGCACACATCTGCGCCGACCGCTCAGACGCGCTGATTGGCTGCAGGGACAGTCCATTCAGACAGGACGGTGTAATGCTCCTTTAAATGTCTTAACCAAACTTTTACTACCAAAACACACAATAATCAAACTCTGACTCATGTCAGCATCTTTCTTCAGGTTTATTTGTAACGTTTCCAGTTATTATTATTATTATTGTTTTATATGGAAGAGGGAAATTAAAATAGGCAGGTCTGCATTCCCTACGTGACAGATGTGTTCTGCTTTTACTGTCACAGTGATTTGGTTTTTATTTATCATGAATATTATCACAGTTTGAAATTATGAGTTGGGATTCCTGGATTCAGTAATTAGCTGACGCCCCAGTAAAACTGAGTATTTAGTTTAATTTTGGTAAAGAATTGATAAATTATTCAGACAGCATGTTAATCAGGTTTCTGTGGTACTGCGGTACACTCTTGAATGCCTGAAAGCTGAATATGCATATTGTGCTTCCCAGTAATGCATGCATTGACATTCAGCATCAGGTACTATCCATTTACAGTAAATCAATAATGAAAATAGGCTGAATGGTGCCCTCGCCCTTCTAAAGTAGATTTCTGGGGCTGCTGTTCACATCACTGAAGGGTGAAACCTATGAGGTGTTGTCTCTCACTTCTAAACTGATGAAAAAATATAAGCAGGAAGAAATATGAATAACAGTTTTACCGAGGTGTACAAAAATTGCATATGAATAGAATGTTATACATCAAACACAAAACTAGATCACAAAAAGGCCGTACTGACTGTATCACTTTTATACAAGGAGCCATTTGAGAGCTTTGAATCCTCGCAGAACAAACATGTCTGAAACCATTGATACCTGCAAGTTTGGCAGTTTTTCAAGCAGAGCCTGGGTGTAGCTTTAGAAACAGGAAGGACAGGAAGTATGGAAACAGTCTTGTCAATATCCAAGTCCACAACATGTAACTGCATGTAATAAGATTATCCCCAGAGGATACAGAGGTATTCTCCAATCCAAATCTGATCCACTGGGTATTAAACAAAGGTGGGAGGAGGTGGTGAACTTTGATATTTCAGAGGAGGGCTGGTGAGGAAAATGCTGAGTGCAATTGAGCTCAACTTTAAGCTACATGGACAGATTCTGCAGGGAAATAAGATTTTATTACACCTTTTACAAAAACAACACCTGAACGACTGTGGAGACAGTGTGGGATAAATGGAGCCAAGCTCATTTTTGTTCATTATAAAAGAAAACCTCTGGAAGAGCCAACCAAACTTTGAAATGGATATCGAACACACTGTAAATCCACTTTGACTTAAATCGATAATACGAACCGTGATAAATAAATAATAAAACACAGAACACACTGCCGAGCACTTGGACTGGCTTATACCTCCCATAAACTGAACTAGTATCTCTCACTGAACAGATTCCACTGCAGTGGATCAGATGCTGATAATCACAGCAGCCTTCTGTGGATCTGTAGCTGATGACATCACATGAAATCTAGACCCTAAGGTCTATGACATCTTCTATGTTTTTTCAGACGAAATGTATTAGAGAACTGTTTGCCACATACACATTTGTTTCCCCTTGTGTGGTTTTGAAGATGCTGGATTAACCTCAGTCTGGACTCTGAACGTTTTCCACAGATCCCACAGATAGAGTTTTTATCCTCTGCGTGTGTGTGGACGTGTGTCCTCAGCATGTGCATGTAGAGGAAAGTTTTTCCACAGGCTTTACAGCAGTGAGGGTCTGTGGGACTCTGACTGACAGGGAGCTCTGTTGATTTCTTTACATCGAAGCGCTTTTTCCTCTTTGAACTGGGTGCCTTTAAATGTGAAGGTGTGCATCTCTTCTTCCAGTCCTCAGTCTTTTCTTCAGAGCTGTCGATTGTTGATTGGATTGGAGCTTGAACATTACTGCCCACAGAGACAGTGTTGATTGCGGAACATTGGCCATGATCCACATCCACTCCAACACCTTCGGGCTTCACTTGCACTGTGGATAAAGGAGATGTTTAAAGGTTTACAAGTTTTCACATGCAGTAGAAGTGACTTAAGCATGCTGTGCTCCTCCACCAGACCTTGCTTTCTAAAGGAAGGGCAGAGTGATGTGTTTTACTTTTAGGCAATGTGACAAATGCCTGTTCATTTGCAGTCAATGTGCACAACTATTATCGTGTGGCTGTACCACCTTTACTGCGGTGCCCCAAAGAACAACAACATAAAAGATAGCATGTACTACGAGTATCCAGGAGTGTATTACTGCTGCATTATTGTGTAGCGGATGTACACATAGTTATGCAAGTGATGCATTTAGGTTATTTTTGTGCTTACTCAGCAAAATAATTAGTTACTTTTAAATTGTGTTCATAGCATCATTCTAAAATTGACTAAAACTAGTAATTCATGATTTGGAACAAGTGAGAGGCATCACACCTGCTGCACACAGACATACTAACCTTCATCTTGTCTTTGCAGCAGTAATACGTAACCTGTAAGGTGAACAGACACAATAGTACATCATCATGTCAACAATTATATCAGTCAGTAATGCAGAACTGAAACAATTAAACAAAGAAATTAAACATAAGAGCAAAGTCAAGGGAATGCAAAGAAATCCTACATACGGTGTTGTTTAGACAGGTGCATCTCAAAGTTACATTTCCGAAACAGGATCTTCCTGCAACAAGGGCAGTGCCAGTGACTTCTGCCCTTCTGGATCTTGTCTTTACACATACACGGAACAACAAACTGCTCTGGAAGGAGAAATGATGGCATGTCTGGATGCTTACAACAATAGTGTTTGAACAAAGTCTCATATTCCATTTTAATTTCATATGAACCTAACCTGTGCCTTCTGCAACAAAATGAACAGCAGATAGAAAATGCTTTTTCATCAGATGTTTCTCAGAGGCTTGAACACTCCTGATGCAGTAGGGACAGTTGTCATCGCCTGCGAACTTCATGAAGTTTGTCTGTGAAGTGAAGACACACTGCAGGTCTGGAAGAGAAATGAAGATTGGATTTACTTACTTTACAAAACATTACAGTAATTAATGCACTGACTAGAGTTACAAGGCACTTTAAAACTTGTAAGGAATAACAGAAATGTCTGTTTTAATTTTAGGAAAATCAGGAAAAACTGATGGTTAGCACGACACGACTGGATTAACATCTTGAAGTCAACAGCAATAAAATACATTAACTGGTTGACTGTGTTACTGATTGAGACTCTTTCCTGGCAGGACTTCTATTATTTTGCTTTCACAAATTCATAACATTATGTTGAGCTTCATGGAATTCAATGAATTGATTTTAGGAGGATCATTTTTTGTTTAACTGATATCTTACCACCGGAAGTATGACGGGGAGGATCTCTGTGCCTGCGAGGAGGAGGAGTTGGATCTGATGCACAGGGGCTGGCATCATTTTTGGCAGCTTGAGCTGTTGCAGAGAAAAATAAAAACAGGTTGGAACTAAAGACTGGGAGCATCAATGTAGTCAGAGAATACATGCCATTGGCAGAGTGAGTATGACATGAAGCCATGGTCGTGACATTGTGATGCGTCATCACAATGACAATGATTTGCTGAAGCACTGATCAAAACATGCTTTGTTTGCAGCGGAGCCTTCTTAAAATTGGTAAATGCATTAGCTATACAACACCAGGCTAACAAATGATGAGCTCATTTTGCACACACATTTAAAATGGTCCTCAGAGCTTACCAAACCTAAAAAGATGCGGAATAACTTCAATATGCTTCAGTGTGTTGTCTAGCTTTATCTATATGAAATCTTGTATAACTACTGTTTTCCAGCAGCACTTCCGTCATGTGTCGGTGGAATCACAGGAGTGGCGGACCACTCCAGGAATCGATAATGCCACTCTCATTTCCTGCGCTTTAACACACCCACTCGGTCAACCAAACTAAAAATCAATTACTTCAGTACGATAAGAATAACATGATATCCAACTAAACTGCGTGTGTGACTGATTTTCTTCTTAAATGTAACATCTCTGCAGTTTGGTTCTAATTAGTCGAACCAAAACTAAGACAAATACGAGGTTAGGACTCTTCGGAGTGTCTTCAGTGTTGTCAGGAAATATGCAACTTTAACGTGATGTTACAAAGCAGCTAAACAACAACATCCACCACTGTTTGAAGCTAACCAAGTTAGCTAGCCACACTTAAAAAGACTGAAGTTAGCCTGGTATCTAAACATCGTTAACGCAGCTAGCAGTTAGCTTAGCCGCAGTGAGGAAAAACATTCGCGAACAGTTTATTTCCAACGTAACACACTCCACTCCGGTACATATGTGCACATATTTATTTCCCCCCAGATGTTTTCATGTTGCACATAATTAATAGACGTGACGTTATTTAGCAAAGCTGTTGCTAGGTGATAGACGACCACTACGGTGGCCTAGAGGGCACAAACCTTCCGTCTCCGGTAACTTGGCTTTGACGATGATGTCCAACAAACAACGATGGCGGTCGTTTTCTTCCTTCAGCCGGGAGGCCTGTGCCTCGTAATCCGACAGTGTCTTTTCAATTACACCTACAATTTCTGAAGTAAAAGCGTTTAGCCGCTCGGAGACTTCGTCGATCTGACCCATCTTCGCTCCAGTCTCGCACTCCAGCACCGCCCGGAACAATTCATTCGGGACCGACGGAAGGTAGCTAGTCGGAATTTTAAAAAAGGGCGCTTCCGCCGGCTCCTTTCAAAGTAAAAGTACTTAAATGAACATCGCCCATAGATTTTGTGAGTGAGTGACATCATTGTCACGCCGGTGACACATTCAAATCAGGGGCCATAAATCAACACACTAGATGAAAAAAAAACCCCAACACTTTATAAACATTTTATAAATACATATTTTATTTAAACATGTCCGCATGCGTGTCAGTCTTCAGTTGTCTTATCTTACAGACGAAATAAAGACATGAAGGAAAAACATATAAGCTGGTTGCTAAAAATAAAATGTGACATCTCTCTTACTAACCACTACAATATATAGTTGGACTGATCTCAAATCTTTTTCTTTATTGTTGTCTATTAATGCTGTGATGCATTTTAATCCGAAATGAATTATGTAAAAAACAAAAGAATATACCCCCCAATAAACAGTGAAGTCACAGCACACAAAGTAAAAGCATGTCCTTGGTCTGTTCTGTCAGTTCCCCTGCTCAAGAGGCGAGACTTCTGCATGTCAAGGAGGTGGGATCGCAGGTGTATCCGTACTGACAGCAGTGCTGACCGTCTGCACAGCACTTGCCCTGAATCAGAAGAAAATTGTGGTGTTAGTACAGCATTTGTTATTTTCTAGGTTGACACAGGATGACACTCAAACCTTTGTCAGCTGCTCCAGTGTGTGGTGATGTGGACTGACACATTTTAACACTATAATGATCAATGAGTTGTTCTGTGTATTTAATCCATACCAGTGGGTAGGGGCAGCAGCTCCACTGGCCATCGGGTCGTTTGCAGCAGGATGACCCCCCTGGGCAGTAAAACTTGGAATCACAGCGAATAACTCCGGCCTCACCGTTGCTGCTGCTGGCTTCTGTTACAGCTTTCATTGGTGTCTGCTGAAGACAAACACACGATGAGCAGGATAAAGTGTTTTAATCTAAATATTTCATCATAAATCTATATTTTTGTACTTTTAATATATAAACATTGATTACAGTCCCTATTTTATCTTATTTACCTCAGTATTTTATCTTATTTTTGTAACTATAGCTAGTAACTAGTAGTCTTGCTTTGTTTGCATATTGTGTATGTTACTTTTTTATATCTATATTTACCCTTACATTTTGATTGTATTTGTGCTTGTACTGCTGCTATGATGACGTTTTAATTTCCCCTCACGCATTAATAAAGTTATCTATCTATCTATCTATCTATCTATCTATCTATCTATCTATCTATCTATCTATCTATCTGCCAGTCTGTCTGTCTATAAGCAATGAAAAACATCCTTACATACTTTATTTGCTTTATTCGATAAGATTCAAACACTCAGAATTGAAGCTACCCTACTTTACCTCTTTTGTGATTCTGATGATGCTTAATCCTGTGACATCAATGATGTGTGACATTTTTCAAGTGAGGCCCCCCCAAAAAAACCGTAGAGGCAAAAGTCTGAACATTCAGAAAACTCTCATGTGAAATGACAAAAGTATTTTTTCTCACCTCTTGCAAGCTGCTTTTGTCCTCTAAAGTTGAAATGTGAGCTGCAGGGACTGAGGTCAGCGGTTGTTTGGGGGTGAAAGGATATCTCAGGCCTCGCCTTATACAGTGCGTGTAACTGTAGTCACAGTCGTAGCCGTATGGACAACAGTGGTAGCCATCCAGACAGCACCGGCCCTACAAGGCACATGTTTTATGGAACAATCAATACAGACTAGCACTAAGACTCGTCAGCATTAAAACAGTGACATTCAGATGCTGTTTGAGTTAAAGGTCCAGTGTGTAGGATTTAGGGGCTCTATCGTCAGACATAAAATGACAGGAGGGCGAGACAAGGGGTATTTTGTTGGTTGCAATCAACAACCTCACCACTAGATGCTGCTAAATCTCACACACTGGACCTTTAATGTCAATAGTGATAAAAATGAATTTCATCACAGTCATGAGTCTTATTGCACAAAGGTATCTAGGTCAACTCACAGGAGAGTATGGGCAACAGAACCAGGCCTGATTTGGATGTCTGCAACAGGTAGTGTAATCAGGACAGTAGAAATAGTTGTCACAATGAACTACTGAACTCTTTTGTTGGTCTGGAACAACAACGTTGTTTTCGAGCTCCAGAACGGTAGACACAGGTTGAACGGGAGTGCTCGTTTCCTCCGCGGCCTCTGTTTCCTTCATGGGCACGCTCGCCCACGGCTCGTTTTCCCTCTCACACATCTGGGTGGCAAGATTACAGCTAAACCCTGAGGGGCAGCAGTGGGCCAAGTCAGGGCAGCACACAGCCTGAGGACGTATGGAGGCAGACAGGAGGAGAGATTACTACCAGCACACCAAAATGTTACTCTACAGGTTATGCTGCTTGACACATATGACTTACTTTTGGATATGGACAGCAGCTATAGCCATCCCTGGTCATACAGCAGCTGGCCAAATCAGAGCAGACATGGCCGTCAGGACACGTGATAGAGCAGGATGCAAACTCCCACACAAACACTCCCAGTACCATGCACAGAGTGAACCTCGACATCTGCAGATAAGAGTGTTCATATGAAGTTTAATATATTACGTGCTGTCAGGGAAAATCAACCCAATCTTTTAAATATATGAGTCAGATTCTGTGGTTTCAGTGTGAAACCTTTCCCGTCACTTTGCTCATGTGCTGCTCTAACTTTCAGTTCCATCTTAGCTGTCACTAATACCGTCCTTCCTTAAAGCAACCTCACTGCGCAGTCACAATCCACAGAAATGACTGATTATAAAGCGAAATACAGACGGTATGGCAGAAAGGATCCAACACAGATACATGTGGAAGATATTTTTACTTGCCTTCTGCATGTGAAATGATTCACCAGCTTCCTGTTGCACGTCTAGCACTTGCCCTGAACTGAACCACCAGATACTCCACTCTTTATTTGGCAGGTTGGACCCTCCCACTACACAAAATCTGGAGGCAAAACTTTATATCACTCCCCTGGGTCTTGTGACTGTCAGGTCAGGAAGGCAAGTGCTTGTAGAACTAGTTCCTACACAAGGGTAGGGTTTAGGTAATCATTGTTTGAGAATGCAAACCACACAAAGACACACTCATGCACTGACACATTAGACGTGACTTTAACCTTTGATACATTATGCTGTTTGAATCACATGAGCTGGCTGTATAATCTCAGGTTCACTATTGTTTTAGAGCTACAAGATTTGTTTTCCCTGCTGCTGTGCTCATATATTTCAGAGGGAAACACTGTACTTTACTCCACTATATTTATAATTAATTTGCAGGTCAAATATTTTATATGTACATCAGATTTAAATTTGGCTCCACCTCAACCAGCTGAATGAAGCTGAGTGAAATTTAAGATATTGTGTTCTAACAAGTTTCTGATATGAAATGTATATTATGTGAGATAGTAGTGGAGCATATTCAAAAACTAAAATGATCAAATTGTGGAGATATAATAGTTCTGACATTATGGTGTCTATGTATTGTGTCACAGAGATATCTGCTGAAGTTAGCATGCTAACCAGCTAGCCCAAGCCTGTCCCGCTCCAGAGCTCCACTGTTAGCTGTGTAAACAACCAGCTGTTACCCTGTGCTCCAGGCTCACTCTGGACAGCTAGCTGCATTGCTAACTGTGCTAAATAGCTAATGACAGTTACAGTAAGCAGCAGTTAGCGGTTACTCTAGCCATATTCTGACCCTTTTTGTTTTAAGCATGAATTCAAAAAGTGACCAACTCTTACATATTGCACCTTTCCCAAAGAAAAGTATTGTTATGGTGATATATGTAGTTAAGTGTCAAACGTAATTATATGACTCATTATCAGATAAGACTGTCAGCATTTTTCTGATGCTCAGTGCTACTTTGGCTCTGATGCAGCATGTAGTCTGAAAAGTAACTAAATGTAGGTTACAGTAGAGTGGAAGCACAAAGAAGTAGTAAATGGAAATACCTAAGTACCTCAGAATTTTACTTAAATCCAATACAGTAATACATACCATTCCCTCACTGAGTAACTTCAGTACTTTTCCCAATTGTTTTTTGTAAGTTAGAAATGGAAGAAGTAGTGAGGCTTTAAAGTAACAGCTCCATTGTGTTTCCTGTAACAAGAGGGGAACACGTGGATCATGTGGTGTCATTAAAAAAGATTGTTATCTTGTGGTTGATATCCAGTTTGCAGCATTGCTGACCCCAATTACATTCTGAGGAAGTAGGACAGTAACGGTTTCATATATAAAGTTGGGAGGTTATCAATAAAAGCAAATCCAGCGGGCGGCTCTAACTAGATGTGAAAGTATGATTTGAACTAAACAGAGTCTCATAATGGAGGCTGGAGCTGAGGAGCAGCAGTAAAGGCTAAAACAATACTTTATTAATGAATTCCCATTGTTTATACATTTACACTGCAGTGTAACGATTCAGAGCAGGACAATATTCCTTGTATAAATGTTGACTGTGCAGCTCACATTTCTTCACGTAAGTCCAACTTCAATATGAGGCTGGTGAGACATCATGTCTTCAGTCTACATGCATGGCACAGGCACTAGCATTACCAGCCTCACCGAGCAACTAGAAATGCAAGATGTCGGGTTTGAAGCGGAGACAGCGTCTCCGAGAGGGCCAGCATACTGCAGGTGTGGGCTAGTGCCACTCACACTTAAATATCCAAGATGTGGGGAAAAAAATGCAACTGACTTCAGTCCTGTGGTGGAGGGAAACAGATCTACAAAAGGCTTGGTGATAAAAATCAACAGAAGATATGTACCAGTAGTTGCCACTGAGAGGGATGGCTGCCTCCCTCGATTTCACTTCACTCGAAACAATCCCAGCATTACAAGTCTGTAGGTCTCTTTTTCAAGCGTGATGACCAGAGCTGGATGGGAGAAGTTTGTTTAGACGCCAACGGCAAAAATAACACTACTAGTTGACTGTTGGGAGAGAGCGCAGCCTCGGCTAGTCGAGCTCCGAGTCCGACTGAGACGCCGCCTTCTTTTTCTTTCTCCTGCCATGTTTCTTGTGCTTCTTTTTCCTCTTCTTCTTGGATTTGTCCTGTGAGGATGAAAACAGTTGTCATTTGCTACTAGATTAACAATAAGGATTTGGTAGGGGTTGTTGCTATACAGGTATGTGTTTGTATGGACTTCTGGCACAGAGCTAGAGACATATCACTACATCCTAACATCTCTGTACTGAGCTACTGTGCAGAGTCCAAGTCAAAATAAAATCTGACCTCTTCCCGGCCGAAAAACATCAAACTAAATCTTATGTAACATAATCTACAGAGCTAATTAAAAACAGCAAATTGCTCACTGTGATTTTCTCCTTTTCCTCACTACTTCTCTTTTTCTTCTTGGCTTCAGCCTGTGGAAGAGAAAAGCAGAAATGATACAAAGCGAAAAAAATCCCTTTTCATGCAATAATCATATTTCAACATTACTGGAAACTGCATGAGCAATTTGGCAACTGATATTCTGCACCAGAACAAGCTCAAAGTCTGTTTCTGGGTGACCATTTCATAAAACACTGAAAAAAAACTGACGAGCAAGCCTAATTCATCATAAGATGCTGTGGCAGCATTTCTCTTTTCACTTAATGTTTTGCAGAGTTAATCCAGAGTTGTGAAGGTTTGCCAGAATACATGACAAAATCCTGAGCATCTATTATTACAACAGAGTGACACAATGAGGAGACTAATGATTAAAAAACATCATTTTAAAATCTCATACTATGGTTCAGGGGTCCGATGTGAAACAGTCACACATGCACCCAAAGATCTGTTGAGGGCGACTTAACATTGTCTTTGGTTGCACCAGCGAGCCTGATGTTAAACAGGTCAGACTCAAACAATGTTCAAAATACTTTTTAAGCAACAAAGAACAAAGATAATCCTCAAACACTTCCAGCAGCACTACACACTGTATACAGCCAGTGATGGAACGTGATGGTTTTAATAACACAAACATGTTAAACAACAGAGGTTATTGTTAGTTTTTATTGCCTGTGTTGTGATTTAAATGATCCTTTGTCTTAATTTTCATCCTGTTAACAGTCATTTACTTTACATAATGTGTTAAGAAAAAAAATCAATGTGAGGTGATAGTAGATGAAACACTGTCGGAAAAGCTGTGGAGGAAAACTGAGACTCGCTGTTTATCTATGCAGGAAGACTGACTGACAGACTGTGGATGCTAGTCGAGAGGTCGATGGCATGAATGTTGCTTTCTGATACTTAAAGTAATTTCCATACCTCAAACCTTGAAATAAAAGAGGAACGAAGAGGTAAAAGAGGAACAGAAAAGATAACCTAAATATCAAAACATGTGATTTTCTCTTGCCGTCCTCATTCAGAGCAGCAGCGACAGGAAGTCATTAAGCTGTAGTCACAAAACAGCAGCTTAACAAATGTGTGAAATGTTTTCTTGTCAAGTCTCTGATGTTAGATTGTCTTTTAAGCATCATTACTGATCTACAAACATTAGAATAATTCTTACCATCTCCTCCCCCTCAGAGTCCACAGAGTACTCTGAAGATGAGTCTTTATAACTTCGCTCTGCCTTCTTTCTTCTTTTACGGCTCCGTTCATCCTGACAGACACAAGAATCGAATCACCGTTATCACTGTTTATTAACACTTGGACTCAAAGCTGTTAGACTTTACAACTTTACCAGGGAGAAAAGCAGTGACTTCAAGTAGAAGTCTGACAGAAGCATCACACATCTCACACAAAGGTCGTTATTTAGGTTAGCCAAGAACAAGTCACCTTATCTTTGTCCCCTTCTTCCTTCATTCTTTTCTTTTTCTTCTTGGGAAGGAAAACAACATTAAGATGAGGCACTGGCATTTTTTAATATCTTGAAGTCATTGTGCTATTTAAAAAAGGCTGAACCTTGCTCTCGGCGTCAGATTCCTCCTCTGAGCTGTCCGATGCTCTCCTGGCCAACGACTTCTTTCGCTTCCGTTTTTTCTTCACACTCTTCTTTTCATCCTGAACACACATATGGAAACACAACAGTGTAGCGAATGGTACATTTCATTTTCACACACATAAGTATGTTCCCTGATCAGTTCTTTACTGACAACCACTTCATTTCAGACAACCAAAAACACACCACTGCAACATGGAAGCATTTTCCTAGAATGAACCTACAACAGAGCATTAAAATCAAACAGCAGCCAACAGTCCTAATCAATCAACGGTGACTGATTATCTAAGGTTGATCTAGCATCACAGTCTGAGGTCTGAAATGACTTACTTCGTCTTCAGAATCTGAGGAGGAGCTGCTGGAGGAATCAGAACTCGATGAGGAGGAGGAAGATGAAGAATGCTTGACAGAAACACAATGAAAGCAGGGTTCATTAGACTTGAGAATATTTGCTTGTTTGGAAACTGGAACATGATAGTAAAGAAGATTAAATAGAGGGACAAAGGACGAGCAGAGTGTGTGTGTGTGTGTGTGTGTGAGACAGCTGGCCATCACACTACTGGAGGTCTCTCCTCACCCTGTTGGATTTCTTCTTCTCTTTCTTTTTTTTCTAAACACAAATGAAAAGCCAAAGTGAGTCGAGACATTTCAGAGTGAGATCATTCAGATGTTTGATGTTTGAGATGTCACACCTCCTTTTTCTCTTTCTTCTCCTCTTTTTCCTTGTCGGTTGTCTTTTTGTCTTTCTCTTTGTCTTTGTCACTTCCACCCAACAGCTTCTCTCGGTTTTTTGCCAGTTCTTTCCTCCATTTCTGAAAACAACAATAAAAGTCTGAACTATATATTCATCTAACAAGCTGGTCAGAGATACTCATATGCAGCTGCACCTCCGTCCACATATGAGACTGGTGTGTAGTACAATCTAAAGACTGACATAATATGACAAGTTACTCTTCTCACTTACAGACGGGATTAAAAATAATGTGAAGAAACAGCTGGTGACCTGTCAAAATGTCAGAATACATAATGCAAACATACATCGTTCATTTTGTCCTCAAAGTCAGCCAGGGCTCGAGAACCCTTCTTCTTCTTCTCCAGCTGCTCCTTTAACTCCTCCCTGATAAAGAGACAATACATCAGCTACAACACATGCTGTACATTTGGAAGGATCACATCTACAGAAACTGAAGAAAGAAGCAGTCGCTGCTTTTTGCTATTGTTAACATGCAATCGTTAAACTGATCCGTCACTTAACAGGAATTTACAGGAAACAGACAATGAATGACTCAGTGGCCCATTTCATTTCCAGCATTTGTTTGATTAATCAAGATTTGTGTTTTCCAAACAGTTTCCATTGAATTTAACTATAATTAGCCTCTTAACTAACTCTGTTGTACCAAATACAAGTGATTTAGGTCCCTTTTGTGTTTTTTCTCTTAGCATAACATAAAGAGGAGCTTTCATACAGCCAGTAAAGCTGACAGTAAATTAAATATGCCCCCTTGTGGCTAAGACTAAACCTCATTTCTTTTACGACTCAATTTAAGAATTTCATTAGATATGAGAAAATACAAGAACGTCTGAATGTTTCATGGAGGGACCAAGAAATGTCACTGCACAAGTAAAAAGGTTAGATGATGGGGCTGACAGCTGAATGTGCATAATTTATAACCAATGCAATCAGCGATGAATGAGATGATCCCTGGGTCACACACAGATATCAGACTGCAGCATCCTCTGCTGGAGTAACGCTGATTTTGCAACTATGAACATCGGGTCCATCAGGGTGAAACACTGTCAAAAAGTGAGGAAGCGGTCACATTTTTCTTGCCGCAGACATTAAATGTGAGATGCCAATGTCAATCAAATTCTCCATGTAGGAGGACAGGATGCAGAAAGTGTTCCTGCATCACACTCAGATTAGAGAAGCCTCGTTTACGTCAAACTATCTGAAAAGATTTCTGTCTGTTGTGAAAAAATCAGACTTTGACACAGGCCATTCGCCTGTCTTAAAAATCCTGTCCTGAAAGCACCCGAAGTTTACAAAAACAACATCTAATGAAGACAGACTTCAGAGCCCAGCAGGGATAGAAAATGCTCCCAGAATACAATAATTTAGAGTTCATTGCTTCATCGCAACACTTGACACTTGCTTTGCAGAAAGGCACAGTCCTACTCCTGGACTAGTAAACATTACTTATCTTTAGCATCCATCACAGCCCATAAGACAAGTGCTGGTTCTGGCTGTCTGTAGGGTGACCCATGAACTAGAAAAGGAACCAGAGTCTTAAAGACCTACATCTAAACATCTGTGATACTGATCAAGGTGATGCAGCAGTAAAAAAAAATAAAAAAATAAAAAAATTTAAAAAAAAGGCATTTGTCTGTTTTTGTAACGAGGGAGTAAATATCTATGTCAGGACGGGCCGTGAAGGAGGTCTGTCCTTCCCTCACCATGTTGGTCGAGGTCTGCTTAAATAATCCTGTATGGTCGGTCCAGAATTTGATGCTGGTCCTCTGGCTCGTGCAGCAGCGATGGGGTTGATGTAAGCCTGGAACACCAAACAGATGAAAGCATTTCACACAGTTGGAGTGGAAATACGCAGATACCAGATCATTATTAAAACTACACAGTTACGCAGTTTATCAGAATACTACATTGCAGCTCTAAAGCACCACATACATCCTCATAATGACCTTAAAAATGAAAAAGCACCGATCTAACAGATCTAATGCAGGACTAGTGACTTCAAGGAGACCAGTTTTAGTTTGGGGTGCCTAATTAACTATACAGGGACTGCTCCTAAAGACAATGCCCCCCTATCTGTCAGGAGAAACTCTACTATGCCATACTAACAGGATCAACAGGGAGCATGCTCCGTTGTCAAGAGAAAATATCTGCAGGATTTATATAAATGGTTCACTTGACTTTAGCAGAGTTTGTCCTAAATCACCGGACTAACGTTAGCCATGTTTGTTAATAATTTATACAAATAGTTCATTAGTTCCTTAATGATAGCTGAATATTGTGTATAGCCTAAAGAAGGGACGGGAAACGCTGCGCAACATCAGCACGTCAAAACATTGCCTAGGATGTTATTAGCTACAGTTAGCATGTGTAGCTTTACGCAGCTCCACTATCGCCGGTCGAGCCTGACTCTCGCCTTTTAGCGTTATCTGCAGCACGATGCATCAATCCACTTTAAAATGAAAATGTTAAAATTCAATAAAACAATATTCAGTTGTGTTTTCAACGCGATACACCGACGTTAACCACAGTCCGGGCCTAGCATCAGGGTACCCAGCGGAGCTAGCCTATGCTAGCTGAGCATCACGTTAAGCTGTGCTTGCTTTTAGCCTGGCTAGCTTAACACATGTAGCCGTGTGTTCACTTCGCAGCTCCACACAAATTCTGCAGCATAACTCACCACTCGATTGTCTCTCTTGCCCATGTCGAGTTTACAACAGGAAAAATTATCCAACAGAGACAGCAGCCATTAGTGTCACCTAGCTAACATTAACCTAGCCAGCGTAAATTTCTTTCCCAGCCGCATTTCGCGAAGCCCCGCCTTCCTCAGCAGCTGATTGGCTAGTACGTTTCCTTCCAGACGCCTTGTGATTGGATGCTCCATGTGCAGCGGAGCAAAAAAAAGGTAAACGCTGACCTGATCACTTTTTATTGATCTAATTGACCTAATTCCCAGTGAACTAGCAAATGTCAACCTTATTTTCAGACAGATCAGCTGTTTCCTGTCACTGCACCTCCCACCTAATACATATAGATAAATTAATGTTTTATTTGTATCAGATATGTCATTGACAAGGTGTCCAAAAACACACCTGAAGTTATCCTTGTCCATCTACTGGTGATGGCAGAGCACACACCAACCTCACTGAAATTCCTCAGAAATCCTTGTTTTAGAATATCTATTCTCTGGACAGATCTAAGATACGTAGAAGCAAATATTATAACAAGATGCAACAATACACATTCACTGTAATGACTCATTAATTTGTCAATCACACTCAAAAATGAGTCCAAACAATATTCAGAAAAGCTGCTTTTTATTCAACTGGTGCAACACAATAATAAGACACCAATGCCAGCATTAACATGAAAGTATAATGCCATGATTGTGTTTTTTTCCTAGTCATCATTTCCATAGGCTAACTACAAATGTGACACAGGAACATTATGTGTGATTTGAGTTAAATGATGGACCAAGCTGCGTTGGTTTCAAAACAGTGAAAGCTCAACAGTGGAGTTC
The DNA here is from genome assembly GCF_904848185.1 of Acanthopagrus latus. Lineage (NCBI taxonomy): Eukaryota > Metazoa > Chordata > Actinopteri > Spariformes > Sparidae > Acanthopagrus > Acanthopagrus latus. The sequence continues at coordinate 16,933,161 of NC_051041.1, forward strand.
AGTTTTACATAATGAGACTGAAATGTTTTACAAACTGGTTAACTGATGAGAAAAGCATTCAGTGATTGTATCAAATGTGATGAAACTAAGGCAGTCATCGTTTTAATCATAAACTATGTCTTAAGTATTTGGAGATTTCATTGCATTGTATGCACCACTGAAACCAGATATGAGTTATCAAATATAAAATTCACACAGTGCTTAGTCGAGCAGACAATTTTAAATGGATGTACATCATGTTCGCCATCTAGCAATTACAAGTATCTGGCAAAAAACAGTTGATACAGGCAGTTATTTTCAGACAGTAATGACTACAGTAACATATATTTGATACATAGGAATGACAGTAGACTGATCAATGACATGACCGGTGATGAACAGCTTGAAAGAAAACCTGAAGGAGTTGTTATGTGGTCAGTTTAAGTAGCCCGGGATGTGCAAACTGTGCCCGAAAGGTTCGGACGTCCATAAACAAGAACCTGAGAAAGTCAGAGAGTTTGTCTGTTTGTCTGTGTGTGTGTGTGTGTGTGTGTGTGTGTCTGTGTGTGTCTGTGTGCTAGCAGCACTACCTTTAAGAAAACGTAAACCAGTGTTAAAATATGTTACTGTTCTGCAAGAACTACTACATACAAAAATACAACTCTGCATAACTTGCTTTTTCCTTGCTGGTAAAAATTGGACTTGAATACAAAGGGACATGACAGTAAAATAAAGCAAAAAAAAAAAAAAGAAAAGAAAACCTAAACAAAATATTTGTGCATTATTTCATTATCAAAAACCACTGTAAAGTTCTTAGTCACTCTCAATCCAAAGCAAATGAAATTCAACAAGCCCGCCCAACATTTTCAATAGACAAAATACTCTTGCCATACAACTTTCCTCTGACCCTCGCTAACTCTACTTCTATCCATTTGTACGACATATCTATGGGCTGACGATGCACATATCAAAAGTTTTCTATCATTACAGCTTGTACTTAGCACTCTATACTGTACAGTACCAATGCCTATCCTTTATACATTCCGTACATTGTCAAACTATTCTTACACAAATTCTATAGTTATCTGATAGTTGGTGTGATTGGTGTAAGAATATTGTATCCCCCAGCATCTTAAAAAAAAAAAAATCAAGTAACAACTTGATGAAAACAAGCATATAAGACTTGTCAATAAAATTAAAATTAAATACAGAATATTGGCGACACTATCCTGTGCCAAATGTATTCATGTTGAATAGTGCTGGTGGGATTTAGTCCACCTATTGCAAGCCTGTGCATTACTGTGTCATTCGGATAGCAAATAATAATTGTATTTTATAATGATAAAAGCCGTGATGGCAGACTAGAAGCAAGTCGTAGACACCAAGTGTGTGGCAGGAACGTGTTTATAAGGTTCAAACATCATTGTCTCAGCACTGATATCAGCCCATTATGATGAGTTCCTCGAAGAGTGCAGAGACCATTAGAATCCCGCTACTGGTCTGCAGTTACTGAGGACATCCTCAAGGCGGCAGTAATACAATACATGTGGAACTGGAATGATAAGTCACAACATGGCAGTGAGTGGCTGGCTTGTGATGCCTAAAAATGTTTCAACAGGAAGGTGTGTACATGAGCGTGCTTAAAGTCAGTGGTAGTGCACACACTAAATGTTGCGTACGTATCCGTGAGCGTGCCTTTGCTGTACATCTGCTCACTGCACACACCCACAGCAAGCATTAAAGTCTGGTGAGGTCCACGCCGTCCACCCAGACTCCTGTATGGTCCGGTCGCCCAGTCCAGGGGGCTCTTGCGAGGCCAAACACTGGTCCAGAACAGGCCTCTGCTTCATGATTACAGTCCATCTTCACTACTACCAGTCAATCTGAGATGCAAGTCTCTTTTGCATTGTTAATAGTCAATCATCAACATTTAACAACCTAAAAGCAGCAATTACAATCCATCAGTTCATGGAAGGAGGGTAGCTTCTGTGCATTTTTCAGGGGTGAGAGCGTTGGTGTTGTCTTCCTTGACGCCATCTTTACCCTCACTTTCGGAGTACTCTCCTGGAGCTCTGTACGTCGACTACAGAAAGTATTAGACCCCTTGGTGAAGTTCTTGGTTTGTTATTATGTACAACCCAGTGATTATGCTTTTTTGACACTGTTAAACAGAGAAAACTGATCCCAAGCTGGCTGTTTTCAATAAGTGAAATCACAGGCAGAACGATGACCACCTGTGTGAAGTCAAGATGTGACTTATAACATAACATCCGAAACAATCTAACCAATCCACAACAAGGTTATTAAGAAGTGGGAGGATACCAGTAAAACATGAAGGCACTGAGTACTGAGTCTACAGAATCTGCAGCCCGGGTGTATTTCCAGCTTAATGGCCAACTGACAAAGACAAACTACTGTTGAAAAATCTCGTGACATTTAAGCTTGCAGTTGCCCAAAGGCATGTGGGAGTGAGAGAAGGCTCAGTGGTGGGATGACATCAAAATCAAGCTTTCTGACCAGCACACTACATGTACTGCAAAGGCTGGTGATGACAGAATCATGTGGCAACAGGAAAGCTTGAGAAGGTGAGGGTGAAATTAACACAGGGAAATAGAGAAGAATCCTGGAGGAAACCCTGAAGCTGCACAGGACTGTCTGCACTCAAGTGGCCAAATCACAACCCACACCTGAACTCTTCATGCTCTTCATGCAACCAGAAAGAGTTTGAGGACGTTTAGAGCGACGAGGGAACAACGTCAGATTTAACCACACAGAGCAGATCAGTGTAATGTTCTCAGTCACAATGATTTCTACTCATTTGTTTTCACTCTGACATTTACAGCTTCATCTGTAGATCAGTGTCAAAAAAGTCACGCTTTGATTTAACGCTGTACCAACAAACATGATTAACACTAAGGTGGAGTACGCAGGATACTTTTTATAGACACTGTGTGATGATTCATGGTGACGGAGGACGGTCAGGCAGTCCTCTCCTCCATAGTGGGCTTGTTGCTGGGGATGGGCTGGGCCGCATACACACTTCTACTGTGGCTGTCCACACTTTGAAAATAGGGGTGGCTCAGTGCGGCGAAGGCAGATATCCTCCTGGAGGGGTTGAAGGCGAGGAATTGCTGCACGGGAGAGAAGACAAAAAGAAGAGGGTGAATATAAATGACACATGGTTAGATTTGAAAACACAAAGTACTGCATGCAGAAGCTCATGCTACCCACCATTAACAGAGCCCGTCCTTGCTCATCCATGTCTGGAACCAAGTTCTCTATTGGTTTAGGGAGTCTGGGGGTGAAGGCACTCTGTGGTAGGGCCACTTCCTGGGGCCAGTCTTCTGCTGCAGGTACCCCGACAACACTGTGGGGTGATAATGGTCATCAGCACTTTCACTGACTTTCGAGGTCAAAGCTTAGCTAAAACAACCCTAGTGTTGCTCATGATATTACCCCTGGCAGAGTCATTTAAACTATAACAACAGATGTAACAGTGACACATGAGTATCTGCACAGCACATGTAATTTGACTGGACCGACTCTGGACTGATTTCCATCAACAGTCCAGTAAGTTTAGAGAGCTTTCGTCCAGTATTCAGACACTTCAGTGTTCTTAAGAAAATATAACATAAAGAAACTCTGCAGCCAATAATACTCACTCGAAAATCTTTCCCAGCTGATCAACATCTGAGTTTCCTCGAAATAACGGTCTGTGAAACAAACAAGACACAGTTTATTCCGACTGCTGCTGCATCAACATTTATGTCCTTGTTGATACAGAAAGTGGTTGACTGTGCGGTTAGAAGTGTTAAGTGTAATTATTTATCTCTTGACCTACTTTAGATATGAGCCCTATGCTACAGTGAACTGCAGACGAAATCTGCTAAGATATAAGCTACTGGCTCAAAGCACTGAGGAATGTGGGACTCTGATGTGAGCGTTTGAAGTGGCCGAACACTCGCAGCTCCATCTCATGTTGTCAGGATTGTGGAGCAGTGTTGGGAGTACCACTGCAGAGGGGGAGGGAGGGAAGGATGAAAGGAGGGAGGAGAGCGGTAGCAGGGCTGCTCGTGGTTCCTGTGGCTTTGGGACGTCTTTGGATGCCCGTGGGCGGCCGTGCCTGCCCTGGCACCCGCACAAATTCCAGTAGTCATCATCAGCACAAGGCTGCCGGCCGCCGCACAGGACAGAAAAAGCCTATTTATCCCGTGTGTGTGTGTGTGTGTCTGCTTTTGCTCTTTTCTGTGCAGGAGTGTGTTGGAAAGTGGGAGGGAGAGGCGTGAGAAAGAAAAGTTGGATTATTCTAACAGAGAAGAAGGTATGGGAACTGGACCTTCCTGCTCAGTTCCTCTGAAAGGAAACGAGGAGGCGTTGTTGTAAAAGAGAGGAGTTTCTTCTGTACATGCGTTGCCCGGGCAACAAACTGATATTATATCACAATCTCAATATTGTTTTGGATTCCACTGCATGGTGACAGAGATTAAAGAGTAGCTACTGTGAAAAAAGTGGTTTCGTAGCTCCAGAAGAAGCTGCATGTAATCTGATCAACTGCCTTCAGTGATGTCACTCAGTGGCTATGTTGCATTGTGGGTAATGTGGGAATTCATTATCCATCAGTGTTATACTGTTACTATAAAATATGAAGCCTGCATTACCCACAATGCCACTGAGTCACTTAGTAGTATTAGTAAACAGACTTTCATGTGTGGAATCACTTTGTCTTTACCTGAGTATCATAAATAAATGTCTTGGTGTTTGACTGTCACCCAGACTCAGCAGTCACAAGGTGCTTTTAAACCATGAGACATAAATCATGAATCACAATATAGCTTCAGAGTGTCGCCATATCGTTTTAAGGCGAGCCCAATATGAAACTGGAGAAGGCTGCTCTTTATTATACTCTCCTTGTTTCAGATGATCAGTCACCAGCAGATGTCAATATTATGCAGGATACTGTCACATAGGTGTGCTTGTAATCAAGCGTCTATGGACTCTTGTGTCCAGGCCTCAATACAGCTCAAGTGGACCCCACTTCAGTGCAGTCAACACACTGGCCAGTCACCATGTGCTCCCTGTGTTTTCCCACTTGCAGGAAGCTTTGCATAGCTCAACACCCACACTTTCCTACAGACTTTTAGTCACACAGGGAAATTAGTCACACAGGGGTATTTTGCACATTTTTACAGACGGCAAACTCTGTCACATGCTCGAGTTCGGAAGTGGGATTGAGATAGTTTGTTTCAATCCTTTAAAAAGAGAGAATCTTTAACTAATGGATGTCTCAGTGTTGCTTTAATCATCAGCCTCTGCTTCTAACATCTGATGCAGGATCGCAGCACGTGAGCAGGTCTTTTCTGGCTGAAGAGCCAGTGAAGATCAGACCAAACCAGTTCTGACTGTTGCTAAAGTAGAAAAAAAAAGAAATCACCTAAAGCAAAGTCATCGTGCCAAAACAAGTAGGGCTGATAATTCCAAGAGGTCCATTTTTAAACCTGGAGTGGTTTGTTGGTTTGTTGGAGGGGGATAACTGCATTCACAGAGAGCCGGCCACCGGCATGCACACACGGTCAACAGTCGAGTGCAAATGTACGCTTGCACAAGTCCACACATATGGCTGTACATGTGCACGCACACACACAAGGGACTGCTCCTGAACATACAGATGCACACAAACACAAACGGGTGGCAGTGAAAGCAGGACTGAGACTGGGTTGGGACAGGCAGCTGAGTCACGCTTCCTTCAGTGCCAACACAGCTCCGTGTCCCTCATTCCACTGAGACAACCTCGGGAATGTGTGTGTGCATGTTTGCACGTGAGAGCGTCGATCTGTCTGCTTGGGAAACGGAGAGAGAGATGTGTGTGTGTGTGTGTGCTTGAGTGCAGCTTCTTGGTGTATTTAGACCCGAGTCAGTGTGGGGACGTTAGTCTGTTCAGAGTGTGTGACACACACACACACACACACACACACACACACACACACACACACACACACACACACACACACACACACACACACACACACACACACACACACACACACACACACACACACACACACACACACACGTAAGGCTGCGTCGTTCGGGATTTATCAATCGAGCTCTGCACTGTGAGAAAGTCAACACGGATGTGGGGCCTCTCCCGCACCATTAACGCAACACTCTGAGGCTTTCTGATTGGAGAAATGTCAACAATTCCATTCACTCCAACCATGACTCACCCCGACACTATCCCAGCCATGCAGATGCAGACTTGCATGATATTTGCTCAAATTCCTTTGACATGTTCTCAACTATTCTTGCTACAGTAGATGTTTTAGGAGAGGATGGTGATTGACAGTTGGCCTTTGAAGGTTTTTAAGTCATGAGACAAATGTGATGTTGGATCTACACGTTTCTGACCTGCCACAGGAGGTGACGGGTCAATCAGGTTGCTGCTGCTCAGCGGGGCGCTGACAGACTTTCACTAACGCTCATTTACACCGTTTGTTGCTTTAAGGTTCCATCTTCAAGTTGCTAGTTATTCCCAGGAAACCATCAGCAACAGAAAGCTAATTATGCCAACAAGATTTCTAAATCAACATTCTCATTCAATCTCAGAAAAGGGCATTACATTTACCAACTCTTCTCAAAAGCAATTAAACCAGCAGTGGCGACGTCTGCTGCGTTGTACCCGAGCTGTCGACGATTATAATCTCCAGTTCAACACGACTGCAAACCGATAAACAGTGTTTTCTTATCTTCTCTTGTTCTGCACTCTCCCTCCATCACACCGCTTTCTCTTGCCTTCTTTCACTGCTTCTCCCAGGTGCCCTTTAATCTCCAACAGGTGGCCTTTTAAAAAGCCATTTTAATAACCTGCAGAGGGAGCGAGTGTGTACGTCCTGTTCATGGCCATCAAAGGACTCTGACTCGCCTCCGCCATAAGACACAGTTGGACAGGTGCCAGATCGTACACACGCACACGCACGCACACACACACACACACACACACACACACACACACACACACACACAGCCTGTTTTTAAAGGGACACTGTGGATGAAGAACAGACGTGCACATCATAAATGTGACTTTGTGTCGATTGTCAGTTCTTCGCCACATATTGAATAAAAGTAAGATGCTCTTCCACTTGGTGCTATCCAAGATGTGTTAACACACCTTTAGTAAGGCAGAAAACACTTTCAACTGCAGCTCACATCAATGAGCTAAATCAAATGTATTTTCCACTTAGTAACAGAAATCAGATGTATGTTTTTCTATCTGGCTTTGTGAACCTCCGTGTCAGACATTTACTCCGAATATGAAAACAGTATGAACTTGTTGATGACACACTGTATGACAAGGACATGTTGGTTTGTGTGTGTAAACACACCATTTAAAGGTGAAGTCAGATTGTGGAGAGGGATGGTTCATGGATTGAACAGTGAAGACTCTGGGTTTGACAATCTGAGAATGAGACTCAGTAATTCAGCAGAAAGATGGCTGAGTGCAGCTAAAAGCCGCCCAGAACACAGCATAATGACAAATAATCAGAAAATAAAAAACACATAGAAAGAATTACAGGCAGAGTCTCTGCACCTGCAGACGACACCACGCACCAGTGGATCGACAGTGACCGCGAGAGATTTTCTCTGTGAGTCTGTCCGTTCTGTTTGAGAAGGATCCTGCATAACCAAATCCATGTAGGGCTATGACCAGTGACTTAATTATTGCTTAATCAGCTGATCATATTCCTGATTAAATTATATCTTGATTGGTTTATAAAATGACAGGAACCTGAACATTGCACAACTTTCTCACGCTACAGAAGTGCTCGTGTTCAGCCACTCTCAAAATCCACAGATATTCATTTCATCAGCGCACAAGACAAAGAGATGCATCAAATCATCACAAGTGACAGAGGAAATCTCTAGTTTGTGTAATCCTGCTGACAAACCAACTAACCAGCCGACTAACCAACCAACAGTCAGACGGGTGAAAATATAACTTTCTCGGCAGCAGTTACATGAGTGATAGAGACAAGACTGAGACTGAAACCACCAGACTTACTTAACAGATAGGAGAGAAAACACATCACCATCATTGATTTATAACCTATGACAAAGATAAAACATTAAAAATGAAACAGTGTGGTGAATTACAGCTGAAGTGTTTCACATAACGGACTCATGTAAGACTGTAACTGACTGTCTTGTTCTGATGCACCGACACTGCTGAGCGACGTCACGGCAACAAGGCTGGACGTTTGGTTCTCGCTAACGATCAATAATCCTTCCACAGATTCACATGGTGACTGCAAAAGGCTTCTTGAAGCTACTCTGAAACTTGTTCTATACCACATGCTTGAAATGATCGGATATCCTCTTTTGATAATATCGAAAGTCCTGAGCTATAATAACAAACGTATCTACAATCAGATATTAACATGATTACAAATGTGTCGGTATGTGAAATCTACATGTGATGTTTTTATTACATGTCTGGTGTTTTTTTGTCTTTGCTGTGGATCAAGTATTTCTAAAAACTTGGAAATCAGTTTAAAATGCTGATATTGTGACACTAGTATACAGCACACACATCTGCCTTCATTCCTCTCTGGAAGCATCGTCCTGCATCATGCGTCTCCGCTGGTTTACTGCGCTCCGTCTCTTCACCCTGCGTCGCCCTCTCTGCTCCCTCGTGCAGAGCGAGCTCGCTGTGTGTGGCTGTGAGGACGGTTGGGGAAGGAAGCATAAATTACAGGCAGGGCTGCTCACGCTGGCATCCTGCCCTACCTCAGAGAGACTGCTCTTATCTACCCTGAAGCACACCACCACAGGCTGGCTTGACCCCAGGCTAACGCTGATGTCGGGACACAGCTCTACACATACGATGCCTCATAAATAATAACATTAGATTGATGCTGTGATAATAAAACATGTTCCTTTGCCCTGGAAAGTCCTTTTTCCTTCCATCAGCAGGCAGTGGCACCTTTTTTTTTTTTTTTTTTTTGTTAGAAAAGTGGTCCGTTATTAGCTCGGCTCTCCAGCTTGTGAAGTTCGTTAGACCACAAACCGACGAATACCTATACTGAGAAGCAGAGTCTTGCCTCGCATGCTGCAACCACAGCAGGCATGCCTGTCATTACTGTAATGGTTTGATAAGCTAACTGAAATGTGACTGCTCACAGCTCATCTGGCAGGTGTCATCCGAGGGGAAAGATGTCAAGTTAAAGCGGCTGATAGTGTAACGATGGCGGCTCAGTTCTCAGTCTGATCCCTCAATAAACTCATTTAAAGTAAAACAGAAAATTCTCTTCTATGGATTTTTTTTCAAACATCCAACGTTCAAGTGATCACCTGCCACAGATCTGTGAAAACTCTTCACACTGGAATACTTTGTATCCAGCCAGACAGATGGCTTTCAGTGATAATGGCTCCATAAGGAGATCTAGTCACACGGACATGAGCATGTGAATGTGTGCATACAGTATGTGAACATCTCTGCATGTCACTGATCACAATCAGTAGATGTGGTCAGTAAACGACCTCCGATGGCTCCTAGACTCCATGTGACGGTCTCTGTAGTGATGAACACTCCAGTCTCTCACCTTAGTCCTCTTTAAAAAGCTCGGGGTAGTTGTGTTCTTCAAACTAAAGCAAGTGAAGACGAAAACCCTGAATTCATAGAAATGAAGCACAGATGGTGCAGGAGGGATCAATATGACACATATATGCAAAAACTCATCCGGCTGGAGAAGTCGTCTTCTAGATGAAGGTGGTGTGTGGTCGTGTGTGTGAGCGGACAGATGTCACTGGAGCAAAGATGAGAATTCAGTTATTATCTGCTCACCCACATGCTTCATATTCCACAAAACTTTCCTAATCAGCGTCGCAGCACTCACCAAAAAAACTGACGATTTAAAACATTAAATGAAAACAAAGCTGACAAGACAAAATGGCTGCCTAGAGTTCAGACGGGGCAACTCAAAGATCCAAACTGATTTGAAGAGACGTCTTTTTAACGCGTCCAGAGAATGGACTACATCATCTTTCACATTTTCTATGCTGTCTGTTCTGTTGTGAAGCTCCTTAAGTGTTTTGTGGACTTTGAAACGTCTCCCAACTTTCCATCAGCATCAGGACGAGCAGATAATGACTGAAAATGAGTTTTCATCCCTGGTTGATCGTATTCTTTAATTACACAGAGTGAGACGTCAGCAGGTCTGGAGTCGTCACTGTGCTCTCAGCAGCTCTCACCTTCTCCTGAACATCTCAGCGAAGATGCAGCCGACACTCCACAGGTCCACTGGTGTGGCGTAACTGGACTGGAGCAGCACCTCTGGGGCTCGGTACCACAGTGTCACCACCTACAGCACACACACAGAAAAACCATTAAAGGAAGGTTAAACACACAAAGACGCATGGACACACATCCTTCACAATTTCTTGCCCCTAGTTTTACCAGCAGCACTCGGTAAATGTCACCATCCAGGGGGTGGGAGCTCACACGCACACGCGCGCGCGCGCGCACACACACACACACACACACACACACACACACACACACACACACACACACACACACACACACACACACACACACACACACACACACACACACACACACACACACACACACACACACACACACACACACACACACACACAGAGGGTTAATACTTCTCTGCCCCCATCTTAGGCTTATGTAAGACATGAAATCATATCTGGCAGGACACGTCTCCCTGCTCCCGTTTCGGTGTACCCACATCACACAGTCTTTCCACAGTGATCCAGGGTCACACAGTGCTGTACATGCACATGTGTGCAGGAGCACCATTACAAGAAGAAATCAATACAACGTTCCAGCGGATTGTCTCGTGTATGTGAAGTGATAACAGGCCGACAATCGCAGATTTTAACCACAATGCCTCATCCCCTCTCCTGCACTTCCTGTCTCACATCCTCCTGCACCCACCTGAGGTATTCTGGCAGCCATTTTGTGCCACTCACACTAAGCTTGGTTTCCAGATTTGTCGCTGTGACTCTATTGGGAGTTCTGTGTGTGTGTAGCTGTAGCCTGCAGGAAAGCAGCAGCATTGTTAACAGCTACAGTAGGGAAAGCCTCCAGACAAAACTCAGTGACCCCTAGTAAGAGAGTGGACTGGTTCCAGGTGCTTTCCTAAACTCAAGATTTTTCCAACAGCTTTTGGCTGCAGTTCCCCCCTCAGGCGCTGCAGAGTGCTTATCGGGATCTCAGAGTCTGAGGAGAATGTTTGTAAGCAAAAAGAGTGCAGTGTCACTGAGATATCTTTATTAGCTGGCCTGGACTCTCTGAGGGAGTCCAGGAAAGATACCCTGAGCTTTATAGACGTTGTGCACATTCCTGTCAGTGTAACGTGAGACACTGATCTGTGGATAGACAAATATGAACTATGAAAGGTGAATCAGGTCCTCGCGTCTGTGCTCAGTGGGCCCTGAGAAGTTACTGTGAGTCAGCAGCAAAGTGATGTTACAGTTCTGGACAAGATCTCCTCCACCAGGATCGGTCTGTCAGTCTGACAGCCCTGCACAATAAAAAACTCAAAACCTGAGGGATGGATATCACATGTGGTCCAGGCCTTCATGGTCCATGGTTCATTCTACCCACTCTGACTACTCACAACCTTTCATCTACACCATCATCAGCTCCTCTGGTCCAGTACTTACTATGTAGCTACACTAAGATGATGCACCTCATTAAAATGATCTGCTAAACATCAGCATTTTTGCACTGGGACTGTTTGCATATTGGCACGTTGAGCTCGTAGCGCCACTGTGCCAAAGTTCAGCGTCACAGAGCCTTGAATATCTGAGGCAAACAAAGTGACCAAACATTACCCTGAGTCGCAATTCTTAAGCAACACAGTCAACAGATTAGAGGAATGAAAAGTTTGATCACATTCTGCTTCTAAACTGAATGACGCTATTAATAGAGCCGGGGGCTGCATTTTGCAGATGTGTGATACTTTCTCATCTCCTGCTTCCTGCTTCAGTGGAAACAGGGAGGAAGTTGAGGCTAGTTGGCTGAGATGTGTCAGCGGAGACACGTGGCCAGAAATCAGACGTTTGCTGAGAATGAACACAGTGTTTGTTGGGGTCATTGAAGATTTTTAGAACAGTGAAACCTCAAAGGAAAACATGAATGAAGTTACACAGCAGCCGTTCAGTCAGGCAACAAAGTGTCATTGATGCTTTCTCCACATGGGAAAATTAAACGATGCATCACTTTCATTTTCTTTTCTAACTTCTTTGACTTCTTATATGGAGTTCTCTGCAAATGTTCAGCTTGATATCTGTTCATCACATTACAGCTCACAAGACGCAGCATTGCTGAGCCATCGTGCACTCAAACACGTGTTCCTCTGTAAAACATGTATGGATGCATAAGTGACAAATGGCCCAATCATCATCTTCCTGTAACTCCTGCAGCTGCAGGCTCAAATGCATGTGACTTCAGTCGACTGCATGCTGTCTGTAGGCCTGCAGAGCCTTAACACATAGGCACACACACGTAGAGCCTTCTAGGAAGAACCACAGACCTAGAGCTCAGGGTATATCCGCCTCGGTGCAGTACGGAGTTATTCGAAAACCTGGCCACAAGTGCAGATTAAGCCATATATATCACACATGCACAACACACTCACAGACACACCGGAAGATAGATTTAAGGCGCGCTGCAATCTGAAACTACACCCTGACTGCTTGCAGTGCATCGTGGTGCATGTACAGCAGGGTGGTCTGTCATTCTGACTCTGCATCAAGGATCTAAAGTTTGACTTTTTGTCCATGAAAAACACGAGGCATTGTTCCACCTTCCAAAAAATGATGACTTCCCTTTTTCCTACTCTGGTCATCCTGTTCAAGAGAGTTTTTTTCATTTGCATGTTAAATGCTTTCGATTCACATTTGTGGGGAGTTTTCCAGACTTAATGATACTTAATAATACTGATGTAAACATTCCTGACACCATGACTACGGTCACCATGTACATCATAATAAAGGAGCATGTTACTGTAGTAACAGTTAAACTGTATTAGAAGAGGAATAATCCATATCAGGCTTTGGCGACACGCAACACTTTTTACTATGAGCGAGTTATTATCGGTATATGAAACACATGATGACCAGGTTTATTCATCGAAGGTATTCAAATTGGATATTCCTGACATTAAGTCAGTCGTGCATTCAGTCTCGCCCCTGCAGTTCAGTGTGAGATGTTCGATCAGTATCATATTTGTATGAAAATGTTCCTCTCTGTCGATGTTCAATCAATAATTCCAAAAATGCCATTATGTACGATCATTTGACTGTTTTGTGATGCTTTTATTATATTATGGTACAATAGTTTAACATTAACATTTCCCATCTGCCATCGTTAATTCACCTCACAGCACACAACAGCACTGTTTGAATCATCTGCTCCTCCGAGTGGCTGCCAGTTTGTGCACTAGAAAGAGGAGGCTAACGCTAACAAAGCTACTGACAGCTAGCTGACATCTGGGCAGTACAGTGTGCTAGGTGTTTACTGTAGAAATCAGCTATTCTTATGTTTTCTTTTTGCCACAAACTGGCAACTTCCAAGCTGACAGAAACACAGATGCCATGTGATACCAGCAGTGCTGGGCTGACAAACCTCTACAGAAGCAGCAACCAGTCGTCAGAATTCTTCCACAGACAAACAAAACAAACCTTTTACAGTTACTGCTTCAAATAAACAGCTCTGTAGATGTATTACTAGCTCTTCTCTCAATGATATGTCAACAAAATGAATGAATATGACCTGTAACTGAACAGGATTAACTCATCCTGCCGGTTTACTGTCGTTATCTACAAAACACCCTCTTGTTCTGGTTGTCACTCACAATTAATGCCAATAAATCTGTAATTCTTCATTTTCAGATCTCTGACTCTCTGCCCGTCAGACGGCTCGTCTCAAACCTCTGGTCTTCACTTTCAGGGTGCTCATTTCATTTCCAAACAAACAGTCCCCCTGTCAGCGTCTTTTTCCACTCAGCGATCCTCCTCACCCTTTTCTCCCTTACCTCCCCCTCTCTCCTGCAATCTCGTGTTCCTTCTCCATAAAATGCCTCTCTCCCTGTTTCTCTAAGCCCATGAGTCTGTAAAACACACATGTCCGCAGTGCAATAAAGTCTACATGCAACAGTTGGAGAGCCCGTAATATCCATGAATGCATTTCGATCACACACAGCGTCACGCTCTCCATAAAGGACTTAAATGTGTGTGTGTGTGTGTGTGTGTGTTCAGTGAGCCTCCAGCCCGTTCGACTGAATATCCCAAAACTAAAACATGCTCTGAGTCGCGGCCTGAACACACAACGTAACTACCGTTTTCACGAAGATGATTATAACAACACAGACAGATGTAAAAAAGAAAAAGGACATTCCCCAGTTGCAAAGCAGTTCTGCTCTCTTTTTTTTTTTGGTTCTTTCCCTTCCTCTTCTTCCGACCACGTTTGCATTCTTTCTTCCTTAGTCTCTCTTTCTCACCCTTCTCATTCTCTGTTCTGCTTCACATATCCCTTCGTTACGCACACTCCTCTGTACAGGCCGCGTGAAACAAGAGATACGACATACTGTGCCTGTATCTCTGATTTCCTGCGGCCTGCACAGAGATACAGATACAGTATGTAGGACAATCAGACAGAGAGAGAGAGTGAGTCAGGCCTCAACTGTGCAGTGAAGTCTTTTGCTCTTAGGTCAGCTGCTTTGCATTTTCAATCTGTTTCTCTGCCTATCTGACACCCGTCCTCTCTTCCGCATGGTAACAGAAACGCCAGAGGAGGTCAGATAAAGCCCAGGGAGAAAAAGAGAGAGTTAGAGCGAGAGACAGAGAGAGTGTGTGAGGCTGACTCCAGATTAAAGGACAACATTCTGGGCATTCCTCTCTGCTGAGAGCATCCTCCCCCTCCACCACCACCACCACCATCCTCCTGCTCCTCCTGCTCCTCCTCCTCCTCCTCAGCCCTGGCTGCTGCTCTCTGCTTCAGGGAGGAAATGGCTTCTCCTGCCCCCAGAGGACCTTCAGACCTCCTGGGCCGGACCTCCAAGCCTGTCTGACTGCAACATCCGGACACTGTGCCACCAGTGCACTGAGCATGCACAGCGGAGCAGTATGACAATAGGGAGCATGCATGTGAGCGTGGGGGCGTTTGGTTTGTGTTGTGTGTGAGTACGTGCACGTGACTAAGTGAGCACCTGCTGTGCCTGGACTCACATGCTGCAGGGCCGACAGCTTTCTGTGTGAGTCTACCGATGTACACAAGTTACCTGCAGCGTGTGTGTGATGTCTGAGGATACTTCTGGACTATTACACCTTCGTTACATGAGATGGATACCACCTCTCATGTCTGTCTGTTAAATATGAAGCTGCCGCCAGGAGATATTAGCCTAGCTTAGCATAAGACTGGACACAGGGAAACGTCTGATTGGCCTTGCAGCGTTCCTAAAGCTGACCCAAAGGCTCCGAAGCGTTCATCATTGCCATGGTACCGTTCAAACCAGAGTGCCTCTTTTACCATCGTTGTCCAAAAGACGTGGATGGTACCAGAACAACCACTGAGCCGGTACTAAAAGGTGGAGTTGGGTCAGTCGGAACGGAAAGCAGATCTACCAGGTTACAGAGTTCAGACAGTACCGTCCTGCAAGTTCTTCAGTGGAAATGCAGCTGATGTGTTGATTCATTATTCTGCTATTATTCTGCTGCCGTGTGGACTCTGTACAAAGCCAGGCCAGGTGTTCCCGGCTTCTTTCCTATCTTTATGCTAAGCTAAGCTAAGCTAAGCTAATCGCCCGCTGTCTGTAGCTTCAGACAGAGATCAGAGTGGTAGAATCATTTTATCGAACTCTTAGCAAGAACGTGTTTATTATCATTTCTTTAAAGTGCATCGTCATCAAACCTTTTCCTGACTGATGCCCTGTCAGATGTGGTTGTAGGAACACTGCTGTGTTTGATGAGCACAGAGCAACAGTGGCCCAAACTACAAAAATATAAACAAGTTGAAAAAAAACAACTGAATTATCCATTAAATCTTTGACAAATTGTGCTTTTCTAGTAGCGAGGAACCACCTCCTGTGTCCCTGGTGCACTTCCTCTGCATGACACAAACATTTTCCTGTCACCCTCCATGTGGACTTCCGAGGGGGACCTTCACAGTGACCCCATGCCATGAGGATGACTGAGGCTTAAGGCTACAGCGCCAGAGGCTCTGTGGGCCGGGGGAGCTTGGCCGGGGGCCCGTGTTTACATTCCCTCTCACTGAGGAAGCCCAGGATGAAAGAGCATCACTGCACACGGACACATACTGCCTGCACACATGATGCACCACAGGCCAAATGACTGCTGTAATTTAATCAATAAGAGCATGATTGGAGGTTTTAACTTACAGCAATTACTGAATAAGCGGGATAAACGTTCGGTGCAGTGAAGTCTCGACTCTTTCATGCTATGAGTCTTAAGATAGAATTTGATTACATTCCTGAAAGCAATCCACCACAAATTAAAGTCTTCCTACGTAAATCTGAGGAAGGGAAATGGATAAAGGCCTCAGTGTATGGACAGACCACGTATGGCAGAAGGAAAGCGGATGTTATAATAATAATAATATGAGCTAAACTATGCACTCTGAGAGAACAGTGGAGCTGAGGCTGTAATGTTGTGTCTCCAGAGAGGACCCATTCGAAGGCCTAGCAGTCAGCCATGTTGTAAACACCATTATTTCCCTCCTCCCTCACTTTCCCTCTTTCTTCCTCTTGTTCTGCAAAAAGGACAATTTACAGTCACAACAATACGACCGCACCAGGCCAAGAAAGGAAAAGGGAAAGCAGAGAAGGACGATCTGAAGGAGAGGCGAGGGGGAGAGAAAGGTAGAGGCTGAGCGAGGGAGACAGAGGGCTGGAAAGAAAAGTGCAAGAGCAGCACACAAACTGTATACAGTAAGACAGAAAAAAGGCGCACTACAACTGTTGCCAAAGTATGCACAGTGTACAGGAATGCAGCATGGGGCCCTCGGCGAGCGAAACAAAGACAGCACAGTCAGTGGCTCTCTCTCCCCAGTGCTACCACATCCGCACATCATTAGCTGGAAAATTCCTGATATATGCTGTAATTTTTTCTCTTTTTTCCCCTCCTCTTCCTCTCGCTGGTACAGACAAGGCTTTAATATCCAGATGCCGGTGTGTGCTGGTGTGTGTGTGTGCACGTGCACCACACACACACACACACACACACACACACACACACACACACACACACACACACACCAATCCATAACCCCTTTTCCCCACCTGGAGCGATTCCAAGAGACCATCAACAGTTAATACAGTGAAGTGCAAAGGAGTGGTGAGCTGTGTGTGTGTGTGTGTGTGTGTGTGTGTGTCTGTGTTACCACTGTTCTTTCCAAACACTTAATAGGGGGTACACACACACACATACACACACACACAGAAAAAAAGACCTGCATTGTGCATGTGGCGGTGTGTATTTGTGGTCAAACATTAATAACAATGTGATTGTCTGTGTTTGAACGTGTGTGTGTGTGTTTGAACTGTGCGTGTGTGAACTGTGTGTGTGTCTGTGTGTGTGTTTGCTTATGTCAAACTGGGGCCAGCCCCTTCGCTCCAGCCGGCTGCAGTCAAAGCATAGAGGACGACTTTTCCTTTTTTTCCCATGCGGAGTCGTTTGAGGAGATATCTAAACATTCCCAGAGTGCACTGCACGTGCTCTCCTGCGTGCAGTGCAAAGGGTTTTTCCTCCCTCCTCCCCTCCCTCCCTCCATCTGCTGCTGCCTGCCTTTCTTTCTGTCGGTCCAGAGTAGAAACACATTGTCTGGCAGAAGGAGAGATTCACAGAGTCGACTGTCCGGTTCATCGTTGGTCATCACAGAGAAATGTCAGTTCAGTCTTGGTTCCAGAGCTGCTGCCTGGATAGTGACAGTGCTGCTGCATGTGCAGTCTAGTTTAAAGACTCAAAGACAATCGGAGCAGACAAGTCCTTAAAAGAAGTTTGGTTATAATCAGCGTCTTGAAATAAAGCTGCATTTCAATCACAACACAGTGTAAAAACATCCATACGATCATAAATGCTTTTAGATTTGCAGGTGTCACATGCTGTAATCACAGATCAACATGATGTGTACCGTCACGCCTCTTTTGGCTCCTCGACGCCGGCGTGCTGTATAAAATGACACAAGCGGCGTAGAACAAAGACTTTGTTTTGTCCCCATCACTGAATTTCTGTCTGAAAAAGGCTTCAGATACCAGCCACCCAAATAAATCTGATCTCTTTTTTAGCAAAATTCATAAGAAATTAACAAAAATATCAAAAAAGGCCCGATCTTACACAGTTAAAGAGGGAGACAGTTCCTGTCCTTTTGAGCAGATCTGCACCAAAAGTTCATGCGGTCTATTCTGAGCAGAGACCTCCATCCACGGTCCGAGAACATCCGTTCTGCAAGTTTTTTGTGTAGTCCTGCAGATAAACCCACAAACAAAACACACAGCAAGGGGCAAAACACAGCCGTCTTGGGGAAAGTAATTGCAGAAGCATGTGGTTTGCCAACCTAAAGACATCTTATCTGCACTATCGTCGCCATCTTGTATGATTATCATAGCGTGCCACAAGTGAGAACACACCTATCTATACTTTCCCCTGACCCACACCCACAGATATTAACTCACATCAGTACAGTCAGACAAGGGCCCACGGATGGGGGGGAAATAACTGCGAAAATACAAATTTGCTCTGAATCGCGTCCGACTGCTCCTGAAAGCTTTGTATTGTAGAAGCCTGTATGCTGCTTGAGTGTGGGCAGGAAATCTGGTTTCAATTTGTTTAATGGCGGCTGAGATATGGCTGTCTTATTCTGATAATGGCAGTGGGAGGCCTGTGAGCAGAGGGAACTCAGGGGAAGAACTGGGAAAACACCTTCAATCAGGTAACAGTTTCACTCATCGGCATGTCCCCAGCAGCAGGTTACAGGAAACTGTGAGCACGACTGAACAGACACTGCTGTGAAATACTCTTCTTAAAAAAGCCAATAATGTCAGTCACAGTAACTGGCTGACTCGACCAGATAAAAAGGAATTTCAGAAGCTTTTTATTTCCTATAAAAGATCTGAATGGAAAGTCATAAACTTCCCTTCAACTCGTGTGCAACTCGTCAGTCCACTGAAGACAAGACAGAAACATTTCAGCCACTGATGAGCTTATCTCGTCATCTCCTGGAAATTATGACGATCCCTCCATTTATTTTGGGTTCAGCATAAAAGTCTGGTGGCATTCCCCTCGAGTTTTCCAAATCCAATTTGACAGGCAACGACATGCGCATGACATGCATGAGAGTGGGAGCTAATGGCTTTCATGGGACCACCGTCAGCCTTCTAAGACAATGGTAGCCAATGTGGGGTTGGTGTGGATGGAGAGACCACCAGTGTCAGGTCAAAGGAGGTTATCTTTGAAAACAACACCTGAACTAACCTCCTCTGTCACCTGCAGAGCAGCCGCCCACAAACAATCAACCCACCAGGAGTCATCGATGGAAAGTTTCAGGCTGATCCTCACGTTGTGTTTGAAGAATTATGTGCACCACCTACAGTGACTGAATGACAGGTGAGGCATCAGCGTCTGTGAATGTGAAGACGTAGTTTTAATTAGATTAAGTTTGTTTTAATGAATAAATCTGAGAGACAGTGGAGATATTCCTCATTC
Source organism: Acanthopagrus latus (assembly GCF_904848185.1). Classification (NCBI taxonomy): domain Eukaryota; kingdom Metazoa; phylum Chordata; class Actinopteri; order Spariformes; family Sparidae; genus Acanthopagrus; species Acanthopagrus latus. The sequence continues at coordinate 16,952,892 of NC_051041.1, forward strand.
ATCAGTGCTGCCGACAGCTTGTTCCAGTATGTGAGTAGAGCCGAGTCTCTCATATTATCAGACTGTTTCAAGCTGATACGCAAAATAAAATGATCTATATCAAACACTGATGCAACAAGGAGTAAATCCTGAAGCTGTGAGACGTCCAGGTTCCCTGGAACTTCTCTCAGTCTTAGTAATTCCTCTCAGAACAAAGAATCCTAAAGTTTGGACTCTCTGTCTTCGGTCAGTGACGAGCTGATTTCAGCCTCAGGATCGTGTAGGAATGCGTCCAGTGACTGAGTGGACGAGTCAGATGATGATGATAAAATGTTTCCTTCTAGCTAAAATCTGTACCAGTATTTGGATGTTAATAAGTCTTCACCTCTGCCTGGCGCAGAGGGACGTCAGCATCACTGCAGACTCTGGGGTTGTATTTTGCTCAAGCATTTATTCGAACATCAAAAGGAAAGGTTTTCCCTGAAGCGCTTCGCCAGAAATGGGATCTCAATGAGCTGGACTGAAAAGAAGAGCCCTCTCCTCTCTCTTCTGGTATGTCAGATTAACCCATCAGCCTTTCCCATCTGCCTGTCACTCATGGCAGCACAATGAGCCTGTAGCCAGACTGGGGTCATTAAAAAAACATCAACAAAGCAGCGGACCTCCAGGGACTGCCAGGGCAGCCTAATCTGGACCCCAGTACCAACCCAATGGGTGGTCTCCCTCCCTTTCTCTTTCTCTCCCTCCTTCCTTCAGGGAGGGTGAAATATGTGCAACATGGTAGGTGGGTGATGCCGACTGGCCATCAGTCACACGCAACCACGCACGTGCAAACGCACACACACGCCACACGAACACGTTTCCACACGCACGCAGAGAGTTCATTTTCTGTCAGCGACACATTAACAAGACGGTTTGTTGCTCGGTGAAAAAGCAAATTCATCACATAAAGAGAAGTTGGAGCAATGCTGGTAAATCATCCGCAGAAAGAACGAGAGTGCGACTTTCAGTCAGTGACACTTGGAAAAAAAAAAAAAAAAAAACAGAAAAAGGGGAGCGAGGGACTCTTTTAGACGACTTTATGCAAATGCTCACTTCAGCCATCTTGTCATTCTAGAAGTGCTAAATGAATCACTTTGAAAGTGAGAGAGAAGTGTCTTGTTCGCTTAAGCAACAGCAGTTCTCCAAAGCCCATCTGTCTGCCAGTAACGGTGCATTAGGTGACTAAATAAGCAACTGCTGGTCTGTTGGGCAAAGGGGAAGATCCTCTTAAATGCTGTGTGTGTTTGTGTACATGTGCACTGCACACACTGTAGATTATCTGCTTTTATTAGCAAGAGGAAACACTGAATGGATGAATGGAGATGTGTGTGTGTGTGTGTGTGTGTTGGACTGATAGGGGGATTCCAGACGCAGGCACATTAATCTAGAGCTGAAGATCCCGTGCTCACGTTGCAGCGCTCCGCTCCAGCGACTGCGCACACGCACATGCATGAGCACACACACACACAACTTCCATCTCATTTTTGTGGCCCAATCTGTATAACCAAGAAAGGAAGTGAGTGTGTGAGTGTGCAAACAGATTCACAGTCAGTTATGTTGTGCAGCTCTGCAGGCGTGAGTAGTTTCAGGGACTCTTCAGTTGGCACTCAAAACTAAAAGGTGAATTCCCGGGTAAATATTCAACCATCAACTGAAAAGCGTCCCGTCGAGCCATATGTGTACAACGTCTACTCATCAACCAAACCGCCGGTGACACCACACACACACATACACAGAACACGCACACACAGTATTGGGTAATGCTATGTAAATTCTATGGTGGAGTACGGCTTCCTCTGTGACTGAGCTGTGTATTCTTATCAATTGGAATGACAAATTACAGAAATTCACTGAGAAGACACTGACTGGTCTTATCTGACTCACTGAATCTGCCCCCAGTGATGATGAGACTCAGAAATGATGATGCGTTACCCAAACAGAGAAAAATCAGTGGATCATTTTGAAACTCACAGCCGACAACAGTCAGTCGCAACCTTCTAACAGACATTTATCAGGACTTCCTTATAACTGCTGTCTTCTTTTGGAAAGTGCCTGTTGGCTTGTGATAATTAGTATTAATATTGATTACACTAATTATCATCGACCCAATCATTCAATTTCAATCATCACTTCATTAATCACACGTGCACCGTGACTCTAAAGTCTACAGAAAACATGATGTGATGCCAACTGGGTAAAATACTGATCGAACACAATAAAAAGATTTAAAACTCACAGAACATTTAAAAACAGATTTCTTGATACCTGGAATAACAAACAGCTCGACTTGTGACACACGTCACGATAAACTCCTCCCGCTGCCGACGCAGATACACTGAAGCTCAACGGGCAGATCAGGACTGGACAATTAACTGAAATAATAACGAAATTGCAATTTGGTCAAATGCAAAACCAAAACCGCAGCGGCAGCAGCAGCAGCAGCAGCGGCGGCAGCAGCAGCAGCAGCAGCAGCAGCAGCAGCGGCGGCAGCAGCGTTATGATGGAGATATAATAAAGTCATAGCACGACTGCATACAAGCAGCACTGTGGTGCTGCAGAGACGCCCCAGCACACAAATCTTCACTCTTCAGATTTAAGAAGCCAGTTTGTTCGGTGCCTCTGCCGACCTTACGGCCAGATCACAGAGCACGATGTGACGTCACTACATGAGACATGAAGCGTCTACTGTACGTCAGCTGCAGTCAAAATGGAGGGAGGAGCACCTGCTCGTGTCCACCAGCCCGGCTGCTCGTCACTCGCTGAGCGGTGCCACAGAAGTGCGTGCCGGTCGGTTCTGATGGAGGGGGCAGAATTAAAGTCTGCATAGTTTCCCAGAGGATGTTTATATACTTTAGACAGGCAGCTGCTGCACAACTGGACCTGCTGGATGAACCGGACTTCAGCTCTCAAGAAGTTTTCTAATTTAGCATAACAAGTTGCATGGCTCTCAGCGATAAGCCTTATCCTGCTTCCAATCACTCTGATGCCCATCTGCTGATAAGGTGAGTAACATCAACACTACAGTTTGTCATCCGTCCACAACTCCTGGTCCTTCATGTCTCTGTGCACGTCCGTATTCACACTTCATGTCCCCTCGGACACCTCCAGGTGAAACACATGGGACCTGTGTGTCATTACCAGTGACGGGGAGGCCTGTGCTGACATCCACTCCATGATCAACCTGAAATTAACTATACAAACAACATCCAAACTCAAACGTGTCCACACTGGCCAGGCTGATTAGCATAGCAGCTAAAGACATGGTGCATGTATCTGGGTGATTGTGAAGCAGATCAAAAGACGTTCTCCTGATAAATAAAGGCTTATAACAAGGCACTGAGCTACTGTTGCAGGCTACCTTAATCTTTAAAGTCTCATCTCTCCCGATTTCAAGCCTTCCCAAAGACTCTTTTCAGCGTCTCTCTCCACTTTATCTGGTCATCAGAGCCCAGAGCTCAACAGTTGGACATCAAAGCACCGACAGTGGAAAGGGAGGGGTGTCTGTCTCTCCTCGTCTGTCCCATCCCTGTCTGCAACAGCCACTGTGGGATTCCTGAGAAAGACCACGGGGCCCTTGGCTCTCACTTTACACAGAGAAACTCTATCATTTGGCCCAGTGCTGCAGAGCTATCTGCTGGTGCCCTGTAAGTGCCCGCCACATCACATTAGACGCTTTTCATCTAACTCTCTGGAGATGGCACAGTGGATCGAGGTGGGGTGTGTGTGTGTGTGTGTGTGTGTGTGTGTGTGTGTGTGTGTGTGTGTGTGTGCTTGTGTGTGTGCGTGTGTGTGTGTGTGTCAGTCAACAAGCCATTACAGGAGCTATGGCACAAGATAGACACATATGAAATTGTAATGATAAAAGCATATATGCACACATACTGACAGGGTTTTTTCCTTCGCGCCTGCCACCAAGCAAACAGCCGGACAGTGAATTATTTCCGGCCGCCAACTCTTTCCCTCCTGACATCCTGTGTCTGTCACAGAAATGCTGATTTTTAACGTGAAACTGTGTAATCAGGTTCCTTTATCTTTTAAGGGGAAGATCCTGTAAAATCCTTGCAAAAAACCTTTGCAAGCAAAACTTCATCCCTACACCTGTTCAACCTGCATGAACATGAACATGTAGAGCGTGATATATCTGCTCCGCCCGTCCAGTCAGGAGCTCAGCAGCTAACAGCTAACTGTTTCAAACAAGCTAAAGAAGCTGTATGTGTCCAACTGTTTACGTTAGTTTGACACAAATCTAAAATCTTTCAAACGCTGAGAGGAGAGGAGGGAGGATCTCATGTTCTTCATTCACTCTAAACTTCACTCACTCTCTGGTGTCAGGAATATGATTTATTTATTTATTTATTTATTAACATTTTGAAATGTGTTTCTATTGAGAGATCATTGAGTTTATTGAGAAACATTTGGAGATGCACTGTGTCGTCTACAATTCAGCCTAATCTATGAAAATAAAAGGAATAAGAACGGTCTGCTGCTTCTTCCCTCTCACTGCATGTGAAGACATTCTATCTAATGACCGAGAGGCATCAACTGTGGGGCTACATCATAAAGAAAAACTGCTTGTTTGAGAAATGTTTATTTTTATTCTTACTGTATTTTCATTTCTGTGCTTCAGAGGGCCAAAAGTTTCAAAGAAGGTCTGACGAGAACAGATCAAAGCTTTTCTCTTGCTTTATTATGTTTATGTTATTTTATATATAGTTCCATCTTTAATTTAAAGGAAGTAAAATGGATATAGTGACGCTGCAGCTTGTGTATGTGTGTATGTGTGTATAGACACGCTGCCTCCACCCGGCTAGACACTGTGTGTGTGCACCAGCAGACATCACTGCACTGACTCTTCCCTCGAAGATCCCACTGCTGACGTCGTGCTGCTCAGGTATGTGTGCTTCATTGATTATGGAAGTGTGAGGTTTGAAAAAGAAAGGAGGAAACATGGCTGATGAGGGCAGATAATCACTGTAATCAATGAGGCATGGCTGCATTCTTGTTATGCTCTCTGGTTTTTTCTTTCAGAGCAAGTTTTTTTCTGTTCTGTGTACGTTTTAAGTAAAAAGTACGAACTAAAGATTCACCTGCACGTGTTCTTTTCTCTGAATGCAAATATCACTGATACTTTTTCAACATTCGAAGCCTCAGCTCTGTTGAGCTTTGAATGTCTGACAGCATATTTTCTCATCATCAGACTAAAAAACAACATTTTCTTTGCTTCCTGTTAATAAAAGGTACATGCAGACGATTGTATGTGGTGAGCTGGAGAACAAATCGACTGCAGTGAAAAAGTTTCTAAAAGGCTAAACTGCAAATAAATGGACTGACGCAGAACATTTGGTCATTTTGAAATGATTATATATGTAATCTTTTGTTTCATTTCTGACTGTTGGACTTCTCACAGTTATCGTTAGTCGGAAACAACTGTATGCAGCCGCCACTGGGATGTGATTCTACAAGTGTAATACTAATATCATCAGTGTTGGCTAATCTTTCTCTACAACTGTGTAAAAATACAGGGTTTTAAACAGAATCACTACATGTGAACTTCAGGTACAGCTCTTTATCACAGCAAGCTTCATCATGTTTTATTAATGGCTGCAGCTTGTCTAATAAAAAGCATCGAACTAGAAAATGAAATGAAAAGCTGCTGCAGCGTTCCACTGACTCTTCAACATAAAGTGAAGCAAACACACGCAGCAGCTATTTTCAGTATATACACCTGCAGCTTGTATCAGGACTCCATCTGACATCACCAACATGGTGATCATGTAATATTCCTCTATCCAAGTCTATTTGTGTCTATGACCCAGTTCAAACATCCTGCGACCCACTTCTGGGTCTCTATTCATCAGTTGGCCCGGTGTTTGTTTTGAGTCCCTCTGTTGTAAGAAACTATTGGATGAGTCCTGCTGAGTTCACCGATATGAACAAACACAACTCACCACAGAGGTGAGCGCCATCTGGAAACTGTAGATGCGGGCTAGGCCAAAATCGGCCAGTTTGATCTGTCCTCCGCTGGTGACCAGGATATTCTGGGGCTTCAGGTCACGGTGAACCACGCGGTGCGAGTGCAGGAAGTCCAACCCCTGGAGCAGCTGGTACATCATATCCTGTAAGACGGCAAAACAAAGGACAAAGACAGAGAGGGGGATTTTTAAACATGACAAGGACACGAGATTAATACAGTCAGGCTGAGGTGTGGAGGATCTGAGCTTCATGATGGTGGAGCAGATGGCTGAAGGTGACTACATTTGTCATGCGTGTGTCTACGTGATTGAATCCGACTTGATGAATTCGATTTCAAAAATAGTTGGGCCTTAACAGATTAGACAGATGGCTTCATGACCCCGCAACGCTACAAAGACTTCTGAATTCATTCCTCCGTCAAAGCAGGCAACAAAAGGCCTGACTGACAGGACCCTGCAGAGAGAAGTTAAGTATAAAGCCTGGGACTCTGCGGCACGGGGGGAGTTAACCAGAGGAGGCCTGTGTCTTTTCTTGTCGACTGTAGCAGATGTTTGATAACTGACACACACACAGAGAGAGGCCCCGCTCTCTACAAGCATGGATCTCTGTTTCTCAGCAGCTGTCCTGCTTGAGTTAATTGCCGCTCGTTCTCTTTTTATGCCCAAAAGCTGACCTCAGAAAAATTGGCCGTGGGCATAACATCAGTGACACACAAGCAAAAGTAAACCAGTGTGAACAGCAACGAACTCGGTGGAAACCAGCTCGGACTTGTTCTTTTCAAACCGAAAGACTCTCAAACAGGTCCCGCACCTGTAAACAAATAACAAGTCATTACAAAGGATTGTGGCGAGGTGGTTTTTGGCAGAGCTTTAGTCTGGAATGTTTGATAAAACGAAGTCTGAGGAGAGCCATTTCATGTCCTGACAATAAGGGAAGTAAATACAGAGTTTACAACGTCTCCACAATCATTTAGTGTAGTTAGAAAACCAAATGCGCTCAATCGTTAACTGAAATGCCTGATGCTGCTGTGTGCACCCCCTCCAAAACACACACAGCCCCTCCCTATACACACACGCATGCCCCCCACACACACCCCCCAAAAACCCTCCGCCAAGACCTCACAAGTGACATGGACCTGAGCCCGCAGCTCTATTCACTGGCCGACCAGCTGGTGAGTGAGTCAAAGGGGTCTGCACACTCGAGCAGAAAACATTAGCAAACGGCGCGGGGCTGGCTGCTGCGCTGGCCACGGAGGAGGAGACAGGGCGGCCCACACAATGCTGCAGAGATGGGGAGTGGTGTGTGTGTGTGTGTGTGTGTGTGTGTGTGTGTGTGTGTGTGTGTGTGTGTGTGTGAGTGTCCCCCTGGGTTTGTCTTAACGTAATATGTGTTTATCATTCCCACTGGTGTGTGTGTGCCTCACACTGTATAAGGTTCATTAGAGTGTGTGTGCAAGCATGCACGTGTGTGTGTGTGTGTGTGTGTGTGTGTGTGTGTGTGTGTGTGCGTGTGCGCCCTCTGACCAAGGGCAGGCAGGATGCATAAACAGACCTTCCTTTCTACATCTCCATCCAGCCATGACCCGGCGAGCAGGGCAGCAGACAGACAGGGCCATAGGAGAGGCAGGCGGTTGGTTATTCTGTGTGAGTGTGTGTGTGGAGGGGGGGGCTGACACAATAGCATGGCCCCCCCACCAGTTCCTCTCTCCGCTTTAAATAGCCATTTCGCCGTGCTTCCTTTCAGCAGCATTTCCTAGTAAACACTAATTATCTCAGAAGTGTGACTCTTGGACAAACACACAAACAATCTTGCCCCCCTCACCCCGAGAGCCATCCCCTCCACCACAACACCAACGGACGAGGAGAGTCATGAGAAATATCCCAGCCATGTTCACCAGAGTGACCTGCTGCACTGCCAGTGAGATGCCAAGATTAGAAATGTAAAATATCTCAAGTTAACTCTGCCACGATTTTAAGAGCACTTGTTGCACAGAGTGACAGTGAGACACATCTTAGCCTCACACAAGATGATTTCAGCAGCGAGACTCACAACGGTTGCTCAACACATAACTGTCTTCAACTGGCATCACTTCAAACCTCAACTCCACACACACACACACACACACACACACACACACACACACCTCGGCCAGGAGGAAACAAAAATCACACAAAAAGGCAACACATCTGACCCTGAAAACGCCGGAGGACCAGGAGGGAAAGCAGTGCGCTCTCTGCAAGACGCAGTCAAAACATGGCTTTCTGAGTGCGCCTCCTTTTCTAATGCAAATGTACCAGAGGCAGCCATATTGTTTATTGTAGCTAGGCACAATATGGGACATCTGCCGGTTAGCGTTAGTGTAATTCCCTCCCCATGCTTCATTAACCTCCCCCTTTATGGGCCCAGAGAATGGAGTTGTGGAGCTTGGACGGAGGAGGGTGGGTGAGACCCAAGCGCTGGCCTGGCTGAGGAGCACCGAGGCTGGGGCAGCCCGACCGCTTGATGTCCTTCCAGCTCATTTGATTCCTGGAGGAGGACCTCTTTCATCAATGACCATGTGGTGGGTCTTGAGCCTGAGTAAGGCTGACTGGGTGGTGGAGGGTGGGGGCTGAAGTGGACAGGCTGGGCCCGGGTGGGCTGCCTGGTGCTGGGGGCAGACTGGTCTGTTCTGTTCAGTTTGGAGTCTTTGGCTTGGGGTGAATGTTTCTGCTTGGTTCAGGGGTTTCAAGCACGACAGTCTTACATAGTAAACATTTCATCAGATGGGCCCAGGTGTGCTGTGTTCCACACTGCTGGATTCAGGTCCAGTGTTTGGTGTCATCTGGAATAGCTGAGGGCAAACTGAGGTGATGGGAAGGGGGGGCACTTGGAGGGGAGGGGGTTACTGTGCAGTGTCCGCTGTCCTAGAAATAACAAGGGATGGTGCCCGTGTCATGTTGTCCCTCTGTCATTGTCCTTTTGTCCCCTCAGGGCTCCAGCTGTATGGATGTTAGGAGAAAGCTACAGAAGGAAGGGTGCCTTCAGGGGTCAGCATGCTTCAAACGGGCCGCATGTCTGATCGTTAACAATGGGAAACTCTCCTCCCCCAAAACTTCTCCAGCGTCAGACCTGGAGGACGACATCCAACCATGTTTGCTACAATCCCAAACCAACAATTCAGCAAAACTATCTACTACACACAGCAACTGGCCAGATGTGCAGAGTTAAGAAGTAAGCAGGATTTTAACTTCTATACCAGGATCTTTTTATCTTCCTTGACTTTCCAGGTGTACAATCAGGTACCACATCATGTGTGCTGTGATCCCCATCTGATCGATTCATATGCATCACCACTGCAAGTCAAAAGTCAATATTTCCAAGTTGTTATTTCTGACTTCCAATCTAAAAGCATCCTGGTGCATCTGCTCGGAAAAAACGTGGACGGCGGCTGCAAACTGGAGTTTGATCGACTTCCTGAGGAACTGCAGCAGCTGATTGAGCTGTTAACCCTTAAAAACTACAGCTGGCTCCTAATGTGAAACACAGATGACAAGGCTGTGTTTACTGCACATCTCACAGATCAAATACTATGTAAAGTAAAAGTCATCGTTCACTATGATTGATGCCACACTGCCTGATGCCAGGTGAGATGTGTCAGTCGGGCTCGACTCGGATGACTGTTCCTCTTTCCTGCCTGACTGTAATGGAAGCAGCATTTTCACTCTACCATCTAGTTCAGCGACTCTTTAAAACAATTAATAAAAAAACAACAGTGAAAATGCCAATCAGTAAATCAAATTTACAAATTAACTTGACTTTGACTCAGTAATTGTTTTTACCAGTTTAAGCACTACTGTTAAAAAGAAGTCGATTTTAAAATTCATATCTGATGAGCCATGAAATGGCTGCAACTCATGATTACTTCTAATATAAATTACTGTATTATATCAAACACTAAGTCTTTATTATAATGCACAGTTGAAAGATATTCAGTCAACAATGATGTAAAACAAAGACAAGCAGCAGAGAGAAACGACTCCAACGGCTGATGAATCAGTTGACGATCGTCTTTAATTGACTAATAAATCAAGCAACCAAAAGTTTCAGCTCTAAAACTTTAATTAACTACATAATGGGTGTGAATCGATGTCAAATAGTCGTAATTAAAGTAACAAGTAATATCTTACATAGATAGTTGGAGGTTTTGGGGTAAATAGTTGCTTCAGAGCAGAAGTAAAATGATTTAATACCATGATGAACACAACCGTCACCCTCAGAGGACCTGCAGCACCACGTCCTCCATCACCAGCTCAGTCCCTGGGAAAGTGTCCGGTGTAATCTACCTGACTCATCTACTCTGCACAGCATCCCACCAACACAACTGCTCAACACAAAACTGTCACACATCAACGCGGCCCCGGGGGTGAAAACCAACGGTTACTGTAGCGTCCACAACTTCTCTGTTTCAGATATGACACTTTAAACTCTTGAGGCCCCTCCGACCAAAAATAGAGACGAACCTCTCCAATATTGCGCATGATACATTACAGACCTTGGGGTGAAACACGATAAAGAGATTTAAAAAAGGTTTGACTGTGGGAAAGACTTAAATAAAAAGAAGCAGCTACAGAGGAGAGGAGATGAGGACACATCCGTTTCCGACCTTTTGGCAAAATGTAAACAGAGACTCTGGGTTTATTTAATGAGCTGGAGAAAGTGATAGTGGAGGTGAGTTTGGATGTGTTGTACCTTCATTGTCCCAACAACTGAAACATACACTAGCATGCATCAAATTGAGTACTCTTAGTTTCTAAACATGAAAGAAGGGTTTAAAGTCGAGTTTCTCACACGATCCATCTGTAACACAGTGTAAATCTGCAGAGAGCGGGCAGAGTGAAAATAGAGAAGCCAGGGAGCCTCTAATTTGGAGCCCATCTGCCACATGTGCTGCCCTTCAAAAACCCTCCGGTGCTTCTGATGTTGGAGGGAACTGCACTGTGTCCAAGAACACGCCATCACACACAGACACGGCTGTGGTCGTGAAACGTTCGAGCCGCAGGAGATTAGCTAAAGGTTTCCTTTATAATTCCAATAAAAACTGTGATATTTCAGCTGTGGTTCTTGAATGGTTTGAAATTTGTCACAGGAATATTATTCATGTAGTCCTCGCTGGTGTTTTACCAATAAACACTCCAGCTGACAGCAAACACACGTCTAGATAACACTAGTGATGGACGGTTACCTTGATGGTCTCGGGCGGTACTCCAGGGTCAGGGGCCTTCTCCAGGTAGGTGGTCAGGTCCTGATCCACGTGCTCAAAGACCAGAGTGAGTTTAGTTTCTCGGTCAGTCCGGGAGACCGTACACACATCAAACAACCTAGACAAAGAGAAACAGGGGAGGGAGATCAATACAATTGATTGAATGGGGTCCAATCTGCTCAACAAGGCTTCTGAGTGCAACTGATAAGACTGAGTCTCTTCTGTGTTGATATGTCTGCAACTGCTGAGTGATCCATCCATCTATCCATCCATCCATCCATCCATCCATCCATCCATCCATCCATCCATCCATCCATCCATCCAGGATGGGGACTCATTAATGCCTTCTGTTTGACCTGACTGCTGTGAGTGTTTTCCTACTGTGACAAGACAAAATGTCTCAGTGAGAAAACGTCTAACATGCAGCAAAAATGAGACAAAAAAACACGTAGGGTAACGCTTTAAATCATAGGCTTAGAATCTGAGTGTAATCTTTCAGCTGATGGATGTTGTTATGTTACAGAAACATGATGTCCTCATGTCAGGTTAACCTAAAAAACTACTTCCAGTGCAGAGCTTCAAGACCATCAAGGCCCAAACACCAGCGTTTATGGTTGTGTTTCACTAGGCAACAAACTAGACCAAGAATCCAGATTATGTCGACAGACCTGCCAAAGGCAGGCTTCTGTGAAAAGCTGAAAAAAGCTATCCAGTATGTCCTCTTCAAAGAGCTGGGGACCACAAGCAGCATTCCTCCAGCGGCACTATGACAACTCCTGATGCTCTCTGGGAAGTCGAGTGGACTCTGTAGCTGCTGCAGAGGCAGCGGCAGCTCACAGCGACACAGGAGGCGACGGGATCCATCGAGGATCTCCGTCAGACGTGTCACGTCGATAGTGCGAGTTAAAAAGTAATGGGATACTTTAATCGCATCAGCTGTGAAGGTATTCATCTTTAAGTCCATGTGAATGAGCCGAGCTGTGAGTGCCATGTGTGAAGTCATTTAACTCTGCAGGCTGCAAACAGAAAGCGGTGGCTTCGTTTCCTCTCTACAACTCTTTCATTCCTATCCAGCAGGTCGAGATGCAGCCATGCCAACACCTCGTCATCAGCAGACCTGGGCGTGCTGGAGTCAGCGAGCGAGGGCCGATTCACTCAAGGTATCACTGCTGTGCATGATGTCAGAGCGGACGGCGCCCTCCTGTTGAAGCGCTGGGGTTAAACGCCCCTCACAGCTCGATTGTTGGGCTACAATGGAGGCTCTCAGCAGACACTGAACATATGGAATGAATAATGGGCCTCATTACAAACATCCAGGGGTTGCCTGGAGTCACACAGAAGGCCCACAATGCACCCTGCCTGGCTTGAGCTGGTAGAGGATAGTGAGGCTGGTCTGATCGGTCAGTGAGCTGATGGTTTGCACTCTCAAACTGATTTAATGCAACAAAAAGTGAAGCGTGCACAGCAGCGCAGCACAACTCACAGCACTGAATAAAACTCATGTAATAAAAAGTAGAAGCCTGCTGACGTCTTTGTCTCCCAGACTTCACTGTGCTCCCATTAAGAGAAAACCATTATCCACCATTATTCATCCATACGCTGGGGAATTATTGTTAGAGGCACAATGGCACCGGCTGTGCTTCTGAAACGTTCATCTAGAACTTCCCCTCCAGTCCCAAAGCACTCAATATTCCATAATAAAACCAGCACCAAGGTCGGAGCTCGGCTGCTGCCAACACATGACGCAGGATCTGACTGCTGACCTCTGACTGAACAATTCATTACAAAACTGAAAGGAAACGTCCTGCGTGTGCAGAACACAGACTGAGAGCAAACAAGCTTTATGTAACACGCCATTGTTGCTATTTACGATGACATACGCTTGACTTACAGTAACTGAGATGTGAGAGTGAAGGTGAACAGCACTCTGACACACGGGAGCCATGATGGGCCCGTTCCAACATGAAGCACGCGCAGAACGCATCGACCTGGGACGGGTTTAAAGGATTTCTATCGTTATTTTAAAATACAACTCCATATCTAAAATCAGAAGGGGTGTTCACATTATCGCTCCACAGAGATAAACTGAGCGATCACTCTGAAGCTTTAACTTTTATTGTTTTTTGTGTGGATTGATTTTAATTCTAAGAGAATTGATTATGATTAATTATGAGAATCGACGGGATAGAATTGATCAAATACTGCTTGTTTCCTGAATATATTCGGTGGTTTGAGTGAAACAAACCGCAGGATGTCGTTCAGCTTTTTATAGACCAACGATCAATTGAAAAATTAATCAGTCAGTTATTATAAAAGTTATCTGCAGCCCAGCGTAACTTACCAGGAAACAAACCTTCAGTTTAGAAAACGTATTCACAGATACTCACATTGTTTATAATATTCATTGATTTATTATCATCATTACCTGTTGAAGCAGAATCCCTTTACTGTCCCACAAACGGGGAAATGTGTTTGCCACGGCAGCAAAAGGACAGAAGTATTTTAAAAAACAATAACAATAGTGGAAAATATACAAAATAATTAAAAAGGTATGAGAGCCGGCGTCTGAGCACCCAGAAGACTTTTCTACCTGGTTGATTCTGGAGGTTATATTCTCGAGATGATGTCTGCAGGCCAGCCGTGCACTGATGCGTCTTTATGTTCTAACACTGTTCAGAGGAGCGTGCACGAGCTGGACCAGGAGTGAAGCGGGTCTCAAACCGCCGGGGAAACTAACAGCGCACGTGACAGTAGAGACAGCGACAGGTGCTCTCAGAGCTCACCTGAGGTTCAGCTCACAGGACAGTGGACGTGTGAGTGCTGCTCTGCTGACGGACACATGATGGAGGTGGCATGGTTCCACCTCAGACCATCAGAGAGGAAGTAGTCTGTCTGATGCACACACACACACACACACACACACACACACACACACACCTCCCCAGCACTTACCTGACAACATTGGGGTGCTCGAAGGCCTCCAGCTGCCTCAGTACCGCCACCTCCCGGATGGTTGACAGAGGCATCCCCTCTTCCTCCGTCTGGACTCGAACTCTTTTCAGGGCTACGAACCGTCCACCGTTCTTCAGGTCTCTCGCCTTGTACACTTTCCCGTACGCTCCTTCTCCGATCTCGGCCACAGGCTCATACTGAGTACTTGCACTCTCTTTGTCCATGTTTGCTGATTCCTCTCTCTCTCTCTGGTGTCTTGGTGAAAGTATTGCGGGGGGAATCCCGGCGAGGGTGACGAGCCAGAGAGCCTCACAGAGCCATACTCACAGGAGAAAGCTGGCACATGCAATGCCTGGATGACAGGGAGACACAGGTGGAGGAAGACACCATCTTTGTCAGATTTGCTCAAACTGTGCTCCAGGTAGGCAACAACAGGACTGTCATCATGTTTTATTCCGACTATCAACACCAGAGCCCCGCTGCGTCCCGACTTCCACTCCTCCTCCTCCTGTTACGCACAGCAGCGCATGTCCTCCTCCACTAACACACACGACTGACGGCCAAATCATTCACATTAACCACATTTAGCTTCTTTTCCTTTCTTTTTAAAGCGAGCCGTGCAGTAAATAAACTGTCGCACATTCAACAGGCTGCGTCCACATGCAGCGCTGAGCCCCGCTCCTGCCTGCCTGCCTGCCTGCCTGCCTGACTGTCTCTGGGCTGTTAGAAGGAAATTAAAGCAGATCATTTAAAGAGAGCTCGCAAACATCACGGCACCAAGCTGCCCCCCGGCCTGTGTGGAGCAGCGATCCCCCCCGAGCAGCTAGCAGCCTCCTGCCTTCTTCTATCGAAGTGTTGGAGGCGACACCAACTTGTGGAGCACGTGGCTGTGTGCTGATCGCATTGTCTGAACTTCCCTCAGCAACAGTCCATTAAACCCTCCACGGCTGCACTTCCCTCCCTCAAACCCGTGGAAATGTGTGGAACAAAGCCCCGGCCGGGTTGTGGGGACGATTCCTCGGGCCTGGCTGCCTTCTTTTCATTTTTTCTTATTTAATTGTGCGCGGACGCTCACAGGCGCGCTAGAATAAACTGCAGCGTGTCGGAAAACGCTCGGCTCGTGTTTTAAAGTGTTACCTGAGACTAAAGCAGCTTTCTGAGCCCACACACACATTCTGCACACATATCCACACCGTGTCCGTGTTTACCTTGCTTTATGTTGTCAATAAAAAGGTCGTGACGTCGGCATGTCCGATAAAACGCGGAGGAGGCGTTCGTTTCTCCGACAAAAATGTCCTGCATCGAACGCATCCCCTGTCCACTGTCCTCCATGCGGGGGCCACACAGGTAGTTGGACGGTGCAGGCTCTAACCCCCCATCCCTCAGACTGCACCAGCCCAAGGAGAGACACTCAAACGAGGGAGGAGGAGGAGGAGGGGGTGAGGTGGTGCTGGTGGAGGAGGCGGAGGAGGAGGAGGAGGAGGAGGAGGAGGTGGAGGGGGGCTGAACGAAAACTCACACACACTCTCACTGCAGCTCTGCGGGTGGAGGCGGAGAGGGTGTAGGATGGGGGGGTCAGAGGACAAAGGCAAACGCGTGATACAGCCTCCGAAACCACGCTCTCTTTGGACTCTCTCCTTTCTTCCTCCTCTTTTTTCTCCTCCATATATCCCGGCAGGCCTCTGCAGCCGCGGCCCCGCTCGCCTGTGTGAGCTCCGGCTCTGCTGGCTTTCCCACGCCGGCTGAATGTGGCCTGACCCCCTTCAGAGAGGTTTGACACGGAGCGGGGACATTTCCGCATTCCTCCCCGACTACAAAGGCTCACCGCCTCCTTTTTGCTCTCCCTCGGCCTCCTCGGTGCTCCACCATTCACAGCCCTCTCGGCGGGTTTTGTCTCCCGTGTCAGCCCCGGGAGCGCCGCGGGGCTCTGCACAGAGGGGAGAGGAGGGTGACTGGATGGACGGCCACACTATCTGTCTCCCCCGGGCCGCCCAGCAGCCCCCGCGGCAACAATGCGCCAGCGGGGATGCGATGTGACAAGCTCGCCCTAGATGGTCCGGAGGGGTCAGGTTCAAGGCCCGGGGGCCTGATCTGTGGCGGGGGGGGGGGCTCCTCTGCTCGGGTGGTCGTTTGCGAGGCTCCGTGCCCGGGAACAGGCGTGAAGGCCATGTGGGTGAACTGACCTCACCTAGACTAACACGGAACTCATCATCATCATCATCATCATCATCACCACGGGTATACATCTGATTATTACAGAAACTTATGTGGAATTAGGAAACTTGATTTTTATTTTTAAAAAAGAATAAATGAATATGTCTGTAAACTTCTTTTAAATATTTGAACAGAACTGTTAAAAAATAAATACAAATTGGTTAATTAAAATGTATTTACAGTTATTATGTTAATAAAAGTATCATAAATATTTGTTAAGTTTTATTAAAAACCTAAAACTCATCACTTTGATATATTTTATCCCACAGAAATAACATGAATATATTTGAGCTTTTTTCTATCATATTAATATTTATCATTTCTTTCTTTAATTAGTTTATTTTGATTTTATTTTAAATGCCTCGAACATTTCAAGCATCATCTTCTGTTCTTCAAACTATCTCTTAAAGTTTTCATTCCACATTTTCCCCGTCTCCTTTCTTCTGGACACGGTTCAGACATGACGAGACTTGATGTCAGATTATTCCAATGAATAGCCAATTACAGGCGTGTAACCCAACGCTATTATCATAACTTCATTGAGAAGGCGTGCATCAGAGATCAGAGGACAGACATTCCCCCGGTGCTGCGTTTCCATTGAGAAGGTGAAGTTGGGGGAGGTAATGACATGGAAGTATGTATGTATGTCTCCCCTGCACAACTTTACAGGCAAACCCCTCAATTAAACCATTTGCATCACAAAACACACAATGCAGACAAAGTGTCCCAGACCAATTACTGTAAATGTGGCCATTTACATTTTCCCGTCATCATTGTTCATGTGAAATCAGCTCTGAGAGCCATCGGCAGGTTGAATACATCAGCATGCATACTTGTTATCTGGCTGGAGAACAAACCAATTAGGTCTGTTGTGTAGAGATCACACACACACACACACACACACACACACACACACACACACACACACACACATTCTGCAGCAGTGATTAATAATGAGTTGTTACCTGACACATAAACTTTCTTTCTTCAGTTTCCACGGTGTGTTTGTCAGGTGTTCACCTTCATGGGACTCGTGCTGGTGTTTGTAACGAGGAACAGGGTGGTTCAGTTGAGAACATCCTGTTCTGGGATCAGCACGGTCAGAATATAATGTTTAATTATTTACTTTTTCCAAAGTTCTGCTTGCTGTATGAACAACAGTCCACTGTACCGACAGTTCAGAGGCTGAAATCAAAGATGAAAATATTCAGGTTCTGCTTTCGCTGGTCTAATAAGTCTTTATACACTTTTCATTACATTTATAATTACTGACTCACTTCAGGAAAGTCATGACTTACTTTGTACTTTGAAAAGAACCAGTCGCAGCGAACAGTGACCGGTCCTTCTTTGATTTTCAGACATGAACATTTACTCGTGATGCGCTCGTGGTGACCAGCTGTGAATTTACCTGGATGCTGTTGAATAAAGGTGTTTTGTTTCAGCTGTGTGCTGTTGGTTTTTAGTACAGACGTGCATGATGTGCTGGTTAGTGCTGGAAGAAATATTCAGATACTTTAAAATGAATCCAGTAAAAGTTCTGGTTCTGCATTCAAAGTTCTCCTGAAAAAAAACTGTGTTTAAAGTGTTTTGGGGAGTGAAGATGTGAAGAACATGTATGAAGGCTTCGTGGCTCCAGAGGAAGCTGTGTGTACTCGGTGATGTCACTCAGTAACTGTTGCATTGTGGGTAATGTAGGCACCAGGCTTTGAAAAGTCCACTGGATGAGCTTAGTTGGACTCTCTCTGGACAGTTTGAAAACACTTGATGAGAATGGATACAGCAGAGCCACACCTGCTGTCTTTTCAAAACCCGCTGCCTACATTACCCACAAGGCAACAGGTGCTGCGTGATGTCATTGGAGGCAGTTGATCAGATTACATGTTGCTTCCTCTGCAGCCAAAAGAGTCTTTAAACTTCTGTTATCACATGTGCAGCGGTGCTGCTCAGGGCCTGTTAGCACACTGTAATGTGTGAAATTGAATGTAGCTCTGAAGCTGCTTATCAGAACTTTAACATTCACACAGCACCAGCTCCTGCAGAGGGAAACTGGAGTCTCAGCATTTCACCCCGAGATGATCGTGAAGAGACGGTGTGACGGTTTGTATCCTAGCCGACGTTTTCACATCTCTGACACTGAGCTGGTTGTATAGGGAGAGCATCAGGTTTGGACAGCTCAGCACTTTCTGCATACTTGAATGTTGCTGTGATAAAACAGTGCAAGGTGTTTGAGGCGGAACTGCACATTCTTTAGGTTCAAGTAAGACCAGATAAGGAATCAAATATCAGGGGAGAAACCAAGCATTACAGCTGCGAGAGCAACCCTGCTGCTCGGGGCTCTTAGTCCTCTCTGGGAGTTTGTTTGGGGGGTTAAAAGCTTCTAAATCTGGTAATCAGAGAACAAACTTTTGCATTTCCTTATTAGTTTATTCAAGGCACTAAAAGATGAAGCTGCAATTCAATTCATACATTTTTTTGATTGCAGCAAAACAAGCTGTAAACACAAACAGGAGGTCATCAGCTGTTCACACATCTGGCAAACACGCTTCTGTCCATCCTCACAATATTAAAAATAACGCTCAATCTTTACGTTTCTTATGCTTTGGCTCCACTGAACACATGCCGACTGCATGTGGAGCCAAACTGCAGCGTCTGAACAAGGCCAGCTCTCATTTCCAGGACTGTGAAACACAACGTAGAGTTACAGATTCAAATACTACATGTTGAAGTGTGTTTACAGCTTTTAGGGAGAGCGAATGCAAAAGTGAAACAGGTAGTACAAAGCTTTTGTGGTTCCAGAGGAAGCTGCATTTAATCTGATAATTTGCCTTAATGTCACTCAGTGGGTGTTGCATTGTGGGTAACGAAGGTGCCAGGCTTTGAGAAGCAGCTTAACATTACACTCCTGTAACTCTGCTGGACAGCTGATTAATACAGCTGTGCATTCTTCCTTCTTTACACAACATGGCACCTACATTACCCACAATGCAACCTAGCCACTGAGTGACATCACTGGAGGCATTTATCAGATTACATGCAGCTTCCTCTGGAGCTACAACACCCTTTATACTGCTGTTGTCACTGAGGCAGCAGTTATCTCTGTAAGCACGTCTTAATATGTTCACCTGGTGGAGTTTACCTGTAACATCTGCAGACTGTAATCAGCTCTATAACACATGAAGTCACTGAGAAACTGACAGCTGCTCCTGACATGTGGCTTCTTATCAAAGACAAGCCTGATATATGTGTTCATATGTCCGGCCGCCCACCAGCTTGTACTGTTAGAGAAGGTTTATCAGAGGACATAGTCACCTGCTGGACGGAGCACAAGGCTGATGAGACCAAAACAGTTGAGTTGAGGTCCAGAAAACTGAAACAAGTTGCTCAACGTGCCCCTTAGATGCTCCTATGGAGGATAAAATGTGATACATTGCCTTTAATGGTTCCCTTCCAGCTCACTCTGAATATATCACATCTCTCTGCACACCGGTGCCCCTCCACATGAAGCTGGTGCTCCTGCCCCTCAAATATCCAGTTCACTTCCACCAAAACAGAGACAGCTAACAAGTCTCAGCAGTTTGAGGCTGGCACAGTAATAACACGATGCTGGGCTTTTGCTAAGGAGTCATAATGTTCTGCTGCTCTGAGCCGCCCCGAAACACCAGCCCAGCCTTTCACTCTGACTCTGAGAAGTGAAATAAAATGCACTTTATCCCTGTGTGTGTGTGTGTGTGTGTGTGTGTGTGTGTGTGTGTGTGTGGATGGGTGGGTGGGTTGGTGCGCGTGGCAGCTGCTGATCAGTCCAGCCAAGAGAGACTTATGGTCCTCCCGAGGGGGACGAGGGAGGCCAACAAGGGACAGGTGACTCCCAGTCTCTCCCAGATCTCCTTACACACACACACACACACACACACACACACACACACACACACACACACACACACACACACACACACACACACACACACACACACAGAGGGAGAGATTGATTGTGGGCCTTCCTAAATAGAGGGGGATGTCCATGCCACAAGGCAAAGGGTCCCGTGATAATCACCTGAGGTCTTTAGGCAGACAGCTGTCACACCTGGGAGGAATCTGATAGGACGTGTGATATTGGGTTCCTTTTTAAGTTCCCGGTCCCATTGTGGGGATTTACAAGCATCACTTAGTCCTCAGTGTTTCATGTGCGTCATTTCTTATCCCCTCGTCAGCCGCTTAATATCTGAGCATTTTGAGAGTTAGAACCGGGCCGGCAGACAATCTGAGCCTGTTTTGTGTCTCTGACTTGATTTCCTCTCTTCCTCTTTCTTGTCAAGCCAGACTGAAGTCCAGAGTGTGTGGTGCAAGTAAAGCCCCCTTCTCTTCTCTTCCCTTGTCCTCCTCTTCTCCCCGGCACCGGCCCCAGACACAAGCCTCTTTCTGTTGGGGCATCGCCATGGCAACCAAGCCACTAACTTGAGGAGGCGACATAAAAACCTGCTCTTTTAGGGGGACACAGGAACACCTGCCGCCGCCGCCGCCGATGGGGAGGGCTGGGCTGGACGCCTGGCCACGTGCAAGACACACACTTACACACAGATTCATGTGGCCACAGACACGCACACACACACACACACACATCCACATAAACAGAGGATCAGTGTAACATTCAAATGAGACCTCCAGCTAACATCTGCTCCCCGTCAGAAGCTCATCTATCTTCCAGTAACATCTCACGTTGTTGGGTGGCTTTCTTCACTCATGTTGTGGTTTCCTGAACAGAGGACAGGGTGTTACAGAAACAAAGAATCCATTATTGATAAGGTTTATGATTTCAGGCGGAGGTACGAAAGTATCCTTATCTTAACACTGTGTCTCTTTACACCAGTGGCTACTTTGATGAGAAATCATATTCCTCATAATCCTGAAGGACCAACACACACACACACACACACACACACACACACACACACACACACACACACACACACACACACACACACACACACACACCATGTACCTGTAAGGCCATGAGGTGAGAGCAGAGCTTGTTAACTGTTAATGAACCAAACGTAACCTGACTTGTCAGTAAAGATAACTGTGAACCTTATTCTATACATATTGTAGAAGCATTGCTGAAGGGAACCTGAGAACTAAAGGTTCATTACCACCGGCTGCTTCAGTGCGAATGTTTAGCCAGCATGACAAATCAAAGATAGAAAATTAAAATCTTATCAGGTGTTTGGATTCAGATTATATCTGGACCCCAGGCTCATTATTTCCTCTGTATCAGTGTTCAGTGATATTTAGAAATGAAAAACTGATGTTGTGTTAATATTACACACGATAATATTGTGTAAATAATCCAGCACCTTGATTGTTTTCCTGTGTTATCGTAGCAGGTGGATAATTCACTTTAACACTGGTTACCATGTGCCACAAACTGGAAAAACTACGATGAGGCAGCAGCAGTAACTAGCTAGCAAGCTACTGCTAGCTACAGCTGTTACTGTTATGTTGTTACTGCTGCTTTATCTTCGCAGGTGGCAGTATTTCACTTTAACGCTGGTTAACACCCACCATTAAACGAAGGTTAGCCTTATCTAGCTAGCTGTTACCGCAGCGTTTGGCTACTGCCGAGCAAAATCATGTCGATGAGATGACGCATGACGAGGGCGAAACACTGGAAACTGATATCAGTCCTGCTGCTATATCACAGTGTTGATCTGACATCGTGACGCTCCACACCACAAGAGAGTGTTACATCTCTCTCTCTCTTCTGTTCTTGGTGTCATTTGAAGCTCCACAGACGAAACGGTACAGCAGGCAGAACTTCACCACCAACCAGGAGCTGATGTGGAAAAACAAACCAAGTCTGTTGTAGTGAGTTTTATTTAGTTTATCCCAAGTTTGAATGAACTGTGTTTTATATTGTTGATCTCATCATCGTTCTGTAAAAAAAGACACTTGAATCCAGAAGGTTTCGAACCTTTACGGTTGTTCTTTTTTATTTAGTCAAAAAAAAAAAAAAAAGAGTAAATATGTTTCATTCTCGTAATGTTTTTGTTTATTTTGCAATAAAATCTGTTGTGTATCTGCCAGCTGAAACTACAGAAACCATCAGATTATCACCTCTTGCCGGTGCAGAGTGGGATCAGTAGACAGGACTGGCCGGGGCTAGCTGGTTAGCATGCTAACGTCAGTAAACATCTCTGTGACGTGGTATATAAATGTCTTTGACATAAGTTCAGCACCGTTGTTTCTTCACATTCTGTTGAAACTGTTAAATTTTTCAACGATTTAAACTAAAATTCTGTCCATAGTTTCCACATTTCTCCTTAGCTTAGCTTAGGCTCGCTCATTTAAAACTCTTATCTCACAAGTTGAATCTGTTCACAAACAGAAAACAACAAATTGTGGTTTCATTAGCAGTCGTTATTAGCAACCTTCGTTCATTAGCACCCTTTTCTTACTTGTGCCTCCATCTTAAGGTGGTGCTTTGAACAGCTTGCACCGTCACGCTGTCACATTCCTCCAGCCTGCCTTCTAATCACAGCTAAAAGGCATTTTTGACGTGACTTCATTAACCTTCTGGACAATCAGCACATCAGCTTGTTGACAAGACGACATGATTTAACGTCGACCTTTTGTTTTCACAGTGTAACAAATCAAGCGACTGTCATTTAGTCATTTTTCTCAGGTCCGATGGGTGAAACGTCATCAACCAGACAACAGTTTAAAGCCCCCGCAGCCCCTTTAAAGGCCCCAGTCAACAAGTGTCAGTTCGGGGTCAGCCGGCAGGCCGAGCTGCCTGCGTCCTCCTGTTGCAGGCAGAATATTCTGGAGAGACTGGTGAGTGAACCTCTGGTGCCTGGCTGCTGTTCATTAAGAGTATTAATGATTAACTGAGAGTGCTATTGTCCCCTCGGGCCCAGCTGTCCCTCCTCCGCCGTTGATCCACTCTGATGCCTCTGGGCCACTAAACTAGCTCCATTCATGTGCTAAAGTGACAGCTGCTCCTCACATTCCACACAAAATTAACTGCAGACGTAGGAAACGCAAGCTGGGGGCAAATAAATAATATTTGACAGATTTCTTTTGTCTGTGTTTTTTCTAAAAGGGATTGATCGGTGATTAAAAGAGTGGACCGGAAGGATTATTTCAAGCTTAACTAATAGTTAAAGCGGCTGAAGATGGGGAGGAGGGGGGCAGATAATGTTTGCTGTGTTGGGGCTTAGTCATTCAGAGGATGTGAAGCAAGTGAACTCAGCAACTTTACTGTTGGGATGAAAGCCATCGAGCTCCGAGTCGACACCGAGTGCAACGCTGGAATCTCCAGGAATTCAGAGTCAGTGAAGAGTCAAGGAAGAGTTCAGATACGTTAGAAGTATTATACACGTTTTAAATAATGTAACCAAAGTACCCATAATGCTGAAAAATACCCCTGTAAGAGTTTAATAATTAGATTTTGTGTTATTGTATCATTATTATTATGGATACAAGTGAATACATTTACCCAGGTTCTGGGTAATTACAGGTAATTTTGAGCTTCTTGTACTTTATGACATTTAAATCTTGTACTTTTTACTCAAAATATTAATTTGACATCTTTAGTTACAGTTAATTTGCAGAGTGAATCCTGCATCAGAGCTATGGAGGCCCAGTTAAAATGTAATGGTTTGTTCTGAAACAAATATGATGCTTCTCTATATTTTGTGTGTGAAATCTTAGTGTGCAAAGTTACTAGTAACTACGTTTGTCAGATAAGTGTAGCGGAATAGAAAGTACAGTATTTCTGTTCTGTGCTGTAGTGGAGTAAAAGTGTGAAGCAGCATAAAGTAGAAACACTCAAATAAAGAACCACTGCATTTATTAAAACAAGTTTGAAACTGTTTGTGGCTCCAGAGGAAGCTGCACGTAGTCTGATAAATGGCCTTTTTAGATGACGTTGCATTGTGGGTAATGTAGGCAGCAGGTTGTGAACAGCAAGAAGAATGTGTAGAGTCGAGTCATATGTAAAGTGCCAGAGTAACTGTAATCAGTTAGATACAGCCAGAGAGCCGTTGCTGCAACAATCTGCTGCCGGGTGAGTTGTTAAAGATGTAATCATATCAGCGAGTCACCTTTGTTATCATTCCTAAAGAGCGGCACGTTATCTCATTGTATCTGACAGCAATCAAGAAATAAAGGTTGGTGTATTCTACCTGGAGAGGAAGGAAGACATTTGCAGCATTTGTTATTGTGCTGATAGGAGACAAACTGTGGACAGAATGCAACACATGCACATGCAACCTTTGAAAAAGTCAGATATCACTGGGATGTGTGTAAGAAGAACAATACAATGAACAGTACGATCAGTCGCAGCCGAGCTGTATTGTTTTATAACATCTGTAAAAGGAATCAGAGTTGTTTCATCTTCCAGGGGGAGGACTTTAATTGGACCTTGAAAGCAGCCGCTGGTGTTTCGCTGGCATCTGCAGCTCTTACATAGTGAAGATTGTTATTGTTTCACCTGGTAACCATTATGCCATCTTGTCTGTAATCAGCTGAGTGGTCACAGATACTGTACGAGCCTGCCGTGGGAGGACAGGGCCGTGTTACCCAGCGGCTCACTGTCCGGCCTCCTTGTGTTTTTACCAGCACAGACAGGTGGGACCTAATTACTGGTAACGTGATGGTTGTTTTCCACATCGCTTTCAATTAAAGGCTCTCTCTGTCTTTGTTTAGGGTTTTTGCACAATAAACACATACTTCAAATTCCAGTTGTTGTGTTCTTGGATGGGCACATGGGAAGAAGCAGGAACATCTTACAACACTGAGAAAGAGCACTGAAGTAAACACCAAATGTGAACAGCTGATAACTGCTGATAACGCATCTTCGGATCAGCTGGTTGGAGATATTGATGCACCTACAGTTAGAATGCTTGTGAAGCAATCCTGTCACGTGGTCTCTGTGGATCAGGGTCTGCCTGTGAGCACTTCTCCTCTTTGCTCATGCAGTTCTGCGTTGTGTGTCGCATGTCGACATGAGTTTAAAGACCGTTCCTCTTGCCACATCGCGTGTTGGTGACTGGTGCATCACCTAAGACTTCACACAGCCCAACCCAGCCACCTGAATAAATGTTGGCATTGTGCCTTTCTGCAAGATGTTTGAGGAAACTTGTACTGATTTACTTTATGTTGCAACTTATGTTAAATAAACTAGTCAGTACGTACTGATGCTACGGGCTGGTGGGCTGCTGCTGGCCTCCAGTTGCAGACTCTGGATGTTTGAGGGGCACCAGCACACAGAGAATTGTGTGAGCTGGCAGGTTCCCCTGGAGGGCAACTTATCACCTCTTACCTACCACAGGACCATCCAGGAGGGCACCTCTGCTGTGGCTGTACTGGCTGAATTAATGGTCTCTCAGTGTCTCTCTGACACTAAGCAGAGTGATGTGACGTGGCAGACCTGCTGTAACACAGAGAAACAGCTCAGACCCAACATGACAAGTCTCAGAAGAAGCTGTCCAACAGTACCTGCGTGACATCTGTCGTGTTTCAGACATCAGAGGAATTTATCAAAATATGCTTTTCTTCTAGCTGGAAGTTAGAAGAAAATATGAACGAGTAAATATTAAGGTGAAGGTAAAACACAGCTCTAATTAAAGTGAAGTGTGTGTGCGTGCGTGTGCGTGTGTGTGTGTGTGTGTGTGTGTGTGTGTGTGTGTGTGTGTGTGTGTGACTGTCTCACCCTGCATGTGTGTTTGTTTGTCCTGTCTGTGTGGACGATGTCATCCTCGTCTGTCTCTGTCCAGGCTGCGGAGGTGGAGAGGAGACGTGTTTTACCTGAGTTTTCTGTTTGAATCAAAGCTTGTAGTGTCGAGCTGGTTGCATGTTGTATGTTGTTCAGGTTGTGAAGCCCCTTCAGGACACGTGAGATCTGTCATTTATAAAACACTGACTTGACCTTGTCTGATTTTTCCAGCTCACATGCAGTGATCGCTCCCGGCCACAACATTCTACTCATGAGTTCCAACTAACAATCCTTCCGCTTTCATTGGAAAACCAGCCAACGGTCTCCCACACCAACACAGGTGAGCATGGCATGTTTTACTTCACACCTCTGGCTGATTACATCACCACCGTGGGTGGTTACAGATATCACATCTAAATACCTCCAGACAAAGGAATGCCTCTATTTAAGATAGTGTGATTGGCCCCAACCAGCTGTTCAGCTACCCCATAACATACATCTCTTTATGACAGGAACTATGTAATCTCATACCTCTACCACGCACCACTGGGAAACATGTCACCGTGACACCTCTGGGGAGGGCGGCAGGGGGAGACCACCAGATGTTGGGGGGCAGGGATCAGGGAGCATTATGAATATTTTGATAAATGGCAGAGTGCTGTACCAGCAGCTCGTTTGTGCTGAGTGATGATGAACATTAGCGCCTTCCATGGCAGGAAGGTGTGTGTGTGTGTGTGTGTGTGTGTGTGTGTGTGTGTGTGTGTTTGACTCCAAAATACAAAACTGTGCTTTAAGAAATGAACAGTACAGTCAGTACTTGTGTCTGACATGTCGCCTCTCGTCTCAGGTTACTGGAGGCTTCATGAAGCCGGTGAAACTGTCAGATAAGGTTAATATGGACACTGTGACTTCAGCGTGGAGCTCGTGGAGTGCTGTTTTCCACTCTCCTATCCTGTGCTGTGCTTTACGACTGTGTGAAGCACAGAGTACAAGCACAGACCTGAGCAGGGGACTGCTGCCTCTCAGCCTGGGATCTGGGATCGCAGTCCGTCTTAACAGCCAACAGTTTACTGCTGGAGAGAACATAGAGGCGGCTGTGTCCATTCGACTCTGCATGCATGCACGTGCACCCACCCACTGAAGACATACGCATACGCCAGTTTGGTTTGTGGATGTAAACAGCTATTTGTCATAGATGTGTGTGTGTGTGTATGTGTGTGTGTGTGTGTTGGATGAAATGCTGCTGGGGAATTAATTATAGAGTCATCTGCAACCTTCCATTTCTCTGGCTCAGTAAATACACACTTTGTGCTGCAGACATATTTCAATTAGTCATGTCTGGCGTAGACGCTTCTCTTGTATCTATTTGTCTTTCCCCCTCCAGCATGACACACGTCTCACAGAAAGCGCCCGTTCTGAGTAAGAAAATATGATTTTTAATCTCTCTACGGACCTCCAGACCAGAGAACAGGAAATAAGACTGTGTGTGTGTGTGTGTGTGTGTGTGTGTGTGTGTGTGTGTGTGTGTGTGTGTGTGTGTGTGTGTGTGTGTATGGGTGTCAACTATGCAAACACAACTGTTGAGGAAAGTTTTTTTAAATTTTTTTTTATCAGCGCTCCACCTGCCATTGACAGATACCATGTGACATGTACTGCAGCCAATGTTCACTTGAGGTTTTAAGTGATGAATTTAAAGGAGCATTATGTAGTTCTGGGGAAGAAATTCTAGGCAGAATACAAAATCTTCACTTTCTTTATACAGAAACATGCTGAATAAATCATTTGTCTTTGTTTTCATGACTGAATGAACTGAGTGAACAAACTGACCTTGAAGGGCAACACAGTTGTTTTACTTTGTTTATATGTGGCGGACCCTGCCACATTTCTATCTTTGTTCTGGGACATGTTTTTCCTCTGAGAACAGCTTATGGAAAAAAAAGAATATGTATACATTTATATTATTACCTCATTAATATTGTAGTTGTTGAAATTCTGGGGTTGAATCTCTCCCAAACGATGTGGTGCTCCTTTAATAAAGCTCAAGCAAATTCATGATGTATCTCTTGATTTAAGGAAACAGTTACTAAACCAGTGGCAGCACAGAGGTAACATGAGTGCACACAGGCTGGATAGAAGTGCAGCTATGTTGCTATACGTGTACGTTGAGCTCTGGCTGTGGGTGTGTTGGGCTCTGAGCACACAAAGAGTCTGACTGGAGGCAGAAGAGGATCTGAGCTGCAGCCAGCAGGATCCGACATCGGCTTATTTCCTGTCATTGACTGCAGGTCACATGTCGAGTGCGTGGGCGCAAGATAGTGGAATGCGTTAAAGGGGTGAGGCTCTTGCCACCAGACACACACACGCACACGCACACACACACACACACACACACACACACACACACACACACACACACACACACACACTCACACACACACACACACACACAGATACAGAGACACAAGGGTTCAACGGTGCAGCAGTGAAGAAAACAAAAAGCAAAACACTGTGTGGTTCACATGAGACGAGGAAAACATGCTGTCTGCATACACCCACACACACACACACACACACACACACACACACACACACACACACACACACACAGTGAGCAGTGTGTGTGTGTCAAGCATTCTATGTTTCCCACTGTTATAAATCTTTGTGTGTGAATGAAAACTTGTCATCCAATCAAATCACTCACAGGCCATACAGACATTCCCGCCCCTTTTCTTTGCTCCGTTGCTACTCCACCTAACCTCGGTGTGTGTGTGTGTGTGTGTGTGTGTGTGTGTGTGTGTGTGTCCAGCTCTTTTCAGCCGTAAGCTAACATTTCTATACATGAAGCTGTAAGAGGTGTGACATTGTCTTATCAGTGACCTCAGAGGCACCCCGCTTCTCGTTTTGGTCGCACTGTAACTGACTGTGCGTGTGAGTGAGTGTTTGTGTTTCCTGTGAATGACTCTTACAACAACTTGAATGTGTGTCGTGTGTGTGTACTTCACTTCAGCATCCTCACCGATGAACCCGGCACAGCTACAGTTAACTTTTATTCCACATGTCAGTGGATTAAGAGAGAATCATGCACGCGAGCCTTCAGTATATCACAGGACGCCACTGACACCCTCTGTGGCCCCACTGTAACGACTGCTCCAGACACACACACATGCACATGCACACACGTGTGCCAATAGTGTGGCCTTGATGTGGGCTGGTGTGCTGTGTCTGCTCTGAGTGTCTGCAGCTGGAAGCCAAGGCTGCTAGAGGAGAGGAGGCATGCAAGGGGAGGAGAGGAAGGATCGGAAAAGAGGAGAAGAAGAAGGTGTTAGAGGGAACGAGAACTTAAGGGAAAAGCTTTAAGACGAGCTACGCAAAGGCAACATGAGGAAGAGCGAGGGGGAGTTTAGGTGGAGAGCAAGACAGCATGATGAGGCTGAGGTGGAGGAGCAGGAGGAGGCGACGGGAGGCAAACAGACCAGAGGGGTAGAGCTGTGGTGAAGTGCGGCAGCAGTCACAGACATGGGCTGGGAGGCCGAAAATGGAAAAAGTGACATGTTATAGCTCAGCAAGAGGGCCCCCAGTGTGTGTGTGTGTGTGTGTGTGTGTGTGTGTGTGTGTGTGTGTGTCACTCAGCTGCTGTGTCCTGGTTTTGGTAGGGCGGTCGGTCCAAAAAGGCCATACCAGGCCATATATATATATATATATATATGTAATCAGGTAGCCTCAATCGCCTGTTTCTGCAAAACCACATATAAGTGAACTTCATGTTTGTTCAGGTTTTCTTTCCACGACGCTGCTCTCTGGTTGGGTTGAGGCACAACAAACTCTGATTAGGTTTAAGAAAACGTGTTTTGGTCGCCACCAACACAGCTGGAAATGTCCAGCAGTGCCACACCTGCAGATGACCACAATATGGACAGGTCTTTAAACAAAATAACTAGTGCTTGTCACCACGAGCGTGTCTGGAAATTGTCCCCGAATTCTCCTTTAAAATATCCAGTGGTGTCAAGCTTACAAATGTTGAAACGCAGTCCTGAACGGTGGTCACTGACTCGGAAGCCTCTCACTTGTCACTCACGGTAGAAACATGTCAACACCATACAAATATCAACACGGTCAGTAGAGATGTCTCAGCTGAAGTGAGATTTAAATGAAAGAGGAGATGTGAGGTGGTTTGGAAGCTTCAGCAGCAGAGCTTCATATACAGCAGATCCAGCAGCTCCTATTGGTCGTTTCATTCATAATAGTGGAAAGAGGGTTCGGACAGGGACGGGTCATCATGAACTGCTGTCGAGCACATTTGTGCACTAGACTGACATTATCTTGACCCTTTTTGATACTGTATGTATGTGTTGGCTGAAGGGTGGATCTACTTTTCTACCTCGTCACGCAGCAGGCAGTGGTTGTCAAGGGAAAAGGTCACAGTGTAAACAATAACATATTTACCCAGCTATTAGCTAACCTGTTTGACTTTCTCAACATCCCCGGTCTTATGACAGTAAGACATGACATGTAATGCTTTTGTTATTAGTCAGCGCTCTTAACTGGAGTGACCCAGCATTTTTATAATTTAGTTAAATTCTCAGTCTAAACATTCACTGGGAAGGGACTCATATACTGTTCATGTGACGTATGTAACTCCTGTGAAAATCATGTATCTCCAAAAGCACCTTTGTGATGATAACAATAAATTATTTAGTTAGCTGAGGAAGTGGGAGGAGGACACAACACACAGATATCAACGGAAAGCTGAACACCATCAATGTTAAGAAATAAACATTTTTGATAAGGTTGTCAGTGTCACTGTGCTGCAGAGATCTACTGAAGCAGGCGTGCTAACCAACTAGCTGCGGCTAATCCATTCTGTTAATACCACTCCAAGCTTCCAGTCCGGATCGCTACCTGGACAGCTTACTGAGCTAACTGGTACTCGGCAGCTACAGTTAGCGGTAGCTAACCCTCTAATTGTTTAGCGTGACGTTCGACAGGTGATTTTACATATTGCACCTTTAAAGAATACGCTGTAGAGCTGCTTGTGTCATGACTCACTAACTCAGGTTGTGATATGCTGCTATATAAATAAAACTGACCAAAGTGGACAGAGAAGTGTGAAGTAAATAATCAGGAGCCGAATGAAAATATGGCTAATGCATCGTTTGAAAAGATATATAAGGAAAAAAAAACATGTCTGCTTAAAAACTGTGAGAAAACTGCAGAATCTGAACTCCTGAGCTGCACTGTGATTGTTGTTGTGAAGGCTGGATAGTAACAGCAGGGTCAGAGGCCGAACACAGGCTGGGAACCACAACCAGAGAACCATGCAGACTGAACGGGTCACTACACACACTTAGTCATGATAAAGCAGCAATTAACCTGTACACTTCCTGTAACCTGCTGCAGGCTGAGTGTGTGAATCCAGTCGGCTGCCTTCGTCTGATTTGTGAAGCACTGACTCCATCTAAAGGTGAAGAGGAAACCTGCAGGTTCAGTGGAGAGAAACCTGCAGTTTAAAGTATATCTTTAAACATTGCATTTGTGTTTGACACATTTAAATACGATCATTTCGATTCATTTTCAAATCCATGTTGAATTGTGATAAAGAGACCAACATTAGTTTGAATGGTGAACAGATGACTTTGAATCAGGAGTCCTGAACAACAGATACTGTATTGATGTGATACAAACCATTTGTGGTTGTCCTGAGGTGAATGGGCGTTCCATGAAGTAACTGAGCAGCTTATTTAATGGTGCCATCACCAAACTTGGCACTCATTTACATGACTGACAATGGTCTAATTCATTCAGTGTGCAGCTCAGCTCAGTGTCCTGACCGAGGATGACCACGCACGGGAGCCTGTGACTGAGCCAGACGGCAGAATGAGTGTTGGCAACGGAAAACACAGAGATGTGGAAACTCTCTTGGAAAGTTCTTTAGCTTTAATTGTTTTATGTTTTATGTTTTGATAAGCTCTGTGCTGATAGTTTGGTTAGCATTAGAAAAGGATCATGTTTCTGCTGACAGAGTGGTCTGTGGCTTGGCAGCTGTTTGTCTCCTCACACTCAGTTCTTTTAACTTAATGATGTAGTGAAGTTACAGTTTGTACATAATGTGAGTAAGTTGGGTAACGTAGTGATTTCAACCTAAACCACAGTGTTTTCCTAAACCTAACCACACTGTGACCGTACGATGAAGGTCCAGTAAGTGTGTCGCTGATGTGGTTTTGTGAGACGCTGACAGTCGACTTATTTCAGATGTGTCGGTCGGGAACATGGTTGCTTTTTCCGATGCAAATGGATGCAGCAGCATGTAGTGGGCATGTTGAAACACCAGCTCAAACACGGCTCTCTCACTGAGCCCTCACCGTGATCTACTTCCCCTCCGGAGGGAAGTTCATATACATGTAATGTGAAAATGATATGACACATGTTGTGTATCTGTGGTATCAAATGTAAAATGGCTAAATTGTATTCTTGTGACTGGACTGAACATATCATGTCTTTGTTTTGTATTGCAGAGGTATCTACGGATGTTAGCATGCTAACCAGCTAGCCCCTCCAGTCCGGTCCAAAGTTCCTGTGCTAATTGTAAACACCATTTCTAGCTGCATGGCTAACTGAGCAAACTAGCTAAGGCCCGCTACAGTTAGCAACAGTTAGCGGTATGTCTGATGATATACTGCCTCCTATTTGTTTCAAGTATGAATCTGACAGGTGGCCAATTCTTACAAATTGCACTTTAAAATAATTATGAAAATGTGAGAGACCGCAATCATTTCAGGAACTGTCAGGACTTTGTGGCAGTCGAAACAGAAATAAACAATCCAGCTTCCTCATAGGAAAATGAATTGAAACGTCTGCTATACAGACTTTTGCCTGAGAGTAAAACACACATTGGTTGTGGCACAAACAGGTCTTTGTTGGGATGTTTGTCCAGACATGAATTACTAACAGATTTTCCTCTCTGTGTCTGTCATGGAATCATTTCACCCCCCACAGTTCCTCCCTGGAGGCTGAAAAACATACAAAATGTTATCAAAAAAAGTCTGTCTGTGGGTGAGCGTCTGTGTCCTGAAGGAGTTAGAAAGGTCAGTGATACATGTATCAGTGTCAGAACCATGTTTCTGAGTTTTACTCTCGACTCTCTGACATTTAGTTCTTTCATTTCCAGACCACAAAATCATTCCACACAGAGCAGCTGACAGCTGACCGTTACTGAGAGCTCTGTAACTTAACCAATCTGTGTGACGCTGGCCGTTAAAAGCTCTCCGTCCGCCTGCTTTTTCTTTATCTCACAGCCTGAGGGACTGAAGCAGCAGCCAGCTGGTGGATTATAATGTAAAGACACAGTTTCTATCCCGCTCTCCACTATCCTTTTACAGTCTGCCGGCTCAGTTTCTCTGTGACGGAGTGAAACCCCCAGCCTCAGGGCAGCTCTGAGGACCAGACTCTCTGCCAGGTGGACCTCTTCTTCCTCCTGGTGTCACCTGGGAGGGGCCTGGCTGCGTGCAGGCTAAAGCTAGCTCCTCTTATTTCCCTGGCAAATGTTGTCACCACAACCAGTCACATTTCTCTCCTCCTCCTCCACCTTGATCTCGTCCACTCCTCTCCTCCCTCCTTCATCCCTCACTCCCTGCCTGCCTGTCACAAGTCCCACACATCCCGAGAGGATAAGATGCCATGGGGGCCACAGGAGGATCAGCTCTGTACGTCTGCTCACTTCTCTTCATCCTCACAGGTGAGTGTCGTCCGCGGGCTGCGTTGCTTGACTTGTCAGTGTTGTGTTGGTGCAGCTCCACAGTGACTGTGGTTGCTGTGTGCCTGGTTGTCAGGGTACAACTGAGCCTGAGCTGAGGAAGTTTGTTGTCTGAGGTGAGCTGTAACAAAATGTTCACTGTGAAATCTTTTGTCTGTGAAGAGTTCTGAAGCAGTCATGAAACCGGGTTTAAAATGAACACTGCATGTTTTACATTTAAAACAAGTTGAATGTGGCTTCTTAATGCTGTAATCGTGTCACATGACAAGTTGTTCAATACGTTAGCTTCACCTCTTCAGTCACAAAATGATCCTTTTAGAGTCGTCTTGGTTTGTTTTGCATGTCCTTTCCATAGTCATCATCGCTATCGGTGACTTCATGTGACAACATCAGATTTTCTACCACCGTCGGCTTATGGAGCAAGAAAAAATATCGACATATACTGTAAATATAATTTCATAAATTAAAAAGACTTTGTAATATAATTGTTATAAACTTCATTTACAGTTTCTAAAAAACCTAGTTACAAGTTGCTTCACAAAAATACAATAGCACACAATATTTAGGTGCAAAGAAGGCAAATCATAGAGAAATGAAACTAAATACAATGCAGTAAAATTAGGGAATTCAAGAGAAATATGACATTATCTAAACGCTGATCTGATAGTTGGGGAGAGTTTGGTTGTCATCGGATGTATTCAATAATACATCTTAAGCACTTTATTAAAGGGGATCTGTGTAGTTTTAGGAAGAAATGTTACTGTGCAATATTAATCCAGATACAGTGTTTGAGGCTAGACAGGTGGCAGGGTCCGCCACATGTAAACAAAGTAAAACAGTATAAACTGCGTCGACCTTTATTGTCAGTTTGTTCAGTCGCTGAAGATCTTTTTCTCTCCTGATTAAAACTTCTTCCCTGAAACTTCACACAAACATTCGTCTGTTTTAACTGAATATCAATGTAATGTGTGACAACATTGAAACCAGCTCCAGACAGTCAGTATGTGAGATGGATGTGGAGTTCATGTTGTCGACTGAGGGTGAATAAAGTCAGGAGGAAGAGGTCGGTGGAAAGGAGAAGTGACCTCGGCCACAGCTGTGTGACTCACTGATAACACACACGTACCAGCAGACCTCACATGGACGATACGTCTGACAGCAAGAAGTCCCTGAAACACCCTCCTGCCCTCCTGCCTGCTGTGGTGTTTGTATCATCAACCTGTCTTAAGGAGCGCTATTTGTCTTATCTGACAGTGGACAGGCGATGGTGGCGTCTGGACACGCACCACAAGCTTTTATTTGGTGTCCAAACAACTGTGTGTGTGTGTGTGTGTGAGGGTGATAAGAGGCAGGTGCTTGTGGCTCTCCACACATGGTTGTTTGTGTGTGTGTGTGTGTGTGTGTGTGTGCATGACCACTACGTGAAGATATCCTCTCACCACCGAGGCGATTGTCAGTTTAATCTCCTCCGTATCACCACAACAAGACGTGAGTTGTTTGGGGACAACAGTGGAGAAGCGGGCTCGGCACACTCCTCCTCACTCTGCCTCTCAGCTGGTGTAAACACAGGCACACTCCTGCTACTGACAACACACACACACACACACGCACACACACACACACTAGCCTGCAGGCTTGTAAGCATGTCAAAGTGGACGTCTGTGCTGCATTTATTATTTAGGACTTGACACCAGACAGACAGAGGATCTATTGTGCTGAGCGACATGAGCAGCAGTCAGCAGAGACCCGTCTGACACCAGCTGGACGTCCCCACGGAGGAAGTGTGGAGCGGTCAGAGGGGAGGGCGGAGGAGTGGGACACAGAGGGAGGGACAGATCGCTAAACTCATATTTCCTCTATTTTCATATGAAGGTTTTATTGTTTTACAAGTAACAGCCTTCAGATTAAATATTTTGCATTCTCTCTGAACGGAAAAAGAGACGACTCGGAGAGCTCAGAAGAGAGACAAAAGGACGCAAGTAAAAGAAAAGTGAGAGGCTGTAGTGAGTTTGTTTCACAGTAGCTCTGCCTACTCACAGGCTGCTGCTTCACTCCACCTGGCACCCAGACACAGGCCCACTCTCACTCTTAACTTCAAACTGTCAGAAACACGCAGCCAACCAAGTTTGAAGCGGTCAAAAAAATATGTGTGAAATGACACCGTCAGGTCAAATCTCTGATGTATTACTAATGACCCCTGAACTGAGGGATGTGAAGTAGATGAGGTGTGGAGGAGACAGAGCGGCGCATTTCAACTGAGCAGCATATGAGAGGAACTATTACTGTAAATTAATCCACACTCAAAGGGGCAGAATGTAAAAATATACATTTGATTATCAACAGAATGTTAATAAATAGCAGTTTGACATTATGTCTGTGTATTGGTGTATTGTATCTGCTAATGTTAGCATGCTAACAAGCTAGCCCACCACTCCCAGTCCAAAGCTCCTGGTCCACATGGTCCTCGAGCTCCCAGTCCATGCTGCTAGCTACAAGGCTAACCAAGCTAACTGGCTAATTGGAGCTACAGTTAGCAGCAGTTAGCAGCTACACTAATAGCATACTGTGCCCTGTTTGTTTTTGAGAAGGTATTTGAGAGGTGTATAATTCTCACATGTTGCACCTCGAGCTGCTGGAAACATCCACAGCTCCTCCGTCCTCGATGTTTTCAGTTGGTCACCAGGGAACAAACTGCCGTGGCAACCAGCCGGTGCGGTGACGGACAGCAGAGAACAAACAGATGAACAGTCTTCTAGTAACTTCAGACAGCTCAGGTGTTTGTTCTGGGACACGTCAGGATCAGACAGACAGGCCTCGTCCTTGTCTGACAACAATGACTCTCTGTAGTGAGCTGGGTCAATATTAACTCAGTGCAGTTTCAGGACCTGCACAGCGTGAAGACGAGGATACAGATTATGTGATTAGACCCTCAGAAGCTGGTGGAGACCAAAACAGAGCAAAAGGGGAGTGAATGTTGGAGCAACATGTGTGAGGTGGGCAGAAGAATGACTCCGGATGAATTTGTTTGCTAACACGTTAGCCATTTCAACATGAATCAGTGTTGAGTTCACAGCTTGTTGAGCCACCAGAGTCCAAACACAATAACTGCAAGTTTTAAAAGTCTGGAAGTGTTTTATCACCATCCTGAAGTTCTCCTGAAGATGTCAGCTTGTCTTTGCGCATTTTATTAGTATCCAGGACCACTGAAAGTGTAGGTGGGTCACTTTGCCTAAATGAGCTGCCAGCTCACACAAAAAGATTATTTAGTGTTGGTTTAATGAAAACACCGAAGACATTATCTTCAAGTGAGAGTTTCATGTCAGGGAGGTCGTTTAAATACTGTGAAGGCATCAGAACAAAGACAGACACACGGCCTGCATTCAGAAACTGGGCCCTCCAGAACTTCTGTGAGGTTGTGATGTCACAACGACACAGTCACCGCCTGGGAAAACACATGGGCGGTGCCTGCACAGGCGTGTGAGAACCAACCAATCACAGCAGACAAGGTTTTTCTGGGAGGGGGTCCCGAAAGAGAGAAATAGTGTGTTTTTTGAACATTAAAGCATTGAGCAAAACATGGGACCATTACAGATATGGAGTACTGGATATTGGTAATCAATCTTATCAAATGTATGAAAGCTGACGGGAGAAATCCTCCAGCGACTGTGAAGTAACTCTCTCACTCTCTTACCTTCCTTGTCCTCCTCCTCTCCTCCTGCCGTGTCAGAAGCCAGCTCTGAGTTCATCCACATCCCTTCATTAGTCCACCATGGTGTTGAAGGGAAGCCCCTGCTCCTGTCGGTTGAGACCCGCTTCCCGTTGGATGAGGTTGAGATCCAGGGAACGTGGTCCCTCACCAGGCCGAGCGGCTCCAGGTCCACGTTGGTGACGTTTACCAAAGCGGCCACGATCACCGACATGATGTACCGCAACCACCTCGTCTTTAGAGAACCCAATGTGTCTTTACAAATCCGGGAACTAACCCCGGACGACGAGGGGGATTACCACCTGAAGCTCAACATAGAGTTTCATAACAGGACAGGACGGGTCATCAAGGAGGAGAGAACAGTGCATGTAACAGTGGACGGTGAGTGTTTTCCTAACATGGTGACCAGTCTGATGTCGTCTCTGAAATCAGCCTTAAATCACTCAGACTGTCCTGTTTCCTCCTCAGTCCCTGTGTCCTCTCCCGTCATCGAGAAGAGCCCGACATCTGCAGTCGTTGAGGACAAGGCAAACGTAACCTGGCGCTGTTCTGTCGAGAATGGAACGAGAGTTGTGTTCCAGTGGCTGAGGGACAACATGGCACTCGCTCCCAGTGACAGATACCACTTCTCCCAAGACAACTCCACACTGTTCATCAGTCCTGTGAGAAAGGAGGACAAGGGAACCTATAGCTGCCTGGCCAGCAACCCTGTCAGCCGGGGTCGACCCAGCCGGGCTGTGGACCTCAACGTCTACTGTGAGTAGATCTGTTCTCCTCTTTCTTTATCTCCTCTTTCCCACCTCAGATCACAAGTCGAGTCTCTTCCCACTAGTTCATTGAAGTGTGGTTCATTTCCTGGGACGACAAATACGGCTTGATTTGATCTCTTTTATTCAAAGTAGATGAGAAACGACAACATAATGCCTGGCTCGTATTACGCGGTCTTGGATCAGATAACTTCCTGGGTTGCCTGGAAATCTAACATGGCAGAATAATGTGACCTTCATGTCCAAGCTGTTGTTTACCCCCAATGACCCGAGCACACGATGGTATCTAGTCGACAGTGCAGCCAAAACTCAGCTCCCGCTGTGATTCCTTTCACGTGTTATTCATTTGGCACACGTGGGCACCGGTTCTGGTCAGAACAGCCTGTGATGTTCAGATTCTCAGACATTTGGTTGAAGGATGTATTTGCCACAAAGATCCTCAGTTAATACCAATTCATACACTACGTTTAGTTCTGTGCTCTCTCTTTTTGCGCTGGTCTCCTGCAGGTGAGGCCGTATGTAAATATCCATGAGATCAGACTTCTTTCTGACGACCGACAACATGTGGCTGATGATATTTGCATGGGAGCAGACCTTTCTCACAGAGCTCCTCTGTTCTACCGTAACATGTGTAGATGCACTGATAAACCTGCCGGCTTTCATCTGAACCTACATATGATCTGTCTGTGAATCCATCTGAATGTGTTGGATGTCTACAAAACTTACATAAATGCATCGATAGAACCTCGGTGTAATGTGTCTGGGACTCTCCTCTTCTCCTCCCGTCACGTCAGTCGGTGGCTCAGACAGCAGCGTCATCATGTCTGTCTGCAGACATCAGGTGAACTTCAGTTTTACCTTCTGTTTCAGGCTGTCAGGCTTGTTCTCACAGAGCAACACATTTAAAAACACATCCACTATTTTGTGGTTATAATAAAATCTTTTGCTTTTCTTTATTCATTAATTTTGGCTTTATAGCACACATGAGCTGATCCACCTGAAACATGAAACATTTTGATTCATAAG
This sequence comes from Acanthopagrus latus, assembly GCF_904848185.1. Taxonomy (NCBI): domain Eukaryota; kingdom Metazoa; phylum Chordata; class Actinopteri; order Spariformes; family Sparidae; genus Acanthopagrus; species Acanthopagrus latus. The sequence goes on from NC_051041.1 coordinate 16,992,252, forward strand.
AAAAGTTTCATGTCTTGTTATCAGTGGTGGAAGACTAATAAAAATCTGTGCTAAAGTATGAGTACAGTGGCATTAGTGAAATAAGTATTCCTACCTAACACTACTCAGAGTATTAGTTAGTTATTAGTTACAGTTATGATTTTAAAAGTAGATCATTTGGTGTGATGCATTACGTACGTATCAGCAAAATTACAGACTGGAAAAAATCCAAATAATGACTTAATTATAGTAATTTGAGCAGATGTAATCTGGTATGGTATATGGTATATGTTTACATTTTTATTGCTATGCTGTGAAAACACTGATGTCTGCTCTGGTTTAGGCACTAAAGCCACCAGGTGAGGGTCAGGAGAGGAAAGGACAGGATCATGTTTTGGCCCTTAAATACTGAGTTCTTGGCTGGAAAATGTCTGAATGTCTCACTAAAAATACCCGGTTCTGTTCCTGGAAAGACAGCTGCAACACGTCTCAACCGTCTGTGTGATTACCCAGTTTTGTCAGTTACAACAGGAAGTGAACGGCGGTTTAGCTCAGCACCCATCATCTGAGCTGTCACATCACCACCAACCCTCCTCCTGATGAGAGTGTGTGGTTATACATAATCTGAACATCATATGATACAGGAATTATCCTGCTGGACTGTGAACTGAACCACTGACCCTGGAGTCTTTTAGCTGATGCATCTAGATTTAAAAAAGTAACTTCTCTGTATAATGAGCAGCAAACCGTCACGCTTCCTTGCAGATGGCCCTTACAACCTGGAGGTGAACTCAGGCCAGGGCCTGCGGACAGGAGAAGTGTTCACCATCAACCCTGGAGAGCTGGTCTTCTTCGAATGCCAGGCGGATTCCAACCCTCCCAACAGCTACGTCTGGATCTCCAAGAGCCGCAACGTCACCCAAGTCATCACTGAGGGCCCGCGGCTGGAGGTGCGCTCCTACAGACTGGCTCAGGCCGAAGAGTACCTGTGTCGCGCCTTCAACAACGTCACGCAGAAGCAGGACGAGGCCCAGTTCACTCTGGTGGTGGCCAGCTTAGGAACAGGTGGGTAGAGGGTGGAACGTGACAGGAGGGGGAGAGCGTGGGTAGATTTTGGGAATCCTCTGAGATAAACACTCTGTAAACAGAGTGGTGCCAGCACAGAACAGGTTTATGAGCTGCGAGAGATATATCTTCACTATGGCAGCTTTGGGAACATGTGAGTGGGCAGAACAGGGCGGTTGAAGGAGGGAGTATACGACAGGTGAAAAGTGAAACCAGGTTATGGATATAATATGATAATATACATGTCATTATGTTTTATCTCTGTTGCTAGGCTTCAGCGCCTGCAGCCTGTATTAAGGTTCAGTGACTGGGAAAGTAAACAGTGGATAACGGCTGTTGTGTGTGTTGACTAAGTTTTATTGCATGTGGAGTTTCTGTGTGCTGAATGCAGCGTTGATATGTTGTCCTGGTGATACTGAGAGAGACTCGCTGATGCTTCTGCTGATACTGTTTAATGAGTCAACACAAGTCATGGCAGCATCCATTTTATTGACATCGAAACCTCTTGATGACCGACCTCTCATCAAGGCTAGCTGCTGCACTCACACACACCAGGGCTTTAAGCTAAATGCCAACATGAGGAGGCTGGAATTCACTGGTATTCACCCTCAGTCTGAACAGCTGTGTCACCTCTGCAGGTGTCACCTCTGTGCTGGGGGCGGGGCTGAGGGCGGTGACTGTATAGTTGTGACATCACAAGCTTACGGCGGTCCAGACGGCTCGTTTGAAGTCATAGTTTCAAGATACAGGCTGTGTGCACAGTATTAATTAGCATGCAGTCTGACTTTATGATAATTAAAGACATGAAATCTCACTTTCTCCAGTACGTGGACCTTTAAGGTATTTGGTCAGGACACATAGCATCTACGATTTGTCAGATTAAGTCATCACCAAAGTTGACATGATGTATTCTCTGTGGTAGAGATCCAGTATTACATCTGTCAGTTTCAAAGTCATTAGGATGAATCCTCTGGGGACAATGACAGTCTGTACTCAGTGGATCACACTAGAGGACCAACAACCGTTAACATGAGCGTGTTTGTTGACAGGGAAGGAGAAGCACACCCAGGAGGGCAGCTCTCTGTCCCCTCTGGCCGCCATTACTGTCTCTTCTTTGTTCATCATCGGCTGCATGCTGCTGGTCTTCATCAGGAGAACCTGCCATCCTAAGAGAGGTTAGCTAATGATTAATCTTAGCCCTCACAGTCTGTCCTGCGACCTGTTTATCAGCTTCCATGTTTGAAACCCAGGTGTGTGATTGGTACACTGTGTAGATAACATGTCACTACACTGTTGCAGTTAGTCATATATGTAAATAACCTGCAAATGTCAGTCACACAGAATAACCAGGGCAACGTGATGACAGCATGTGAATAAGTTAAGAGAAGGTAATATTTAAATATGTGTAATTTCTAATCTCACAGTGATTATTAACCTGTATTTCTCTCTCTCTCTGTTATCAACAGTGCTTATGAGCATTTACAACAGGTAAGAGCCTTTTATATGAAATCAATACTGTCATTAACTTTACTGTAGAATTATTGTGTGTCTAATACTGCAACTAACAGCTTTAATGGTCTGTTTTTGGGCAGACCGCTGACAGAGCAGAAACGACCACATCGTTCAGGTAAGTTAACACTGCAGCCATCAAGGACACACACACACACTCACACACACACACACACTCTAAAAAGCAGGTCTTGTGGTTCTGGCTGCTCCTGTTCATTTTATTCAACATAAAGTTTGACACAGAATTCATGTTTATAACCTAAATGTTGCACCAACAGGTCACGAGGATGCAACAGAAGACTTCGGCATCTATGAGTTTATCTCCATACCTGGGAAAATGGAGTCTGCACAGGTACTGTTGTGTTGTACAGGCACCATATTCACACGGCGGCCATCTTCCTCTGACATCACGCTCTAAATGTACTCTCTGTCCTGTAAACATGTAATGTGACAGATTGTGATCACTGAACCACCCAACTGAACTGAAACGCTGATGGTTAATGTAAAGTTGAGGGGAAATCTGGTCACATTAACTTAATTAGGTAAAATGACATATTTGATCACCCATTAGCTAACATTAGCATTCAACCACTTCCAAGCTAACATGACTGATTACATTCAGTGCTTCTCACTGTCAGACTTAGATAAATGTGTACAAGATATGTGTTGTTATTTCAAAGTCAGATTTACGACTCTCATCTTGTTATCTTTCTCTGATCGATCAAAGGCGACTCTTTAGCTAACACATTCAGCCCCCTCCTAGCTAACATGTAGTATCATACTACAGGTACAATACGGTAGGAACGGGCAGAATTCACTCTGAAAGAACAACGCAGATATTGTACAAACAGTGATGGTAGAAAGGATTCTCACTGTCCATCATCTTTTCAGTTGCTGATCAATCATAAAATGGCCGTCGTGTGAATATTTACTATGATAACTCAGAATGATTTGAAGATACTGTTGAACAGTTGAGTGTTTATCTAAGTTTCCTCTGCGACCGTCCTGCAGGCATCGTGCAGGTCTCTGGCTCGCCTGGAGTCGGTTCAGGACATGCACACCACCATCTACGATGTGATCAGACACGTCCCTGAAACTCCGACTCACAGTTTGCTGCAGTGACCTCCGGTCGGACAGTTGCCATAAAACTTACAGCCATTCCACTTGAAGACTCTTGTGTAGCTTTATTCTCTCTGAGCCGCGACTCGCTGGCTCTGGTTGCACGTTTTTTTTTGCACAGGGGATGAAGGAGGTTTGTGTGAGCACACAGGCTGATCATGCACTGTTGATGTCCACAGTTTGGGACACATGTTAAATGTCTTGCTGATGTTATTGTGAGATGAAAGTGTATGTGTGGTTTGGATTATTATTTTTTTATGTGAAAGTAAAACTGAGGTTGAGTCTGTTTTTCCTGTTTTGGTCCAACTAATCACAGCGATCACATGAAACCATGCGAGTTAGTAGTTTTATAAGGAACCTACAAGGCGCCCTCATTCTCATTAAGAGCTGCAATGATTGATAAATTAGTTGTCAACTGTCAGTGATTAAACTGAGTTCCTTCAGAAAATTAAATGTCAAAATGATTTGAATCTAAAATGTGAACAGCGGATTAATTCATCAAGAAAATAAGCCATAGATTAATCAACCTTTGGAAATAACCATCAGCTGCAGCCACACCTGGATTACTATTCAAAACATGTTGAATTTAAAATTCTGGGGGTTTATTTGCTGTTTGATTGATATCTAACATTCCCACCCAGGAGAGTCTGTGTTGTATGAAAACAAGTGTTATACTGAATGCATTTTCTTGAATGAATTGTATATATATAACTGTAAATATTGTACATGGATGATACTGCAGATTGTTTATACTTTTTTGTTGTTTTGCTTAAATATATTTATTCCTGTAGACGCACCTGTCCCCTCAAATGTAGCATTTCTTCTGCTCAACATGGATAAAGTGAAATGCTGAAACAAGGAAAATGATTCATAATTTATTGTACAGTTTGCATTCACATGTTTGTTTTGTATTTTATTAAAGATATATCTGTTTACTATTCTGGGTCATTTATCAAGACAAGGACTGCGTTCACTCTGCCTTTTCTTTCTCTATGTCTTTTCCTTGGAATGGTAACAGCAGCCTGGGCTTGAAATGAGCTCTCTATTAATCACAGGTTCTGTAAAAGTGAAAAGCTGAAGCCAGCAAAGATGTCAGTTGTTCTGCTGCTTCACAGCCAGTCTTTGTCTGATGCCTTGGCTGCGATCTCTCTTCTCACAAAGTGTCTGAGTTGGACTCGTCGTCTTGAGATCTCCTCAGAGTGCTTGTTTGTCCCGGCTTTGTTGTGGTGTTGGTATGCCGTGTACCTGGCGTGGTGCGGAGACGGGCAGCAACAGACGGATGGTTCAGCATGAGGCAGCGTGTCCTCCACCTGCTCCTGCTGACACCTTGTCACGAGCAGATACAAATGTGTGTGTGCTTGCTTCTCTGTGTGTGTGTGTGTGTGAGAGAGGAGGAGGGAGAAGAAAACAGCACAGAGAGAATCACACAAGTATGCTTTGTCTCCAAAATAGAGGTCAAAATGTATTTGCAGTGAACACAGATTCATTAGACTTGTGTTATTGTGTTCTCCAACCCTGAAGGAAGCAGCAGTCTGCTTTCTGCTGTGAGTCAGTCAGCATTCAAACACGGAGCCGTCCTCATCGTCACGCCTGTGCTGACCACGTCCAGTCAGGAGAAGAGTTCATCTAATATAAAAGTTCACAATGTAAATATTTGAAATCATTTGGCACTTGTTTCCATTGAAAACTACAGACTATACTGTGGTGGAAGTGTTACTTTACAATATTGCTGATGTATGACATAAAAAAATAATCATTCCACTCATACATGGTTTTAAATGATGATCTGAACCTTATAAGAAGCTCATCACGATGCTCCCCTGCATAACAACAAGCAGTTTATTGAATCCACCTCTAATTATAGCGTCTGAACTGACCAGCTCAGTGTGCTGTGTCTTTGTGGTGGCACCTCCGGGTAGGGGTTGCCATCTGTTCCGTCTCAGTGTATGCTTTAAGGGAGGCGCCGCACTGTGGATGACTGCCTAACAAACAACAGCAGAGCAACTTCACCGAAGGAGATCGACCTCACCTTCATTTGACTGGGAAATAGCCCGAGGCATCATTAACCAGGAACTAGGGCTCACAGCGCCTGCTGTCTGGTCCACGCTGCGTGCCTTTAACCAAGGGTTGCTCCAAATAACACCCGAGGGGGCAGTTACATGGCAGGCTGAATGGGTCTGCATGCACCGGTTTTGTGAACAGTTTACGATGCAGAGCCAGGTCTGATTGCTTGGCAGAGATGGAGCTACATGGCACCGAGTCATGAGTGGCACGACGTGATGACATGATCACTCCCGCTCACAAAAAGAAGCACAGGATGGTAAATAATGAGGCCACACAAACGATTCCACACAGCTGTAGGACCTGTTTCACACCAGGTTATATGTACTTAATAACAGTATGTAAACAAAAATATCATACATGCTATAAATACACAGTAAGATGCAGACAATGGAAGAAGCAGGCTGCTCTGTGGTTAACTAGGCCCCTGTCAGTGTTATACTATTACATAGACTACATTACATTATATCATTGAATCAAAATGTAAGGAACATTTCAGTGCTGTAGGAATATACTTTATATACTATTTAAAGGAGCAATATCTAAGAATTTTAGTTCCAAAATTAAAAAAAAATCTAAAATAACAACAGAATGTTGTAGAGGTATCAACTGAAGTTATATATATATATATATATATATATATATATATATATATATATATATATATATATATATATATATATATATATATATATATATATAAAATTATAAATAAATAAAACCCGTGCCAACTCTCCAGGTAGCTGCATGGCTAACTGAGCTATCAAGCTAACAGGCGCTACAACCATAAACAGAATACAGTTAGCAGCAGTCAGCTACTCTCCTGACATGTTGCAGCTTTTTGTTTAAAGTGTGAGTTCAACAGATGACAAATTCTTCCACCTTCCACCTTTAACTTATAATAATGCATCACGTTTTCTAAGATGGTCAAATCTTTTCAACACAAATTATGTACAGCTCTGTAATGAAATAAGTCAAGTTAATTCTACTATAACTATCGGTAATCATGGACCTTTCTCACAGCAGGACACTTGTTGCTAATAATATTGATTATCCATTCTATTCAAGTGTAAGCCATGACAGCACGCCAGGCCAGTGTGCACCATATCAGGACCCTGACGTCACAGCAGCAAATCTTCAGATTAGTTACACCTGTGATCTGGAACAATAGAATAACAGTTCTCAGGGAGGTAAAATAACCGGTTTTACTCTCTGTGATGTGATGGTGAATTACCACCATCTAGTGGTGTGAGACAGAAATACACGTTACACAATGTGAATGCTTTTCAAAATTAATATATTTTCTAATTCAAAACAAACTGTATGTTTTTAAATGTAATCTAATCATATTATTTCCAGTTTTTACACCTGTCACAACAACAAACACGCCAGCCTTTGATTAGAACCGCATTTCCCAGGATGCTTTGCACTCTTCCGGTTCTCGCCGTGCCAGTCACGTGACGGTTAACTATGGCTTCCTTCTCGTAGTGATGGAGGCGCACCGTTGACAACAAACACAACTGTAACTTCGCCCAGTCGTCGGTCTGCTGACCCGAGTCGGACTCAGGATGCAGAAGATCAAGTCTCTGATGGCCCGGCAGGTGAGCACGGCAGGCCGGCGGAGACTGAGCTGCGGGGCCGGTGTCCCTGACAGCTGCTGGTAGCTAGCCTGCTAAGCTAACTGGCTAATTTGACAGCTCATCGTGTTGGCTCGTTAAAGGACACATTCAGCCCGAGTAACGGCAGCTTTTATAAGACTGTATCACAGTAACGAATGGCAGACAGTCCAGGTGTAGTCCAGATGTAGTCCAGGTGTAGTACAGGTGTAACACAGCTGTAACACAGGTGTAGGGCAGGTTCACCTCTGTACTGACTGTCAGAGTTCAGCACCAGACCAGCACAACAACAGAAACCACACAGAGAGAACTGGGCGGTTAGGGAAGTTCTCAGCGTGCTCTGCAGTAATGTTAGACCCACCAATGGACACGACACAACATATCGCTCTCACACATCTGCCCGTCGCTTCTTCTTTTTACTGTGAGCTGAGGCGAGCTGTGGGTCTGACGCTCAGTCTTATTCTGACAGGGTCTGAAGAGCCCGCAGGAGAGCATGGCAGACCTGAGTCCAGTGGAGAACCTGAGGATCCCGAGCAAGGTAACCTGTGACTGTGGCTGATGTCACATATTCCACAGAATCACCCTCTCTGTGATGATGGTCGGCTAACCTTCACTACAGTTCATTTAATTTCATTGAGTTTTATCTTGTGGTGCTGCTGTCTGAGGAGGTGAATGCTTCCTGTAACAGCTTTGAGTGACAGCTTTTCATTTATTCCTCTTACAACAAAGGGAAAGTCATCAAAGTCTGCACCTGTGTGCGTGTGTGTGTGTGTGTACTCTTCTCGTGTGTGAAGTTTTGGGGCGTGAATAAGACTCGAAGAAGTGAAGTTCAGTCACATTGAGTCACAGGTTTGTCAGTCGTGGTGCTGGTTGAATGATTAAAGGCAGTTTGAATCAGACCCAGTCTGCACTGTATTACATTTTGAACCTCTTCCTGTAAATGACTGTAGTTAAATCACACCAACCGGCTGTTCTACGCTGTAGTGACTAAATTATAACAACTGAAGTCTCCCATTCATTTCACTTAAGGGTCTCTCTTTACTCCAGCAGTGTGAGTTTCCGTCTGCTCTCTCAGTGTTTTAGCATTTTGGCATGGCAGCGTTTGAAAATGCAATCCGTCAAACTCGATCACAGGAAGCATTTATCATCATCTGCTTGTACAAGTTCAATTTGTCAGGAGCGGACGGGTGAAGTCGCAGCGTGGCACTTCATCATGTGAAGCCACTTACTTGCTTAAGCCTCAGTGCGCTGCTAGTTGCCACCTTTGCTTTGACTTTGCCTTGTCGTCATGACCTTCCATTAAGGGAGCTGACTACAATTTGGAGGGTGACCAACTCTATTTCTCGGCAGTGCTTGGTGATATCAGCCAGGTCGATTCGACCAGACGTTTAATTTCTCTTCCTCGGACGACTTGGCTTTTAACGGCTGATGTTGTTGGGATTGTCGCCCTTGTTCGGCCTTCATGGGAGAGGATTCTCTTCCTGGTGTGGCTGGTGCCCAGGTTGAAAAACAAAATATAAGACTAAAAGGAAGTGACTTTCTGTCAGCTCATCCCCGAGGGTTTGCGAAAGCAGACAGAATTTTGAAAAATATCTTTTGATCTGTTTATTTCATGTCCTGTCGTTGTGAGAGAAGATAAAGATGGAGCCGTGTCTGATAAACACAGGCCGTCTCTTTTGAAATGCTCTAACACAACAAGTATAATGTTGTCAGATATGACTTGTGCTTTTGGTTATTGTCACACTGAAATGCAAACATGGACTCATGATTGACAACAAACATCTTATTTAATAATCTAATGATCTGAGATCATTGTAACATATTTTCTCAATACTTTACTTTTCACACTTCTGTTGTCAGACCTGTTATTGCAGAAACCAGGCCGATGACACGGGTCAGATCAGATAAGCAGCCGGGTGTAATTAGAGCCTGAACGAAAGCAGAGGAAGTGTTTCTAGAAAGATTCTTTTCACAGGATGAATGCAGACATCAAACACCGTGGCCTGAAGTATTTGACTTTGTTCAGACTGGAACTGAATCCCCAGGAGCTGCTGTAAATCTTATTACACCTGCTGCATTCAGCTGATGTGACGTGAGGCAGCACCGTCCAGGTCGTGTTGATCAGATGCACCTCAGCCGGCTGACAGTCAGCCATGAATTGTGTTTCCTGTGTGTACTGCAAACACCTGCTCTGTGTGCGCTCAACCAAAACACAGGGCTTATTATTTGTATTATTTACTGATATTATGCTCTGTCTTTATTTACCGTGCTGCGGGGCCTTTCAGCTTTCAGGGAAATGAAATGAGAGCCGCTCCGGCCCGGCCTTATATGCACCGAAACCTCCGGTCCTTTCTGAATAATCCTCTCAATATGCCACGACGCTGCACCACTTAACACGCTGCTCTGTGGAGGACAGTGAGACCAATGTGCTTGACTACATGTGTGTTATTGTGACTTCATCTGATGCTGACTGGATGAACCATCGCTGTGTTTACAGCTGTGACTCACATCATTTATCATCATGCAGGAACTGACAGCAACATCTGGCTCACTGTGGGGGGGCGGGACTGATGAGGGGGGTGATTGACAAATGATGCCGTCAAGACATTATCTGGACATGACCTGAAGGTTTGATGGAGTTTGAGTGATAAGCAGGGAATACATAACCATATGCTACTGAGCCTGTAAGAGCAGAGGAGAATTTAGTGAGTGGGACGGCTGCATTTATATTCTGCTTTTATTTAAAACACTTGACTTTTTTTTTTGTTCACATTCACAGTCGGGCTGCTCAATTAGTGGCAAGATGATCTAAATCGCATTATGACTAAGTGCAATATCCAAATCACAAAGAACTGCAATTATTGTTAAAGGTAAAACGTGTCACAAAGCAGTGTTTGAATGCTGCTCTGGTGCAAAGCTTTTCCTCCAGATGAAATATAAGAGACCTGGAGACCACAATCTAACTTTCTGACCAGGAGCAGTGACTGTAATAGACCAAACTGTCACCCTGAAAACACGTCTTCATTGAGTTCATTTATCAAAGTTATCAAGCCAGATACTTGCTGCTCTAAGTATCCCAGATGTCAGGATGGGCTGCTCTGCTCTCTTTAATTAGATTTTTAATGGTTCTTTCGCTTCTTGGACGGATTGTCTGACAAAAAAAAATCTTTCTCCCAATGTCACGCATCTTTACACTGGCTGCGGTGGTGCGTCTAAGTTACATCATTTAGGTGCCTAATAACACATTTTTGTTTAATTTCTCAACACATTATGAGAATAATTGTTAAACAGCATTTAGGTGCAAATACACATCGTTCTTCATGTTTTCTAAATCACAGTACAGGAAAAAAAAATGGCCATTACCTCAAAAAGAGCTGTTATATTTCCGGTGCACTGGGTGCATGTTTGAACATCACAGAACTGCGGAGCCTCTGGACGCTGTGAAGAAGCTTTTTTCTGTGCTTTATTTGACATAAACTGAACAATTATCAAGATATTAATCAATAAGAAAATCATTGTCAGTTGCAGTCCTACAGTTAAAGCCGAAGTACTTTATCTAATTATTGTCCATAACACGGTTCAGCTGAGTAAAGCACACAGCTTCCATTAACAGTCAAACTGTGTGTTGGAGATCTCTGCTGTGTTTTTGTCAAAATCCTTCTAGAAAAAGAAGGAAAATTACTGATTTGCTCAGAAAATCTTTAGTTATGTGAAGGTTTTTCGACTTGGACCGCAACTAATGATTTTGTTTCATTATGAATTCATCTGACAAAGTTTCTCTGACAACTGATCTGAATTGATTCTTTGGACTGTAAGTTATCACAATCACTCGGAGCTCAAGGGGACAAAATGTCTTTCTATGCAAACTGTCAATAACTTGTGAATATTCAGTTTAGCATCATATTAGACAAAGGAGGGTGGAATCAGTTTATTTCTGCTGTTTTGTCTTGAATTATCATTCAGTGATTGATCGCCCATCAGTACATGACTCATCAGTGGACTGATCATGGCTTTATTGATTAATGTGTGAGCCTTTTTTCTGCTCTACATGTGACATCACCAGAGACACCTCCCTTGGTTCACTGTAGTCAGCAACAGGAAGTGGTGACTGACATCAAGCTGTTTTGTTCCACATCATGTCCGTAGTGTAATAGAGCTGCCGTCTCATTGAAGTAGTCATTTTAAAACTCCTGTCGGGTGACTGCTGCAGCTAATGAACTTCATATGACTGCAAACGTGTGATACGGTTTGTGTGATGTCGTGTTTCTGTGGTGAAGTGGAGCATTTGATCAGTTTCCTTCCACGGATGTCGGGCTGGTCATGTGTACGTGCAGAGGTCAGACTCGGCAGTTCAGCCTCAGGTGAAACTTTTCTTTCTAAGTAAATCTGAATCCCCGTGTTCCTCCTGCTGCTGCTGTTCACCTGACGCCCTCTACAAATGCACATGTAAATCTGGAGATGAGTCAAAGAGCTAGATTTGATAAAAGTGTGACTTTAATCAGTGACACAGTCTCAGAGATGATGATGAAACTGAGGCAGTGAAACCTGTGGGGAATTGATAGAAATAGATTGAAAGTGTTATCAATCCACGTGTCTAACAAAAGCCAATGTGCACCCCGACCTTTAAATAAATCACAATCCCAGCAGATTCTTGAGAAGTGTATTCTCTGTTCGAATTCCTCCGAATGGCTCTGAGGTATTTTAGCTCACTTTGATGCTCGTGTTGATCTCCGAGGTGCTGACGTGGTTTAAAGTGCTTTGTGGGTTCATGCTCAGAACAGACACACCTCTCCTCTTCAGTCCTCTCTGTTCTCAGCTCCTCGGCACTTTAACGATTTTCTCAGCAGGTGTTGTGGTTCGATATGTCTCTTAACCACATCAGTTACAGCCTGGCATTGTGTGGTAAAGCTGTGATCAATCATCAGATCTTTAAATTCAACATATTGATATCAACTCCAGGATTGACTTGCAGTGAGGATATCCTGCCCATATTTTCAAGCTGTGGTAATGAAACAGACCTGATTGTTTCACAGATACAAGCAGAGCAGTCACTTAATTAATCCAGTAGTCTCCTCCTTCTCTTCCTCTTCCTCCTCCTCCTCTTGCTCCTCCTCTTCCTCTTCCTCTTCCTCCTCCTCCTCCTCCTGCTCCTCCTCCCCCTCCTTCTCCTCCTGCTCCTCCTCCCCCTCCTTCTCCTCCTCCTCACCCCCCTCCTGCTCCTCCTCCCCCTCCTTCTCCTCCTCCTCACCCCCCTCCTGCTCCTCCTGCTCCTCCTCCTCCTCCTTCTCCTCCTCCACCCCCTCTGTGCTTGTCCGGGTCGATGAAAGCAATATTTCTTTGTGTTTTTGTCTGTTTTATTTGGCTGTAATTCACTGGTACCATTAAGTAGCCAATAATATAATTGAATATATGTAATTTCTTGTTACTGTCTGTGGTGAATCATTTGCTTGTTGCAGCCTCTAATGTGTGAAGATGTATTGCTTTTCTTTTTGACTTCGCTGTAAATTGAATTTCTAGTTTCTAGCATATTGTAGATGTGTAGAAGTCACCTTGAGTTCATCAGGTCCAGTAATACATGCAGTCACCATGTTCCACCAGCAGGGGTCACCCTCAGTTTACTGTAGACCCGTTTCTGTCTTCTGACTGAGAACTCTGCTCTTTAAAAGCTGTTCGTTCATTCAGGCTGAGTGCTTCACCTGCTCGGTCTTGCATCACTTCTTTTAAAGTCTCAGGACGACTGTGACAGGCCGAGTGCCTCCTGTGCAATATGTATTTTCTGAAGATGGCATGTTTGATAACCTGCCACTGGCTCACGCAGGCTATCTGGAGGGGGAACACAGCTCATCTTGTCAGTTCAGAGGTGCTGTGGCCTGAGGTGACCCATCACAGATAAGCTTTTGTCTAATTAATCTTCCAAGAGCTCGATAACGCACTCGCATCATAAAACAACTGCACGACAACACAGATACAGAGAGCGCTCGCTGTCGGCTCATTGATATTCAGAGCAGAATGACCGTGGAGGACAAAAATAATCACATACTTCCAAGTGAAAAAGCTTCAGTAGTATTATTAGCTGTTAACCCAGCAGCTGACAGCAGCGTCGCAGCCTGAGATTGTGATTATGTCCTAATGTCCCACAAGACAACTGTGTTAAACCCTTGTTTAGGAGCACATGAGGCCACACACCCAGTTAGGCTCACATAAATATTCAACACTGATTACAGTGAGAGGGTTTTGATTTGTTCATCTGATGAATGATTCCATAGCGGAAATAATTGTCTGTCCTCTCAGCCGTCTCCCTCTCCTAGCGTCTCGCAGGGTTTCCACGAAGCTCCTGTTGTTTATCCCGTCTCTCCTTGCATCGAGGGCCTCCATGTTGTCGAGCACTCTTTTGTTCTGCGCCTGATTTTCAATTCAATCATCACCACAGAGAAATATCCACTTTGATTATTTTTTTTGATAAGGCTTGTTTAACGTCCAAAGCGCACATCGGACGCAAATAGATTTCTAATTTCCGCAACAAGGGCGAGAATTTGATTAATTATAGTTTGCTTTGTGTGTCCGTCGTCCTGCAAAGTGGAATCTGATCAAAGCATCACAGCGGCTGATGTTGGATCAGCACGTGGGGGCGTCTGCTGAGCTGTGTGCCCACACAGCGACGGGAGAGGAAGGGATTATTTAACCCCAGGTAGCCTCTCCATTCAAGTGTTCACTTAGAGGCGTTCAGAGGTTTTTCACAGCGCTGCAGGTGGGAGACTGAGGAAAATGGAGGGGAGAGAGAAAGACACAGGGGAGGTGAATCGCTCACACCGGACTGGAGAGACCATATCATTGTCTTCTTCTTTCTGCTCTAACTTTTGCTATCAGTGAGTCATCCAGCCTCCCTCCTCCCTCCTCCCTCCCTCCCCTCTTCGCTTTCCCTCTCATTTGAGCTGATTTTCCCACCCACCCTTGTGATGGCAGAGCGTGATCTCCTACCTCCTCCCCTCCTTTGCAAAGTCACGCACTCGCCCACACGCTCCCCCACAAGGCTCCTGCTCACTTCTTCACCTGATTCAAACACTCGCCAGAAGGACCCGTGTGCACATTTGGATTCTTTATTTGCCTCGTTTCAATTTGTATATGGTTTATAAAAGTGATTCTTTTTGTGTAATTGAATTAAACGGGGCTGTATTTGACTGTGAATGGTGCCTGATGTGACACACTCTCACCCACAGCAGCAGATTCAGTTACATGGGTGGATGACACACTCTGCTGCACGCTTCTGGCTGATAGGAGGGGGAAATATTGGTGGTTAGGCAGGTGTGTAACAAGGTTTTCTTCATCAGCGTCTGCTCTCCCGTGAAGTCTGTATGAGGCGATGTGTGCAGACCTTTAATAGAGGAGTATATACATCTTACTAATAGGGTGTGGGTGCATATAGGGATTATATATGGTCACTAATTCCACATCTATTGTGGTTCGACTCGTTCCCAAGCCTGCTGTCTATTTTTAGTGCTAATGCCTGAATGTATTGATTCCTCACAGAGAAGTTGTTGGCCTCAGCGATCGCTTTAGATAAAGGATTTCCTCTCAGGAATTAAAGGTGAGGCCATTTAGCATGAAGCGTTTTCTATACACTGGACGTCGTATTGTGCTCTTTGATGAGTCCCTCGGCATGCTGGGAAGATGTTCTGTTGACTTTCTTGAGTTCATGAGGTTTTAATTTGTCACCAGGGACAATCATATGGACATGGCCATGTGATGGCTATCTTACTTACATATATATCTATATTTGATTATATGTAGAATTCTACCACATTAGTAGTATTTAAAATATTCTATAAACTCTATAAAATACATGAACACGCTGGTGTGACAAATGTTGCATGGAGCGTTTCTGTACATTCTTCCACACCACATGATTACTCTCAATGTAAATAGTAATAAACAGAGATTACGGACACATCTGCAGTCTCCTTCGTATGGTTTAGCTTTGAGACTGCTAACAGAGTCATCCGACCGCTCAGTTACTGAGCGTTGACGATATCTGGGCTCATTAGGACTCTGGGTTAAACACCCTTCATCAGAAAGACTCGTTCCAGCAGAAAGCCTGGACGGATGCAGCGCATGTTAATCAATAATGCTCTGATGTTCCTCTGAAGGGAATCTCCTTTTCATTTCTTGGGTCGTTCCTTTCTTGTGGTCTTTTCCTCTCAGGGCTGCCTGACGTCCGTCCAATGAAACACGCTGCAATCTTCTCCCAGATTCTACCATAAACGTTCTCTCTTCCCTCTGTGTTTTCCCGCTGCACACCTCCTCTTTCGCTTGCCGCTTGTTCACGACCTCATTTGTATTCTTGTCTGTCTTCACTGTGTCCTTCACCCTTACCCTTTCCTTAAACTCTCTGCACCTCCTGTTCCTCTAATCCTATCTCTGCCTTTATTGTTCCGTCCCTGGCGTCTTTCCTCTTTTTTTCTCCTGTATTAGCTTTTTTTCTGTCTTCCTCAGTTTTAATGTGTCCTCCTTGACATTTATAAAACAGATTTTGTTTGTTGATTTCATTCTGAAATGATGTAATTCTGTGTTTTGGACCTTTTCTGTTTGTGTCCCAGTGTGTCTGGAACTTTCTGAAGTGCTTACTTCAAGGACATCTTTTAATGCTCTCCCTCTTCTCGGTCGCTGTCTGTGTCTCTCAGGAGGAGTTGCGGGAGCTGAGGGAACAGCCCATCGACCCGCAGGCGGAGCAGGAGATCATCGACAGCATCGAGGAGGTTTACTTCTCCACCGACTCCTTCGACATGGTGCAGCACGAGCTGGAGGTCAGATTCTCTCTGTATGAATGCAGTTTTGGCTGAATGAGTTCCCACGCTCCTCTCTGTAAAAATAATTATTTAAACACACCCACCACATTTCAGTAATTAAGCATTTTTAAAATGGACTAATGTGGCGTCCTACGCGTGGAGCCGCGTCTGACTGGCGGACTTAAAGCTCTCTCTCACCTGAGCTGCTGTCTCGTACACTTCTGCTGAGCAGCATGCGTGCCGCTGACGTCCCGATTGATGGATTGCATCCGCTCAACAGAGAGAGGGTGTGAAATCTCATTAGATTTATCTTGGTATTGCTACACCATCTGAAATGAGACTCTCAGTCAAGGGGAAAGTAATTACCTATCATCCTTTGGGCCATGGATTTGTAATATCTTCTTTCCCTCGCAGAGTTTGTTTGCTGTTTGCTAAATAACGTCCCCCACCTTCTTGACTAATCTGACTTATGATCTGGCAAAGTGTATTTATTCAGCAAAGTCTTTTCGCTTCTTTGAGTGGAGGAAGAGCTGCAGCTATCTTCAGTCACACCAGTTAAACCAGCTTAAGCGCTTTGGAATACCTGGTGAGACATCTTTGTAAAATTAAGATGCTCAGGAGTGAAGATTAGCTCTCTCAGGATTAATGAACTCTGCTGTGGCCCTGAGCACACAGTCTGGTTCTGGTTTGGTTATTTTCCTGCCTGACACACTCAGCACTGACCTTTACTATGTCTTTGTGGATGTGTCTGCAAACGTCTGATGTATGATTTATTGTAAACAACCAATAAGGCTGTGTGTTTCTGTGTGTGTGTGTGTGTGTGTGTGTGTGTGTGTGTGTGTGTTTTTGTGTGTGTGATTGTAGAAACTCCCACCTGAGCTGAACCTGCAGGAGCTGGAGGAGTACAGAGACAAGCTGAAGAGACAGCAGGCAGCAGTAAGTCGATGTGTGTTTTACATGGATGTAAAAATCAAGAGACATTATTTGAGTCATTAAGTTCAGTCCTGACCTCAGTAATACTGGTGCTGATGACGTGTGATGATATTTTACATCCTCATGATAAACATCTTAATTGATTTGATAATCTTGTATCATTAGCTTGGGTGAAGTAGCTGTTTCAGTCTTCTTCATTTCTGACTGGGTGGAGGAGTTGCAGGCTTTTAAACTGTGTGTGGGAATTCTGTTCAATTCAATTAGAAAAACGTTATTTGTCCCCGGGGGGCAGTTAAAGGCACGTAGAGTAGTTGTACATGGACACAAACAAGTCAGCATGTTAAGTGTCCTGACAGTCGTTAAGGTCATGCGTGAGCTCTGAGTTTCAGGGCCCGTCCACACGGAAATGCTTCTGTGTGTAAACACACGTGTTCTGCATCGTTTTGGACGATCGTCCACATGGATCCTTTACACGCACCTTTTTTAAACCTGTTCTCAGGGTGGGGAAATTTGAAAACACTGCCCTTGCGTTCTCGTGTGGACAGCGAATCGGCATACTTTGGGTATCGATGATGCCATGGCCCCGCCCCTCCACCTCTAACACTGCTACGTCTCATAACAACAACAGCAAAAATGGCGGACTACATGCTTGTGTTGGTGCTGCAGAAGATATTGAGCCTATCAGATTTCAATTTCAAGTGCCACCTATAGGCTGGAATATGAACTACAGCGTGTTGAGTCATTTACAATGGATCCGTTTGGATGCAGAGATTCTTGAAACGATGTCGAGGAAGAGGGAGGAGAAAAGATGGACATGGCCTCAGGGCTGCATCGTAGGTGGGTGATAAGTGATGTCGTGGTGCACCTCCTCTGTTCAAAGACGATCGTTCCAGTTTGACATTGATGGATTCCTTTAAAAACTTTATACTGTTAAAAACTGAACCTCAAAGTTAATTCTTATGCTTGAAAACTTCAAGGACCATTTAGTGGCTTCTACGGAAAATGAAAGTAATAAAAAGTGCATTGAAAACACACTGCAGACAGACAGTATGAAACACTAATATATCTGGAAAATAATACTTAAAAGCCTGTTTTCATTAAGATAAGAGCTCTGAATGTCTGCTTTGCTTCCGTTATTTCGTTGAAGCATCACAATTTGCTCGGCGACCCTCAGCAATCCTGTCTGCCTTCCAGGTGATGCAGGTGATGTCTGAGCTCAGTCAGCAGCAGCGTGTTGAGTGTGCCCAGGGAGAAATTTCTCCATGGTCACCAGTGTAAAGACGTCAAAGCTGTTTTTTTCACAGCCTATTTGAAGATTTTGATGGTGTCTTCATCAAGTCCAGCTAGAAAATGATGCTCTTAGTTGCTCGTTGTAGAGAATGAAAAATGTCGCCAGTGCAAATCCACTGAGCCTCCTGAGCCACAGCTTGTCATATTTTACAATAATACATAAAACTGCTCTAATTCTGATGTGCTGGAAGCTTCTTGGTGGCAACAGAAAGCCTACGTAGTTCCATATTTATTAGATTTCGTATGAAGTGTTGAATGTGTTTGAATGTTGCGATGTGCGGACCACATTTCTCCTCCAGTATAACTTTGGAGATGGAGATATGGGAGATGACTGGCTCTGACCTGCACCCCTTGGCCATAGTTTGCGCCTGAACCCTGATATCAGACTCCTGCTACAGCAAGGCCGTCGTTCTGAGGTTAGTCAGGTACCCACAGCTTCAGGCTGGAGAGCTGGTCTGTCAACAGATTGTATTTTTAGAAACACGCAGGGAGAGAAAGCGGCTCTTTCCTGATCCCTCAATCCCCCCGGTCCACCGCTGATATCTCACACTTTCTCCTGACAAGCTTCTGTAGTTTCGTGCAGCGGTTTGTCTCCGTCCATTCCTCAGCTCTACTTCTGTTTTTCTTTGTGCTTTGCTACATCTACTCCCTCCACAGTTTATCTTTTCACACCTGCCACACATCCCTTCTGCCGACGTTTGTGGCAGGTTGCCGACTGAGCTGTCTGTTTATTTGAGAGGACTTTGTGGCCTCTAGCACAGTGAGACCTACAAGTTATTAAAGCCTGTTAGTACACAAAGGTTCGCTCACACATATCTCTCTCTGGCTCATTAGAATAGCTGATAATTGGTCCAGTGTGTTGTAGACCAGAACATCCACAGCTACGTTTCTCAGGAAGATCATCAGTGCAAACCTGCAATCGTGCGTCCACAAAGCAACCGTCCGTCTGTGTGTCTGCCTCAGTGCCCAGAGGCTTCGGAACATGTGCTGTGATATTGACAGAACCATGTTTGATTTGTTTACATACATTTTATTTAAAGCTGGCCTTCTGTCTGCCAATCATCATCCTGTCTCTAACGTGATGTGAGCTCAGATCTGCACTGCACTGCAGATCTGTCACTGTGGCACTGTTACCCCTGTCTCATTAATGAACAACAACCTTATTTTATTTCACAGTTAATATGTTTAAACGTATTATTGTTAATTCAGCCACTGAATGTTTGTGTTGCTGTTCATGTTATGTTCAAGCTAATAATGTTGACATTGCTAATGCTAGCTTGCATTAACGTTACTACTAACACTAGTTAGCTAAGGTTGGGGCAGTACAGTGTCCAGGCACGACCTTTTTTATATTCTCATCTACAAACTGGCGTCTGTCAGGACCGACACACAGATACCAGGTTCTGCCAGCGCTGCTACAGGATCGGCTCACAAACCTTGTTAGAAGCTGGAACCAACTGTCAGAATTCTTACACAGAGATAAACAAAACAGTGATATAGGACTCGACATTTAAAAATGATTAATTTACAATCATAATAATGTTTTTACAGAAAAGAGATACTTATTCTAAATGTTACTACAAGTTCTGTCAATGTATTATTAAAGAAAAGAAGTATTTTAGTAAAGCAGTGTTTCCTTAACAGGGAGCCTGTGTGATTGATTTCATGCTTTGATTTGGATCAATATGCAGAGTTCTACAGCTTCCTCTCTGGTCAAAATCAATGTTTTCTTTGGCAGCACAAATGAGATACCAGTACATTTAAAATACGCTAGCAGAGTCTCAAGGGCTACTGAATTTTTACAGTAGGTGTAGATGTTAAGTCGGAATTAATTTGACAATTCACACATTTTTAAAAATCAGATATTTTATTGTGAGACCACATGTGTGCAGTATGACTAATGCCAGATTCCTGCTGCACTGATGGAACAACCGTCTGTACAGGTCATTTATAAGTGTGCATTCATACTGGACACACACACACACACACACACACACACACACACACACACACACACACACACACACACACACAAACACACACAGTCGTCAGTGTGTGAAATAGAGCAGAGCCCTCTGAAGAAATGATAATAGATGCATCCAGTTTCTCACCATGCGGCTGCGGTGCGTCTGTTTTCCTCCCAGCAGAAGATGTAGAAGGTCTCACACACTCAGTTTGTGATGCCGTTAGTAAAGCTGTAAAGCAGGTCGATGTACAGCAGGTATGTGTGTACTGGCGGGGGGTGTGTGTGCATGACAGAACAGCGAGAAAAGGTCCAGCACTGTAGCTTGTGTGCTCCTTCCACTCCGTCTTCACTCCTGCTGTGCCGACACATGTTGACATGAATAACCCTCCACTTCCCTTTCTTCCCGTCGCCTCAGTCATTTGCTTTAGAATAGAACAGATGTTCTCTGATATAAGAGGAGAGACCATCTGCCTCATGTCTCCGCCACAGTATCCAAGCTTAATCAGCACCTCTGACCTGCACCTGGGACAGCTCATCTACCTGTTGTTGTTGTTGCCTTGATTCTAATGCACACACAATGTAAAGATGCTTTTATTAATTTGGACAAAATGACAAAGTTTGTCATCTAAGCTCTCATCTCTTCCAAAACCTGGACTGCTCTCACCAGCGGTACTTTCTGCATGCATGCTTGGTGCTTGATGTCTTTGTAGGGACAACAGAAGATCAGTATCACAACATTTGGCCTTTTAGTTCCAAAAACTTGTCTACTGCAAAGTGACTTTCTTTACAGGAACGCTGGCTGCTGAGATGTCGTGGGAGGCAGCGATAATAATGTGGATGAACATATTCAATATTTAATGAAACTTGAAAGCTAGAGATGGCTACCCCTCCTGCAGCAGTAATGAATTCTCTCCCTCGGCTCTTTTTTTATATAAAGTTAGTAAAGCTTACGCAACCTTTGCCTCCCTGGCTGCTGAAATTCTCCCTGTGTTTAAATCAGGCTGAAACGTCGTCCTGCTGTGCAGAGGAAGCTTCCAGTAGAGTGTGAGTGAGTGGAAATGTTCCAGTGGAGATCACAGCGCTGCCTGACAAACGCACACGGCTTCAAAACGCAACACGTCAGGTCGACACGAGAGAGGCTGAGCCTTTAGAGTAAATGTTCATTCTGTTGTCTCTTGACTTTTTTTCTGCATCACAAACAAGACCGCTTGTTTCAAGTGCAGTCGCAGTAACACACTCGCTGTTGAGTTTACTGTCTCGCCTCTGAGCTCTTTTATCAGGAACACTGACCTTCACTATTACTTGGCTGCTCTGCTGCTACCAGCCCTAATTAGTGCTAGTTAATTTAGCTTTAATTGCCTCGTACGTCTCAGTGAACACTTGCCAGAAGTCGCAAACATGCTCCTACTCATACACATTTATAATCAGACCATATATACAGTATATCTGTAGTGTACAGCCTTCTTGCTGAGGAGCGAGTGTTTGATAAGCCGTCCCGACATGTTCAGTATCTGTGATCGATGCTCGTATCTGTTTTAAATCAGATAGCTGATGTCTGTGAGCTGATGTTGGCGTCTGTCTTCTCTCGTGACTCCTAATTTTCCCCACGTTTATCCCCCTCATGGCACGTTACCATCCCTGAGAAAGAACTCGTCTTACTGTCTTACTGTGTGTCTGAGCTGATGACTCTCTGTTGCATTTTTCAAAACAGTTACTCTGCTAAGTATGACACGCACTGCGCTGCTTTTACAACCCAGCTACTGCACAATCAGCCCCAACGTTTTTATGTGAGGGCGAGCTGAGAGCTAATGACTTTGGCCTTTTGGCTCCAGTAGGAGGGTTTAGCTTCTCGCTGCTGGGTTTCCCCTCTGTGTTTTGAATCTTTCACTCCTTCTAAATGTTCTGTGTTACAGCCAGCGAGTTGCCAATAGGTGGCATTATGGACTAATTTTGCAGCATCGTTGTGAGTGGTTTCTAATTTGCTGTCCTCCTTCCAAACACTGCATATGTTTTCTCTGTAGCCATCTAACTCATACATTTGAATCTTAGCAGTTTCAGCCGAGCTGCGTTTGCCATCTGTGCAGGTCTCCAGTCTGCCACCGTGCATACTTAACACATGTTGAAATGTCATCCCCGCCCCGAGCCTGGTCTGCTGCATACTAGCAGACATGAACTCCTCCTCACTGTTCTGAATAAACACGGATACTTCAACAACTCTACTTGTTTCTATGTGTTGCTGTGCATTAAACAGTAAATGAAATGGAGAAGACTCTTGTCTTTAAAGTTTAAATTACTAGTTGTTTGTTCCAAGTCATAAAACCCTTGAGTTCTAGAAATTAGCAATAACAAGAGTCTGTATATTTTTTATGAAATAGCTCTTCCTCTCACACCGGGAATCCAGTTTTAAAGGGGCAAAATAAGAAAATGATGATGTCACATGATGTCATCAGGGTTAATTTCATGTTTATGTTAATTCATGACAGAAAGTGTCCATTACAAACTGGAGGCGTTGAGGTTGAAAGATGTGTTCTTTACCAGGAAGGTAGAGTCTAATGACAGTTGGAGCTCCAGCCATTTTGGAGCTTGACTCACATGGACCATCACATTAATATCACTGTAAATATGCCAGGCTGGTTTTCATCTGTGGTGCCTGACCAGGTAAAGTTGACAACCTTAAATCCAGAAACAAGTTTAAAACAACAACGATGATGATGTTGGCGTGTCAGAATTAGTAGAACCAGGAAAAAGATGAGCACCTACAAAAAACTAGAACAGATGACAGTGCAGACAGACTGAAGCAACAGCATCATGAGAAAAGTGTTGCTTTTTTCTCTGAAGCTAAAGGGGAACGAGAGAAGCATCTGCAGGACGGTAGGAAATGTTTCTGAGCGCCACAATCTTTGAAATAATCTTTTCACTTCAGAATTTGATCCCTTTGGACCAGTGACTTTCGCTAAGTCTAGCAAAGCTGCCTGATTGTGTAAGTGTGTAAGCGATGTAGAAGACCTGGGTGATTCCATACCAACTCTTTGGCTTCATGCACTGCTGAGCTGCTGTCATAGGAACGAATGCGCCTCTGACTCTGTATAGATCCATGATAGTTTATGCTGCCTTAAAGTGAAACTCTCACCAAAATGCAGCCAAGGCTTTTACACAAACGATGTTCTCAGTGCTGGTGTTCATGTGTAGAGACTCTGGTGATACTACCAGCAAAGTTTCATGTTGTGTTGAGCCTTCTTACTGTTTTAAAAATAGAGAATCCTTGCTAAAAGTTTCACTTAAATTCTGCCATTCATTTGTCTTCATCTGTCTCTCACAATTTCCCACCCAAATAAATTCCAGTCCTGATCACTGGAGAACTCCTCATATGTCTGTGAGTGTTAAAATCATTATGGCAAAAATAACACAGATGTCTCCATAGGAGGTAAACTGGAAAGTGATTGTCAGCTCAACTGTGTTCAGGAAAAATGACGTTTATGTTAAAAAAAAACAAAGCAGTCCTCCACACAGCTTACAGTCCTCACAGACCTCCTGGAAAATGTGTTTTAGGTACTGAATGAGACTCATGAGTAGGAGTCAACCTCAACCCTGTCCAACCTTGATTGTGTTGTCCTTCAGCGTGGCTACGATTCCTTCAGTTTCCATTAACCCTCAGTGTTCTTCAGCTGCTTCTCTCTCCAGTCGCAGCAGCAGCAGCGGACAGCGCTCAGAGCCGGGGGTCATTCTGATCTCATGATCATGCTGACGGTGCTTCATGCCATCAGGACATACTCTTTTGAAAATTACAATTTTACCTCAGCTGTGAGTCAAACTGATAAAAGGGACAAGGAATATTAAAAGAGAGAACAGAAGCTTCAGCGTGAAGCTGCTGAAACAGACATGGATGAAACTGAGAGAGGCTTTTACAAACTGCACTTCAGACGCAGACATCAGTGATTGTTATTCTTGCTCCATCCGAGATAGAAAGATGACGCTGCCCAAACTGTGCTGTGACATTTAGGAAGAACATCAAAGTGTCGTTTCACTCTTTTATAAAAAACAATCTCTCTCTCTCTCTCTCTCTCTCTCTCTCTCTCTCTCTCTCTCTCTCTCTCTCTCTCTCTCTCTCTCTCTCTCTCTCTCTCTCTCTCTCTCTCTCTCTCTCTCTCTCTCCCTCTCCTTCTCTGTAGGTTTCTAAAAAGGTTGCAGATCTCATTCTGGAGAAACAGCCCTCCTATGTGAAGGTAAGCTTCCAGTGTCGCCTCTCCACCACATGAAACATCTGTGTCCGTGTCGCCGCGGCCCGGCCAGGAAACATTTCAGCTGCTAAGATTTAGCACCGAAACATGTGAATCATATTTGGTGCTTTTTTTTCTTTTTTCTCGGCATGATTTCTCTTATGATTGGAGGCAGCGTGATAAAATGGAATTTCTGTATCCATGGCAATGGGAATTTTGACTCCATCCATGGATAAGGAAAGGGAGGCAATAATCTGGTTTTCATTCAGAACATCAGTCCCTGAAATCCCTTCTTTGAAATCCCATCCTGGTGATGCTGCAGAGACCTGAAATGAACCAACATCAGTGACGATGTCTTCATATCGAGCCAGAAGACATTCAGTCTGTTTCTGATCAGATCCAGGAGCGACTGGAGATTACAACAGATCCCATTCACCATAGTAATGAGTCAGAATGACTCTCTTAACTGATTCTACACATTCGACAGTACTGAGGTCCCATTCATCTCACTTTGTTTTAACATGCACCTTCTGCCTGAGCAACACTCACGACCCTTCACATCCTAACTGTGAGTGTGGAGCAGTTGGCTGAACACACTACAACATAGAAAGCATCTTGGATATCAGCGCTTGTGAGTTAGTCTAATTCTGCAGATGCTGGTGCAGCAGCAGCTCAGATAACCACTGTGAACATGTGTGTGTGTGGTTATGTGGTCGCTGGCTGCATCCAGTGGGTTTCAAGATAAAAGCACATTTTGGCCGGAAGTCTCTCTCGACATACTTTATTTAGGGAGCAAACGTCACCGTCCCATCAGATTCACCTCTGAAGTCACAGAAGAGGATGTCACGGTTGTGTTTCGTCAGTGGAGCTTCATCATCAGAAGATGACTGACAGCTTTAGCAAATTTGCTGTGAAGTGAAATTGCAGTAAGATTACCATCACTGTTAAACCATCTGAAGGTCGGTCTATGAATAGTAAATTGATCATTATTCCGTGACCCTCCGTGTGACTCTGCAGAGTCAAAATGACAGCAGGGCTTATTAGTAGGCATTGCTGGGAATTTCAGGGCACTTTGACTGACCCCTCCCAGCCCACATGCACTGGGTCCACAGATGCCCCGTGGGGTTCAGAGGGCTCTTCAGTTTCTACATCTGCTGCATTAATGTTACTGTGAGCAGGAGGGCAGAGTTTGACTGCATCGTTTCCTCGTATTCTGAAAGACTTTGAGACCTGAAGAAACTGATACCAGTGACGAACGAGGTGCTTGAGAAAAAAAACGTTCACATTATATAGTCAATATGAATGTAAATGATCCGGTTCTGTATTAAAAGTTTATATTTTGGGATGTGGCTGTTCTTCATCAGATTTGTATGCCTCCCCGTCGGTGATGGCCGTCCAGATGTTTTTGGGTTGTCTGTCCGTGTGTGCCCGTCCATCTCTGCCACTGTTGTGAACATGATGTCTCAGGATAAATGTCCACTCAGACTCGAGGATGAACTGGTTAGAAATGGTGGTCAGAAGTCACTGTGATCTTTGACAGTGCCTCATATTATGAGTCAGACACACAACCAAGAGGCAGTATCTCTATTTTTTAATAAAATTTAATGCGAGTACTCACATATTGGAAATGCTCTTCCCTACTTCTGTCTTCATTCGCACATTCGTTCATCACGTACAGCCCAGTAAATACGACTCCCGTCGACCGTGAGAGGCGGTTGAGAGATGGGAACATCTTTGTGGCTCTTGTCTCTGTTCTGTGTTGACTGCTGTGTTCCTGCGTTTCATCGGTTTTCCTCTCAGTTCTTTTCTCCCCCACTTTCGTTATCTCCACTGAGTGTTGCTGCATCAAACACGTACGCAGAAACACATCCTGCTGCACAAACACAGCCTCGGGGCAAACGCCACTTCTCCCCGAGTGCTCGCGTGCTGTGTATAACACATCGGTGAACACATAAATTGTGCAGACACGTACACTCATGGCTCCGAGCTTGAAAGGACGGCCCGCTAAGCGTTTGGTGTGATTCATAGCAGCGTAGTGACTAACCTCTCGTCTGCTGGGAGCTGTATCTGATCACTGTGGCTGCCCTCGGCTGACACGTGGCCTCCGCTTTAGAAAGGGTCAAAAGTGTGATCGCGTTTTATCGTGTGGAGGATTCATCATTGATTGATTTACATCTGCTCATGTTATTATATTTTACTTTATTTGTCTACCTCTAAATTTGAATCTGTTGACAGATGTGACATATTTTCCATTAGTTCAAAGTGCGACCCAGTTAAATCGCTGGATCAGTCAGTGGGTAAGGTAGTGTGACCATTTAAAATAACTGAGTAACTGCCAGTTTAGAAATTGAGTGGCCAGCTGCACAGCCCTTACTTGTCAGGGAAGAAGGATTGCCTTGTGGGAGTTTGAGTGGTAATGAATTTGCAGCAGGTAGCCCTGAATGGGTCACTCAGCACCAACGTACAGGAATGGTCTGGGACTGGTATTCAATTATTTTCCACTGGAAACACTTATTCATCACAGCTACTGCTCGTGCCTTTGTTTGTGTTCCCCAGTCGGCTCCTTTGCACGAGCCTGGTAATCTGTGCTGCCTTTTGTGTTCCTACCTGCCAATTACACGAGAGTCTCCAGGTGGTTTCATCGGGGAAGCTAGAGATTGAGGGGAAGCATGGTTGTTATTATGGGCGAAGAAAAAAAAGAGCCGGCATGTCTTCGCTGTGAATCTCTTCACTGGAGTGTAAATATTCACTCAACTTTGTTTTTCATTCACTCCTACAAAAGAGGCGACTGGGCTGGGCCGAATCAGGAGCATCATTACAGTGTGTAGGCAGGACGGGAACGTGGAGCTGGTGCATAGTCAATGTGCTCAGGGTCACATGAAGGACCTCTTATGAATATATGAATAAAGCAGCTTGGAATAAAATCTCCCCTCCAACTAAACGTCTTCTCCTCCTCGACCTTCACTTCCCACAACAGAGCCTGTTTGTGTGGACGTTGTAGGAGTCGCTGTGGAGAGTGCAGTGGGCTTGTGTGGGCTTACCTTTCTGTGTGTACACTGTAGATCTGCATATATGGAGGAATTCAGACGCTCTGTATTTGAACTTATTCCAGTTATTGTTTTTTTTTTTTTTTTGTTATCTCCACCATGCATAGCAGCTTTCTAACCTCCCTCCAGTAAATCCTGCTAAGCTGATCGAGCCCTCAGTCTGTCAGGTTAACTGTGGCTCACAGGCAGGATAGATGCTCCGAGCAGTGGGAGAACAACAAATTGGAGCCTCGGGCTACATACTGAGCACTGACCACCTGTGTGTGTGTGTGTGTGTGTGTGTGTGTGTGTGTGTGTGTGTGTGTGTGTGTGTGTGTGTGTGTGTGTGTGTGTGTGTGTGTGTGTGTGTGTGTGTGTGTGTGTGTGTGTGTGTGTGTGTGTGTGTGTGAGAGAGAGAGAGATGTAGAAAATCAGTTTGAAGCTGAACGAGTGTATTTTAAGCTGGTTTTTGTCCTTTTCTGTCAAGAGTGTAAGTGGGTGTGTGTGGATCTGTACCTCTGCTGTGTGCAGTTCTGCCTGTGTGTCGATGATGTTCGTCTTTTCGAGGGGTAAAGAGTGTGAGCCAGCCGGTGTGTGTGTTCAACTTGTGAAGCAAAAGATCCGTCTTTGTTGGACAGAGGAAATAAAAGCTGCTCCCCCTGTTTGCCACGTGAAGACTAATACTAACTAAGTCCTGATATTCTGCACCTGTTTAGTCTTTAATTCATTTTATGACTTTCCTTCGCGATTTCACTTTCACAGTATAGGTGAAATCAGGAGATTTGTATGTGCCGGTACAGCTCGATCCTCTTCACTGTGAACATTTTGAAGAGTCTGGCTTTGGTGCATTAGTTCTTTTACTCAGACTGAACACAGCAGAGTTACAGTTGCTGCTGTGTTCTCCCACTATGTGAATCAATCTGCTGGACGCTAAATGATTCTTCAGCAGGACCTGGTGAGTCGGTCCAGTGTGATCCAGTTCCTGCTGCTTAGAGTGAGAGGGTGTTTTTTCTGAGGACACATTTTAATGTAGCAAGGCCATCGTGACGCTTTCATATGTTAGGACACTGTTCTGACCAGTGCTAATGAATATTATAAACATCGGCTCCTTTCATTTTGGGAGAGTCCGTTATTTGCTTTCTTGTCAAGAGATGGAGGAAACATTTATAATAATCTCATATCTTTGTACTAAAACAAAATTGAAAGTGAATGATTAATGATAAAATCAAAGATAAATGAACTGAAGCTGTAAGCAGAATATTGATCACTCTGCCAATAAAGTGTTAACATTAACAGGAACATTCTTTCCCAGGCCCTGAGCAGAAAAGCGGATCAGTCGCATGGTGCACGTCCCTTCGCAGAAAACCTGAATCGACTCTTGCAAACTGTTTGAAGGACTTCTCAAGGGCTTCTTCAGCACTCAAGATCATGAGGGCAGATTAGTTTGAATAGCCTCATTGATCATGTAACCACAGCTGAAGTGCCACTTTGATAGTGTTGTTGTTTTTTTATTACCATTGAAAATTGATTTCTCCAGACTATATTCTGCTGGTGAGAGGTCATTTGACAGTGCTACGAGGGCATTTTTGTGAACACTGGACCTCTTTTGCAGCGGAAGATTCAACGTTAAAAAACATCAGATCAAAGAACAAGCATCTCCCACCTCAGGCATGACATCTGGCAGATCCAGAAAATCAAAAACAAAGAGTGAAAGAGAGAAAAGTCGAAAATATAAAGGAGGTGAACTTTGGCTCGGGGAGTGTTTGTGCTCACAGAAGTCGTTGAGGTGGCCTAATAACTGATCCCTCACAGCAGGGTGCTCATTGATCCCTGTCTAAATATCAAAGCTCTGAAGAAAGAACGGGCTTCTGTCATGTTCTGTATATTCTGAAATCTGTGTATCTTGAACTGCCTCTCACATCGGCACGGAGGATTCAAGCCAAAATAGCATAATCTATAAGATCTGTCTTCATAAAAGGCTCACAGCAGGACACTTCTTACTGATGAGCACCACATACACTGTGTGTGTGTGTGTGTGTGTGTGTGTGTGTGTGTGTGTGTGTGTGTGTGTGCTGTTCAAGTCAGCACAGTGCTTAATGGGGGAAGTGATTGGCTTGATAAATGACATTATTTCAGGCAGCAGCATAAATGATCCAGTCTAACAACATCTTTGTGTCAGAAAAGCCCTAAACATTCTAGAATAAGGTCTCAGGGATGTTTCCCAGCATGGTTGATAATTCCTTGGATGAAGTGCTCCAGTGTCTGTAGATGCTTTCTATATACTGTCATCTCAACATGCTTCTTATTCACAGGAACTGGAGCGAGTGACAGCGTTACAGACTAACCTGCAGCTGGCAGCCGTCATTTGCACGAATGCAAGGAGGTAATGGTGTTCTGCTGCACGCTGTCATTTCACTGGCTGAAGGAGCTCCTGAAATAGCCCATTCAAATTTCATCTGCATACTAAGTGCTCTTCTCATAACTTGAGATATGATAACATTCCTTCCCTTCATATATTCTCAGCCTGTTAATATGGTCACAAATGACTAGTATTACAATAATCATTCTGTCTTGTTTGACCTTGAAATAAAGTCAGAACTATGCTGCCATACATGATTCTGCAGTAACTCTCTCTTAGTGCTGGAATATCAAAAGCAAGATTATTTGTCCTGGTGATTAGTTTGGAATAAACAGGCTCCTAGTGCTGCCACTTCTTCATTAATTTCAATAATTACTGAAGTCAGAAACATCCAGGACCACATATAGTACGTTACTGATGTTGTGTTGTCTCTTTAC
Source organism: Acanthopagrus latus (assembly GCF_904848185.1). Taxonomy (NCBI): domain Eukaryota; kingdom Metazoa; phylum Chordata; class Actinopteri; order Spariformes; family Sparidae; genus Acanthopagrus; species Acanthopagrus latus. Next base: position 17,022,612 of record NC_051041.1, read on the forward strand.
TGCGCCTGTGTCTTGTGTGAAGGCAACTGAGCGTGGCAAAGGAGGGATTCACAGAAGCCAGCCTCGGTCTATTGGCCAATCAGAGGAGACGACAACTGCTGACAGGCCTGCTTAAATCGCTGAGGACCATCAAGACGCTGGTGAAGTTTTACCCACAATACACAGTATTTCTCTCCTAGACTGGATCAAGATATAATGTAAAACATTCCCCATGCAGCAGGCGTCCCTGGGCCGAGTGTGGCCCTTTAACAACCTCTCTCCAGCCCTCAGGTCATTGTGTTGTAGGCTCATCAGCCCATTGATTAGAAGACGATTGTACCTTTTCGGGGTCTATGGCTGAGTGTGAGCAAAGATAATGGAAGTGGATTCATCTGTTTGTTTTAATTATGATCAGTTCACGTATGCTTAGTCTTAAAAGTAGAAATTAGTCACACAGTTTGAAAAATCAGATCAGAGATGTTGGTTCAGCCCTCTGGATGGAGTCCAGTCAGGAGCTGTCTCATGATTCCCCCTAAAAAGACCAGAAAAGCTACCAACAGCTGAAATGTACACAGGTAAAATCTGTGTAGGGTCCAGCAGGGACGCTTGCAGCCTTACCACCCTGAGCACGCTCCATCTGGTCCACAATTGAAGTCCCGCCTCTGACCTTCCATCAAAGATTCTCCCTTCTCCCAAGTAATTGCATGTTTTTGTACCGGGTCCTTGCTGGACCCCTACATGGATTGTCATTCCGATTTAGTTCACTTTCAGGACCAAATTAGTACCTGCCAGCATGAGTGCCATGCCCCTCGCACCATCCAGCGAGATGTCAGTTTGAATTAATGAGAACTCCGACAGTTGTGCTGGGAATCTGTTGGATTACTTGTGTACAACTTGGCCATTTCTAATAAGCAGTGAGCTGCCACACAGTGCTAAACAAACCAATCATGCCACTGTGGAGACATGGATCTATGTAGCCTGCGTATAGAACATGATTTAAAATTAAGATTACAGTTAATCAAACATGCTCTGTTGTAATAATGTGCTTTGATTGTTGGCTCTAACCATGATCATTAAAAGATTTCAGTGCCGTGGTCACAGCAGGAGAGCATGTAATGACTGCTGAGCTGCTTATCACTTCACATTGTGTCCTGTTACTGACTGACGCTGTATTCATTTCTTCCTCTTGGCATTCTTACCCTCACAGCAAAGAACAGATGTAAGACTCAGCGAGATGCTCGAGGTATTGTTATCCACTGCACACACACACACACACACACACACACACACACACACACACACACACACACACACACACACACACACACACAGATATGTTTATAATTGACTCAAAAGGTCAAACATCAGTAGGGATTCTGCCTTGACCACCAAACCCACCTAAACATGAGACAAGTGCCTATCTGTTGTGAAGGTCAGCTGTGGCACACTGAATAGATTTGACTGCCACTGAGTGTAATCCTTGGTTTCTGCAGAGTATCTGCTGTTACAGCCATTTTTAATGAGATCAGAATGGAGGCGATACAACTGATGCAGAGAGGAAGTCACCTGAAACATCATCATTCAGAATGATTTCAGCTCTTGTGTTACCTTTGTAAGGGTTTTCTTGTATTAAATGACACAGCCTGTGCTGCACATACAGCTCCAGCCTATCAATATGATTTTTTACATGTGGTCACTGCTCTGTTCCTGTAGGAGGAAGACTATCCAGGTGCAATCCAGCTCTGTCTGGAGTGCCAAAAGGCTGCCAGCACCTTCAAACACTACAGCTGCATCAGGTACAGTACCAACAGGTTGATTAAGTGATGTCTAGTTGTATCCAAATGGAACCAGGCGTGAACTTTATTTTCTAAGATTGGATGGAAAGTTTTGTCATCACGGTAGAATAAAACAAGATACACACATGATAATATAATAATAATAGTAATAATAATAATCTGAAGTCGACCCTGCTTCGATAAATGGAACTAGGAAATTGATCTCCCTTAAAATCGTGAATGTTGGAGTGTGATCAGTCGTATAAAGAGGCTTTTTACTTCGTCTTGTTTTGCTCAGTGTGTTTGACGTGTGACATCAGGTCGATGGACATTTGCAGCGAGTGTAATCTCGCTGTGTTTACTGTCATCTTTAAAAGGCAGGTATGGATGTTGTTAGTTGTTTTTGGATGGGAAGGCATCCAGCTACAGGATGAAGAGAGGCGACCTGGGCAGTCGTGCACCTCATCCAACAGACACGCAGACAAACTCGATGAGACACACGAGAGCATCCGCGGATGTTTTGACATGACCGTCACGATGAACCCTCTTCTCTCTCTTCTCTCTCTTCTCCTATTAAAGATTGAGTAGTATAGGACATGTAAAGTATAGGACATGTTGAAGATTGTGTACCAGCGGGGCAATCATCTCTGTCCCTTTGATTTCCCATGTAATTGTGCTCAATTTGTGGAGGTAGGTGGGCGCCAAAGTGCTCCTTTCTGTGTATTGATTAAGGATTGATCAGAGACCATTGCTGGCTCTCTCTCTTCCTGTGACGTGCACAGACTCAAGAGTATTTCATGAAAACGAGTGTGGGAATGAACGTGTTTTGCTGCTTCCAACCCACACCAGCGTACACCAGCATGTGGCGCACTGTTGCTGCAGACATTTGAATGTGCTGGGTTGGTGGTTTGCAGTGATGCCGCATATTGAAACCAGTCAGCATCACTGTACTCACGCAGACTGGATGTGTAACCAAATGTGTCCGTGGCAGCTGGAGAGAAATCCGATTGCCCTCTTCACCTGTGCTTTCCTTTGCAATATGCAAATACCGCTGCCTGAATGTCGTAGTTTTTAACACTGGTGCAATGATGGTGCACCTGTCACACATTGCATCAGCATGCACTTTGTACTTTTGCTGAAACCTTGACTGCAGCATCACCCTCCCTGAGCAGCCAGTTGCCGGTCCGCTGCTCTTTGATTCAACCTTGTAGCTATGCTTTTCCATGCCCGGCTGGATGTCCTACATGAAGCACCGCCTCATGCCTGACCTGTCTTTGTCCCCGTCCCCGTCCCCAGTCCGTTATTCAAAGCTGATGCTGTTTTCCCAAGAAGGCACTTAATCAGCCTCACGCTCTGCCTCAGTCCGTTTTCATCAGGCGGTCCACGTGGGCAGCTGTATATATAGCTGTGGCCTTTATGACAGCACAGTGTTCATAAAGTGTGGACTCTACGGTGACTTCAGACAAACAGAGATTTACTGACGCCTGGACGGTCTCTGTGGTATTTGTAGCCTCTGAACTACAAGAGAATCAGAACATAAGTACATTTTTGTATCATATGGCAAACCAGAATGTAACTGGTTATGAAACCGTCTCAATTTAATACCAACACCTCTATATGATCTACATAAGAAAACTAGACCTTCAGTGAGAAGTCAGACAGAAACGACTCATGGCTCGCAGAATGAAGTGCCAGAGTTTACAGCAGGAGGAGCTTTTTCTTGATAGAAGTTAATTTTCGATGTTATACTCTGTGGTTAGAGCTGATCTGGGGGCAATGAGCTATCTAGTGTGAGTGTATTGTTGCAGAACACTTGAGACGTCTACCCAAACATGCATTTACTCCATCATCTACATCGCTTCGAGTGGGAATCCTGATTAGAGGCCTTAAAGGAACAGGTCACCCAAAAATGAAACTCAGTCATTATCTAGTCAGCCAGATACTGATGGAAAGTCACGTGAAGTTTCGTAGTCAACAAAACGTTTCTGGAGCTTCACAGCAAAATGGCGTTGCAGCGTTCTCTGAAGCAGCTGAAGAGGACGGGGACTGAAACAAAAGCAACTGAACTCAGCTAGTTGGGCGTGATCCAAGTCTCCAGAGGCCCCGAGGCCACGCATCGATGTAAAAAGTATGAAATTGAGCTTGTGCACTAACTCCTGATGGGCTGTGTGTACAACCGTATCAAAAATGGTGTAAATAACTTATTTTCAAAACACTTTTGGGTCTCCCACACCAGTTGTCATACAAATGACCAGCGGGTCATTCTAGGTGAAGCCCCTCCAAATCTCTACTTCAGCTAATTGCCATGTTGGCATTGAGGGAGACGGTTTGTTTAGGGGTGCTAATGTAGGCCGAGGACAGGGCGCTTCAGCTGCATGTTCCAGAGGAGCAGAGTGCAGGAAGGTCGGAGGGCTCCCACGTTAATTCCTGTGTCTGAGATACGAGGATAATCGTGTGCCGGCTGCCTCTAATGACACAACAAGCACTGCACTGATTTATTCAGAATGTCAGCACCTCCTCTGTGGTTGTTGTGTGTTTCTTTGGAGGCTGTGTGATTGCCTGGAAGTGCAAATTTTTAAGAGGATCTCCATGTGTGTAAGCTGCCGTAGTGTGTCACTTGTATTTACTTGCTATCTTTAAGAGGCGCCTCAGCTCTCTGGTCACTTACTTTGATCCCAACAAGAATGTTTCAAGGTTGTTTTTTCCTCTCTGGTTTCACACATAGAAAATCAGTTGGAGTGAATGTATCTGTCTCTCTGTTTGTCAGCATGGCTTTTTCTGCCCTGCTTGTTTGCTTGTATGCAGGAATGTTTTATATTTGTTTATTTGCAACTACAGTCCTTTTCATGATGAGCTCCAGTTGTGCCTGCATGCATTTAATTCTCCAACAAACCGGCCTTAGTCAGACATGTTATCTGCTTCTTTCTGAATGTGTGGATTTAATTGGATGTTCACATAAGCTGCTGGACTTAATACTCAGTATAGCAGACAGAGTAATTACCCTGCTTATTCTATTATTAGGACCGAAAAACACTGACAGAATCTGCCTCAACCTAAAGCATTGCAAGATATTTGGTGCATACCTACCTTTAGAAATAGGCGTAAATATTCCATTTCTTGACTGTTGAGCTGAATGTTTTCATATCTACAGTAAATCTAAAGTTTTACACGGTCCAAACAAAAGCCAGAGGGACATGGGAACGGATTTGTATTAAAGTGTCCTTCCTGAGCCAGCTTCAGATCAACCTTTTGTGAAAAGGCTCATGTAATCTTGAAATGAATGACCAAATATCTGAGTGTTACCTCAAACCTTTCACTTGCCCGACACAAGAACAGTCAGTGCTCATGCATCTAAACTCTGGTCTTCTTGCTCCCCCCAGCCAGCCATGCTTCACTCTTGAAAGCCCTTCTCCCGGCACTTAGTTGCTCCCATGCACCAGTGGCTAACGTGACGAAAGCAAAAACGACATTCTCACAAAATCTGAGCATCCGGCAAAACCCTGAAAGCACGAGTCCACACATTGCCTTTTTAGCAAGTCAGCAATCACTGTGGAGGAACTAGCCTCAAGGCCCTGTGGACACTGAATGCCAGTGGTAATTGAAAACCCTGATTTTCACGTGACTCTATTTAAATCCTTATGTTCCCTGCAGGGAACAGATCGTTAATTAGCTTTTTCTCCTCATCTGTTATTTATGCATTCTATCTGATCATCGAGGGGGTGGCACTGTGTGGGAGGGAGCACGTGCATCAACACTCAGTGGACATTTATAGTAATATAGACACAATGACAGGAGGCCTGAATTAGTCTCCTGCGTTATTAACTTGAGTTGACTTCTTGTGGTGTTCTTCAGGAGCCTGGAAGTCTTGGGGCAGATCGAAAGTCTTTGTGGTTCTTCATCTTATAATACGCCAAGCATTGATTGCTCTGGTTGGCTTTCCGGTCCCATTTTAGACTTCACTAGTGCACAGTTGTAAATCAGTGTAGCTCAGTTGTTATGCTGGGCAAAGGCAATTTTGATGATATGAAGAAGAGGCTGTGGCTCGGCAGCTGGGTGGTTCTTCATTGACCTGTGTTGTGTCAGCATGAGGTCCAGAAACTTTAGGTGTGAGCTTTAGTTAGCTTTAGTTAGCCTAGCTCAGCAGCTCAGCAGCTCATCAGCTCAGCAGCTTTCCTTACTTAATATGGTTTATGTTTGTTGTTTAATACAAATAAAAAGGTTAAAACAACTATTGGTGGTCTCACTTAGCCTGCTAAGCTAAACTAATGCAGTCCTCTCAGGTGTGTTTCCCCTGAGCGTTATTCTTGTGGGATGTGTCTCGTCTCGTACGCTCTCCCAGCACTGCTCAGTCTTTTGGTTTAGCTTCTGTTGCTCGATGACACTGCAGCGGGGGCGTATATGAGAACAGTCTGCGGTGAACAGGGCATTTATCCTGTTGGCCTCTGCTCCTCTGGTGCATCTCCTCAGTATGGCTGCCAGAGTTGTATGCCTTTGTTAGCACTGTCCTGGGTGCTGCATATGGACCCTTAGATGTATTTCTTCAGTATCCAGGACCTGACATTGATCTGCCCACCCGTCTGTAGTTGAGCCAGCTCGTCTGCTTCTTTGTGTTCTCTTTATATTGGCATCCGATTGTGGTTTCCATGGAGGATACTGGCTGTGACTTGTCTCACTAAGCTTGTGAATTTATGGTGTTATCATTGCTGTGGTGCGTACCAGCTCACTGGATTCAGTTACAGTTTGGTTGTACTCCATTACGTTTTCTTCATCTTTTTTCTTAATTGTCTTTTTTCCATCAGTGTGGCTTTCTGTCTATGACTCGTCCATATTATTTGCCATTCGCTGGAACACAGGCAGATAAAAAAGGGTCGTAGTGCATCGAGTTTTGAAACGGCACGCTCATTTAGTTACCTGTTTTGCAAACGACCTGTGGGACTCCATCTGCAGTCTCCTCTCTGTGTCTCTGCTCCCTCCTCCCCACTCCATCCACAACTGAAGCTGAGATGCTTAATTAGCAATTTGTTAAGGACACTCTCTCCCTTCGGCGACTGTGGTCTCACAAGGCACAACATAAGAGCGGGACTGACCTGAAAAAGACCCCGAGCAGAGCAGGGGCAGAGGGAAGGGAAGCGGTGGAACAGAGGCTGATTATGAATGGGTGCAGTGCAGCGGCAGTCACAAGGGATTTGGTGGTGTCTTGGGATGGGCACAGCAGTTGTGATTTCAGTTGCTACCTCTGCAGCTCTTCAGTTGAAAGCATTTTCCAGGATGAGGAAGAAATCCAAGCAAACGCTCCAAGGATGTGGAGGCGTTTTGTATCTGTGACAGTCTGCTTCTCACAAGTTATGCAGCTGACTCCACTGTCCAACTTTAAGAAACTGAAACATTTGAATCATACAAAAGAAAAATTACCCTCCAAGAATATTTGCTGGAAATAAATCCTTCCTCCCTTTTTGTCCTGTTGATAAGAAGTCAGAGAATTGTAAGACACATGGCGATCACTGTAGTAATGTGGAAATATAATCTGTCATATTGTGATTCATAATAAAGTTACTCAAATGGTTCACAGAAAAACTTGGGCATGTTTTTCTTTTGCCAAAAACACAAATTATCTGCTAGTCACAAATTGTTAAATGTGATGATTTGCCAGTTTTTCTTTGTTTCTCTGAGGCGTTTTTAGAATTTTGTCTCTTAGTCAAACAATGAACTTCAGGAATTTGCTCGAACTTTTGACATTAAACATCCGAGTCAATTTTGAGATTATTGTTTACAAGACTTTTGTCTTCTTAAACAAACAAACTCACTTAACTGATATTAAAAGCATGTGTGTTTCATTTTCTGCTTTAAAATGGATAAAACTAACCTGGACATCTTCCTCTGTCCCCCACAGTGAATTAAATTCCAAACTACAAGACACTCTGGAGCAAATAGAGGTATGTGCTTCCCTGCTTTATCTCTGATTCCATTGTTGGAGACCAATATCAGCCAAAAGACCTTCAGCAGTGAATTATATTTTGTTCTAACCTTGTAATTTTCCAGAAGTCCCCATCTGAAAGAAGCAATTTAAACTTCATTTTGACATTTTGATAGTTTGCCGTTCTCATTCTTGGTCTGACAAATATTGACACTCTCAGAAAGTCATCACTGTGAGCGTACAAGCAAAGTAAATTATATCTGTTTCATCTCTCGCTGAGTCGTGATACTTGTGTGTGATAAATGGTATGCAAAGCAATTTTCTCTGCACCACCGCTGCTGCGCCTCAGCTGATTAATTACTTACAGTTTTGTCTGTACACAAGAAACAGGCGTGCGTGCACACACACACACACACACACACGCAGCCTGTTTGTTTTCCTGTCAGCATGAGTTTGTCGTTAAGCAGAGCAAAACCCTCCAAAATCATAAAGGTAAACACTTGCACAAAGGATTTTTGAATCTAACACCTTCATCTTAAGAGCCAATAACACACTATAAATTTACCCGTGCCAGAGATATAAACATTACCATCCCCCACTGTCAGCACGGTCTGTAGAGAAGCAACCAGCCAGACAACAGAGTCAAGCTGTTCCTGAAATGCAAGTCAAAGTAGAAATCCAGAGGACGTGTTGTCAGTGATGCTGCTGCTGTTGCACATTGTTCACTGTGGTAAGATGCAGTTGCTACTGGGCAACTAGATTAAAGCAACATTATGTAGTAATTTGTATTTTGGGTGATTTAGGGCCCATCATTGTTTCTGAGTGCAGCACACATTCATAAAATACAAATCCCAGTTTGTCAGTTGTAATATAACAATATGTTAAAACTTGGCACTCCATAACTGTTTTCTGTGTGGAAAACATTCATGCACAGCTCAGAGCTGTAATGCTGAGCTGAACTTACCTGTCTGGAGACGATGACACCTGGCACACCTGTAGCTGCTGCTGGCTGCACCTCTGCTGGAATGGGCTGACTTGGCTCATGATCAGGAACTAGCGAGTTGACGACTTCACCGACATAAATCCATATATACAAGACGTGTATATGTAGATGTATATAAGTCAGCTGATATTACAAGTCAGCTGATATTACTCACTACTGAAGCTGTTATTTGAAGGTAAAATAGCTGTTTAAACAGAATGTACACCTATGTAGGATTTCTGTAGGAATGTTGCATGAATGAATGAAAGTCTGTCCCACTAAGAAGCAGCACAGTCGCTGCGTTGCTCATTCATTCTCGTGTCCTTGGGTGAATATCACACTGCGCTGGATTTGATTATCATGTGACCGATCAGTCCGGCACATAGTACTGTTACAATTCCACAACAGAGAATACAATCAGACCATAGGATTTTCTTTGTCTTCCCTCAGTAGTAGAGCAAGTTGTGTCGTCAGTGGTAGTCGTAGTTATGTTCCCGAGTAGCTTTAGTGTATAAAGACCCTGGTGAAGCCAGCTGTTTCATCACTTAGCCTTCACCAGAGCTTTATTCTCTGAGGTCGGCTTCTGTGTCAGGGTTACACATCCTTAGTTCCTGCTAACTTTGTCTTACTTTCTTACTTGTCTTTTTTTAATCTCTTTCAAAGCCTCACACACACACACTCTCCCATTTATACACCCACATCCAGATCTAATTACCTGCCCTTGGCCCTGTGGAAGCTGTGCATCTGCACATCTATATCTAAATCCCTGGTCTTAACGTTGATAATCCCTTTCTTTTCTCCCCCTTCACTTTTTCTTTTGTCATCCATCTATTTCTGGCTCCAGGAGCAGCTTGATGTCGCCCTGTCAAAGACTTGTAAGCACTTTGATGTTTCGCACTACACCAAGGTCCAGCTGGCCTACACGCTCCTGGGAAAGACACAGGTCAGTGGTTTGTCTCGTCTGCAGGGTCGGGGTTTGGCTAAATGTTGCTGCTTGTTACAATCTGCTTGTTGCTTGTTCTCATTGCAAATGTCCTTTTATTTGTTCCTCTCCTGAACAGTATTTCAGTGCTGTGTGCTCTCAGTCTGCAGTGTTGTTTCCAGACTCTGTTAGCTCACTGTGTTCATTAGAACATTTTTAATAGTTCCTCCACAGACAGGCTGGTTAAACCATCGCAGAAAACATGAGAGCGTATTTCAGTTTATTGGAGTTTCTCTCTGTCATGAGTATTCCTTCCTTCTTGCTTCAGCCGATTGTTTCACTCCAGCGAGTGAATTCAGGGTCTTTGGCAGTAGAATATACTTGAGGCTACAAGGCGTGCACGCCATCATTTGTGATTATTCTCTGCTTACTGTCAGTCAACTGATGCCAACATGTGTGCCAACAAAAAAGAGTTCTCTAAAATAAATCCCTGGATAATAAGAAACAAGCTGTCAGCGCATCAGAAGAGCCGAGACGATTCTGTCACAACAACATGTTTCTATGTGACATTTCTTCGCAGTTCATTTGAAGCAACAGTAAGATTGTGTAATTTCTTTTCTGTGAGTACCTGGAGATAAAAATAATAGACTGTAACCCCAGTTTATTTTATTTTAAGCCTGTTATTTCTTCCTGTCTCACTCTTTCCTCCACATGTTCCGCTCCTTCCATCTTATTTGTTGTGAAAAAACGTTGATCCGTGATGCTACGGCCTCTCTCTTTCATAACCCCCGCACTCCATCATCACCATCCCTGATCTCTTGTCACATCTTGACTGACATCCCTTCCTCTCTTCCTCCTGACTTTATGCTCACTGCCTGGGAGCAAAACTACATTTTTCCTTTTCCTCCCTTCCACTCCTCTGTACCAGGGCTCCCTGGTAAAGATAACCATCAGTCAATGCTTGAGTTGTAAGAGAGAATTATATTCTTTGTGTTCAAGTTATCATTGTCATCCTTGAAATATTTGTTACATTCCTACAGTACTTCAACAAATAGGAACAATGCTGAAGTGAGAAGCCTTCTAGCTGCACAGCATCATGATGAACAGTGAAGAGGCTGCTGTGGTGAAAAATGGATCTTAACACCTTTCGGCCAAGTTTCTTTGGCCTTTGTGATTCCACAACTGCTGCTCTGCTGCTTTTCACTGAGCCTCCTGCTGACGGTAATTAAAGTCTGTGAGGATCCAGGCTTACGGTGGATGTTGGACTCTGGCCAGACTGTACTCAGCGCTGTGTGGATACTTGCCATTTTTAAATTGATTTACATTGGGTGAATTAATGTTCTGCAAGCATGGCATTTTAACCATACAGCTGTTACAGCGCCAGTGAGACCCTGCTAATTAAAGGGATAGACATTAAAGAATAAGATTACGTCTCCGCATTACCTGGCAGTGCTGATGTGTGAAGGGCGTTTGTAAGTTCCAGTAGAAACTGGAAGTGTAGTCGTTAATCACCATATCACCATAGCAACCAAACGAGCCTCGTCCTCATCCCAAAGCACGTCGTTCACCTGAGCCGGTGTTTGTCAAGTGTGTTTGATTAAAGAAAGTTTTCAGGACGTACGTAGGGCATGAGAATACGCTCCACGTGATCAGACGGAGAACACAGTATCCAACACACAGAAACACAAAACACTAAATAAACACAATTAAGACACGCGTTCTTCCTCCTTCTGCTCCATGGGTAGTATAAATGGATAAAGGCAAATAATGAACACAAAAGATGAAAAGTAATAATGGTAATTTTATAAACTTCCTTCTTCTAGATTGTCAAAATGAATTCTCAGCAGTTATCAAGCTGCAGGAAAGGATTTGCTGCTGTGCCCTTTTTAGTTGAGACGTGTGACCACCGTGGGACGAACACGGCTTCTCTTACAGCTGAGATAACGAGCAGTTACAGGTTGTGTTGCTGTTGACGGATTCTTGTGCTTATTGTTTTTTTCCCATCATTCTTTGTCACGGCATCCGTCACACTTTCCACTTTTAATCCAGGAGGTTTCACTGTAGGCAGAGCACCTCAGAGACCGTTTGTGTTTTCTTCCTCCCCACATTGATCTCCTGGTTCTGGCTCTTGTTTCTGGTCTCAGATGCGCTGGTAGCTCGCAACCTAATGAGCCTAACATCAAGTTTGCTTTTCCAGCAGTTGTCTGTGTGAAACATCTGTTTGTTTGAATTCCGTAGCTGCAGAAGTGTGGATCTGTTTGCTTTTGATCAACAATCATGTGTTGAGACTCGTGGCTGGAGAGCAGGACGGTTAATGTGATGTCAGCTGTGATTGTTGATCCCTTTTTCTTGCCCGTACTTTGTACAGCCGGCAATTTTCTTGCTGTTTTCAGGACTCTCGCTCAGAATGGAGGGAAGAAAATGTTTGAATTAGTTTTGTGGCAGCAGGCTGTCAGGATGGATGGAGGCAGCATGTGTAGCCATGAGCTAGCGGTAACAGAATCTAATTGCATTGCAACATGCATTACCTACATATCGGGCTTTGCTCAAAGCTGCGCCCACGTGTCCCCAACTCTCCAGGGTCCCATAGCGAGGCTGTGGGTGGGAGCTGCAAAACAGAAAATGATGGGAAATGTAAGTGGACTTTGAAAGAATAAGAGAGAAAAGACTCAGAATGGCAAAGGCACAAACCGCAGGGTCGTACTGCAGGTGTGTTTTGTGAAATCCTTGTTTCATCATCATTTTTGTGTGTTTTTTGCATCATACATGAAGTCAGAAAGAAACCCGGTGCTATTTGTAATGTTTGATTTTTTTAAAAAGCTGCTCTAGTTAAGAGTTTATTTTTTCTTTTTATTTAAATGTGATGTTTCAGAGAATTTAACTACAGACACTTTATAAGGTGATAATGTGTCAGTGTGGTGATTACAGCTGGTTGTGATGCCTCAAGCTGCCAAAAACTAAGGAAGGAAATTCAGTGTTAACAGTTGAAATGAAATAAAGCCAAAGTAGAAATGGAAGAAGCTGGCTGGGTAATTATTATACCATGTTCAGAATGCCACGTCCAGCAGTGTGAGAGTAATTGGGGGAATTTTGCTTTAAGTCATGGTGCCCTGACAATGACTCATTTTAATTAATGACTTTAGGGTGTTCCTTGTGAGATAAATGGTGCTGTAGGTAAACCGAGCAGAAGGTAATTAGCTGCGCTACATAACCACACATGTCACTAATACGTCTCTGCCACAGTGTTCCTGTTTGTTTGGTGCCCTTATTGCTTTATTAATGGATGATCCACAGCAAACTGAACCTGCTCGGAGGTGTGAATCATACAAACCGCCATTTTTCACTTGGACTTGAATTCTGCTCTTCCCAGCACAGACAGTGACCCACTGTTTCCATCCTGCCACCCTGTGTAACTACTATAACATGCAAATAATTCAAAATATCAGGAACAGCATGTGTCGTCCAAAAAGTTAAATTTAACAATTCCCTGTGGTTTTCCTTTTCACAGGTCCACGCTGGCAGACGTCACCGACATCCTGACGTGAGTTTTAATAACAATGTGCTTGGCTCTCTCCACAGACTGCGATGGACCAGCTGCACATGCACTTCACCCAGGCCATCCACAACACAGTGTTCCAGGTGGTGCTGGGGTATGTGGAGCTGTGTGCTGGCAACGCTGATACCAAGTTCCAGAAGATGCAGTACAAGGATTTGTGCACGGTAAGGAGAAGAGCGTGGTCTGCTTATTCCACCAGTATTCTCACATCAGGTCTGTCATAGAACGTCTTTCTGACCAGGAGAGGTTCAGTCCTCTGTTAGAAGCCAGTGTGAAGACTTCTTTCATCAGTCCAGTGGAAATCTTAATAAAAACACCACCTGCAGTGTGTTGGGAGGACTGCTGTGCCCACACTCTCTCACTTCGTTACCCCTCTAGGTTTCTTATTGCCTTGTAGCCAAGTGAGAAACGCCTTATTTCATGACAAGGGATTCTACAGATTCTCCATAATAGGGTGAAATGAAGGAGGTGAGTCAAGCGTGGAGAAAGTGATTGAGAGAAGGGGGAAGAGAACGTGTAGTGTAGCCCCCTCACTATGAGTTAATTAATCTTGCTCACCAAACAGAACCAGTGCAGTGCAGCAGCAGCACTTTCGGACCGGTCCACACGCCCCGGGTCTCTCCGTCTCATTCTCTCCCCTTCACATCAAAATAAATCACATTTGCATAGCCAGCAAGCCTTCACATAGTCAATTCATCATGAGCTTGGTGCGGGTGAGAGGGGCTGTGTGACGGTGCGACCTACAGTGTGGCAGGTGTACAGAGGTATAGGTGAAGGTTACCCCTGGCTGAACAGAGGGGGCACTTCGTTTCCCTGCAGTCACTCCCGATATGTCAGCTGTCACAGTTCTTTCCTCCCAGACCTTTGCCTCCATGTTTGGTTCTTGCTGATTGACTGCACAGTTTTTCCCAGAGGCATTTCCCTCTGTGCTCATATCCACAAAGCCCTGCCCTTTACCTCTTACCTTGGTGCTACCTCTCCTCCTACATAACCCAGCTGGTAAGTGGCCTGGAAGGAGCAATATTCAATTCATGAAGTTGGAATTTCCATGTCAGGATTACTTTTATGTGGACCTAGGTTTAGATCCAGAGGGTTTAATGCTAATCGACTCTTTTTACTGCAAGAGCTGAATCAAACATTAGGTTGGGACTTCTAAAAGTTTCAATTTGATTTCCAGCCAAGATAAGCTGGTACGTAGGTGGTAACACTCGCAGGGTACGATGTGTAGGAACAGGAAATACAACTAGATTGTGGATGTGATTGAATGATGCCAATTGAATGTTAATTATTACTTAGCTGCAGTAAGAGGAGCTTTCTTTGCCAACGTTAGGGCAGAAATGGAAGCAAAGTGCGACAATCAGCCTTTTTGTGTTTTTCTCTACAAACTGGCAACAACCAAGACTGTTGCTGCCGACACGTCACTGGCACCACGAGATATGAACACGTACTTTATACTTTTGGCTCAGAGACCTTGTTAGAAGATTTTTTACACAGATAAACAAATCAATGATTTTTTGACCTGAGAAAACATTTTAGATTATTGATGCAGTCATAATAATGTTCTGAGGGGAAAGAGATGCTTCTCTTCACCACCTTCCTACATCTCTGTGGATGTATTATTAAAAAAGATCTTCTGACCTTTCGTGTTGAATAAATTGGGATTTCTTTATTATAGACTGTAATGTCAGAGTGTGAGGGAATAATCCTCCTCAATCAAAACTTGAGATGGAGTTATGGTGAAAAAAAATCTAATATAGAATAAAGTTTTGTTCCATATAGAACTCATACTTGTACCTCTTTCATCCTCAGTGCAATTCAAGAAATAAGATAACATTCTTCACTTAGGCTGAAGTAACATGCTTATCTACTCACTTTTTTAGATTTTCTCCTGTTGACCTGACTTTTATTAGGCTGAAGTCCTGTGCATGGAGCTGCACGGTGTCACACACACATCCTCATGTTGACTTGTGTCTGATAGATTCACGCTCAGCACGACGTGTTGCCTGGATGATCCCACAAACACACACAGAGACTGTACACACACTCTTACCAGCTTGAGATTGATGCATCACGTTGTTAGACTTTCAGCTGTGTGATCATGATTGATAGGGCAGCACACACACAGATGCTCACGCAGATGAAGAGGTATGTGAACACCCAGTTAATTCATGTGGCTGTGTGCAGACACTTTTATGGGGAGATCAAGTGTATTTTCCTGCTCTTTACACCATATGGTAGATAGCTGTGGCATGTGCTCGTATCAAAATATCAAAAAGGGGAACTAACCAAACTAATCATTTGAAATAAATGACTTGCTTTATGTGGAGCACTCTCGCTGGAGTGAGGATGTTTTGAAGAGCTAAAAAGCTCAAGTTGCACTTAATGTGTTTTTTCTTAGATGTCCTTTCAAAATGTCCTTTTGTGTCCCTCTCTGAGGTCACTTGTGATTGTGCAGCACGGGGCGCTCGCAGACTGTTTCTGATCGGTATAAAAGATAAACTAGTGACACGTCCTGGTTCAAACCATAAGACCAACTGAGCTGAACACTACTTTCTCCTCTTTGAACAAATCCGGTTGATTTGCCCTTGAGCAGGGCATCAAACCCTCACAGTACACTGCTGAGAATATGTTCCTGTTGGCGGATGCGTCAGTGGCAGAGTTGGTGTTTGTGGAGAAGAGAAACGTATTCAGCTGCTGTTCCCCTGATAAATAAAGTTTAAGGACCCTGTGACCTCGGCTGTTAGTCATGAAACTTAAAATTCAGAGGAAACGGGAGCACTCGGAAAGGTCAGTTCTGATTGTGAAAGGGTCTTATTAATTTTACATCAGCATCTCATCATTATTGGCTGGCCTCCCTCCTTATCCATCCTCTGGTCTGTCTGACTTCTCTCCTGAAGGAAATAGGATGGTTCACTCCCAGAATCCAGTTCTCACAGAAGAGGAGGTGACGGTGAAGGCTGGATGATAAACTGTACATGCCAACACATTTGATTAACTCCTAGTTCATACTGTATGTCCCACTGTGGTTACAGTTATTATGTTTATGGAATGCGCGTATAGAAATATTGTTTTGCTGCCGGTGAGGCTCTAGGCTTTTATTTGTGTTATGTGAAGCCATCAGCTCCACTGATGACACAAAACTCACCCCGACAATATGAAACAAGTGCTCATCAGTAACCCACAGAGATCCATCCCAGCCGGCTTTGTGCAGCGCCCCATCATTTTGAAATAGATTGACCTTTAGTTCAATTGTATATCTGGAGGATAGGACATTTTGTAAGGCTGTGGAGTGGATGCAGTCACTGCTGCCACTTCATGTTAAACAGGTCCCTCATCCAAGGCTGTTCACTGTGGTTGGAGATAGCTTCATTACAAAATGAAACTAATTTGCTGCCGAACAGTGTGCGTCTTATCGTCCGAGCTCTTATGGATGGAAATTGGTCTTGTGTAGTTTGTAGTTATTGCTCTGCCACTGTAGTGCGAGACATCTGAAGACTGCAGCTGTTTCTCATGACAAGTGTTGGCTTCTTATCCCCAAAGAAAGGTTTTGTTGTTCATTAAAAATGTCCCTTTAGTTTCTTGGATCATGCTTCTGTGCCTCTGGTTTAAACAGCAACAAAAAGCCTCCCTCTGAGTCCCACAGAGCCTTAGTCACTGTCTTATTCAGTGTACATGTGCAGAGAAACTTGTGGTTGAATATGGCAGGTTTTTGTGCTGATGCATATGAAGTCCAACATGAACAAAAGAGATCATAAAGAGAACAAATGATTGATCACATGTTCCTGTGTGAAATGTCAATCTGGCTCTTTATTGTGTGAAGTGGATTTTAGGGCGCACTCGCTCCTCTTCAGTCTCCTTCAGTCCAGATGTGTTGGCTGTGGACGGCCCTCTTGCATTCCTGGATTTATTGATGATGCAAGCCTGTGTAATATGCATGATTATCCTTCATGTCCACGTTGAACACCTGTGCTTGTGCTTGTGCATGAGCAAACCTCTTCCAACTGTGCCAGAACCAAGAAAGTGTACCGTGCTCAAGCTCACACTAGTCAACAAACTGGACTTTAGTGTCAGCAGTGCTCAGGCCCGGCACGGTGTGAGTGCTAATGAAAGGGGCGCTATGTAGTTTTGAATAAGAGATTTTACATTTACAATATTAATAAGGTGATTTATACAAACTCACTGAATAAAACCAACACTAAAAGCAACTCAGAAATATGTATTTTTTTTCCTGAATAAACAAGCTGTTCTCAGAGGAAGAGCAGGCGGCAGGGTCCGCCACATACAGACAGTATGAAAGCTTATTGAAAAGGAAGAATGTTCGTTTATTTAGTTCGTTGAGGCATAAAAAAAAAACAGAACTGCACACTGCACCTGTAAAGCACTTTGACATAGTATATGCATATGATGATGATGATGATGATGATGATGATGATGAAAAGCAGTATTGCTTTTATTTAATAGTATCAGTAATTATTCTTCTACTGTATTGTAAGTACTGTAGTTTATCTGGTAGCATCAGTTAGTGGTCTGAACTCAGCAGAAGGGGAGGATGTTCCACAGGGTCCTGTGTTCGTCCTCTGCGTGTTTCATTAAACATGATGCCGATATAAACAACGTATAAATCACATATTGCTTTCAGTAGACTACATGCCTGTCTACATGTGCTGTAAAAAGTGTCATTTTCATTGGCTCACAGTTAAACACGAATCTTTTTACACACTTGTTTGTGCACTAAGTTGTTTTTAACAAAATGAGGTATGAGGTCTTCTTTCCCAGAGTTCCCTGCGCTCTGCTGGCACAGCAGGTCCACAGACTGCTGATGCACCTCTGATCTCTTGCAGGTTAATCTGTTTCTTTTTAAAAAGAAGAGGGGGTGATGTGATTGTCTCCTCCTAGAATGTTAACAGCTGAATGAAGCATACCTGCACTCTCCTCCATACACACACACACACACACACACACACACACAGTGGACACAACGTAGACACAACTTGTCATACGTTATGTGCATAAAGATTGGGATCTGTGTGGAGAAAACCAAATAGCTGTTCCAGAATTGATCCCGAGCCTCCAGTGAGTTTTTCATTTTAGCAATGATGGTTTCAGCAAAAGATTTATATTTAGGTAATAAAGGTAGCAGAGGTTACTCCTTCTCATCAGACCCATTGAACATGTTGTCGCACACACACACACACACACACACACACACACACCTAACCCCCATCGCCTCGCCTCACCCCGGTCGCCTGGCAACATCAGTTGGCTGGTGGAGAACATGGAATGTCAAGTGTAAGCCTTGTTTTGTTTGTGCCGGTTCATTAGCTGTCCTGTGTGACCGCTGCTGCTGAAGCCTGTCTGCAGCTGCAGCTATATTTATTTCTGTTTATTTATCTCAGGTTGGTCTCATAAACACTGTTAGCTTCTGTGTCTGTACATGAAAATTAGAATTCTTGTATGAACACCAGCTGTAGACAGCGTACTGTACAGAAGTAGTTCTTCTTCTTGTGCTTGGCTGCTGCTGGTCACTGACCTTTGACCCTGTATTATCCCAGACTGACCCTACACTGCCCCCACCTTCCATGTGCCTTTTTTATAAAAATTCACTTTATCCTAACAGATACACATCTCATGGTCTGTGTGCAAGTATTTACTGTCATATTCACTAGTGGATACAGGCAAAGTAAGTAAATGCAGATGGTGTTGGTGTTGTATGTCTCCATACAATAGGAGGTCATACGTGCCTTGTACACATGTTAAAGTCTGGATAATGATGTGAGATCCACAACAGATGGAAACAGATTTATTCTCTGTAAGTGCTTTTAAAACATGCGGGTTGTCTCGGTGTGATTATCTAGCAGCCAGTGTTATGACTGATAATGTTGTTCAGGCATCAGGATGCATAGAGTTACTACATGAAGTCAAACTGTTCGGCTCGATGCTGAACCAGCAGAGGGCAAAACACTGTACAGATGAGATGCAGAATGGTTCCCTGTCTCACCTTATGGCTGGTTGATACCAGTAACAGGTAATGCACTGTTATTATTGTAGCAGCTCTGAAGAGACGGACACGATCACTGTGTCATTTAGAGGATGTCTACTTCTCCTCATTGTTTGTACCTGACTCCTCCTTTCACCACTGGAGCCAATAAATAACTCCACTAATTTCCCCACTGTGAGCAGTTAGCTGTGTCACAGTGGTGAAGATGATCGTTCTGTTCTTGTAGCGATGCTGATTTACAGCTGAGTTGACAGTGTGTGCAGAAACATCCTCAGTGAGAAGACGCAGATTAATGTCCGCTGTGACTAAGTTATTATAAACCTCTCACGTTCGAGTACAGTTCAGACTAATTTGAATGACCATCTGTTACTTCAGTCAGAGGATAATTGTCATCTTTGGAGGTTTTGCAGGCCGTCGAGCAGATGATGTGTTTAAAAGTGAAAGTGTGTGAAAGTATCACGTTACCTTCATTATACTGCTCCTTTATACAACATAATGTATCAACAACTTTGATATTTTGATTATGTTGACTGTGATATATATCTGAATAATGGCCTGAATTAATGACACACTGTCCATAACATGGCTCTGACGGCAGTGTGTTCATGCCTGCGGTGCAGTGGAGCTGCTTCTGCCAGCAGCGCGGTCATTAACATCTTTTAGTGATGGCTTACGATCCTACTTCAGATGTCTCAGTGAGAAACGTTGTGATGAGAGATTGTCCTGGTGGTTTGTCACTCAGAGACTCAGAAGAAAGTGAGTAACTTCACTTATGTTGGGGTCTTTATTCCAACACGCTGTTTTCTTCCTCAGCAGCCATCAGTGTGTGAGGCCTGTGGTGTGTAATTTACAATGCTTTCATGAAAGATAGCTGGGTTCTACAAAACACTTATTCATTTTAGTGGTTTAACCAAAGTAAAGTGCGGCTGCTGTCCACAGCACTGTTTCATCTGGCAGAGATGAATTTGTATCTGAACATGTTGACAGGCGAGCTGAGACGGGGAGCCTTGAACTGTGTTGGGGCTGCGATTGTGCCAGATGCACCTTTCACAGACGAGCCAAGTTTTAATTTGACACACAGATTTTTCCAGGCTGTCTGGACTCCTCAGAGCTCAGAATCAGATGTGTTCATCTGATGGATGCATGTGCAGAGTATCTTCACAGTTCTTTATATCATCTACCTTCAGCTGCCCGTCTCTGGATTCGGCACAACTGTGATTATTGTTTATCTTAAACAAAGACAAAGGTCAACTGCAGAAGACATCGTTACGTGTTAGTGGCAGAATTATCATTGATTTCTTCTCTTCACTCGTTCTTTTTATGTTAGTGTTTCATAATGTGCAGAGATAATACAGTTGCCATTTTATGAAAACAATAAGACACTTGAAGTCTTGAGTATATGAACATTAAATCATCCCAGCTGATGCTGCACAGACATCGACTGATGAATCACCTGAATATACATGTTATAGCTACTTTATGGAACTTTTCCAACAGGTGTTGTGACCTTTTATTTTATGAAAAATCTCATATGAGAAAATGTACATTAACAATATGAGCTTGACACAGCTGCTGTCACCACGGCAGCCATGCAGTACATTAATGTCCTGAGAGCTAAAAGCCCAGAGATCCATTTGCTTTTTACACAAAGGACAGTTTCCTCACAGATAACCTAAAAACTGAGGCTAATGTCACTTAACTGCTGTTCTAACAACTGAAAATCATCCTTAACTGTCGGGCCTCTATTCTAACTGAAGTTGCAATGCTAAAATAGGGTATAATAGCATCCTAATGTGCACGGCAGAGATATTTTTACATTTATATCCTGTGTATTAGTAAGACATCATCTTAATGACATCCGTTTTTCATCAGCACTCACATTAATGAGCTCTTATATAAGATGAAAGCGTCTCTTTCGACACAGAAAAGGATTTTTTCTCCAGCATGGTGTCCTTGAATGATAAGTATAAGCAGTTTTTAATTGGATGTATCACAGAGGACAGCTGATTTTTTTTTTTCTTTCTCTTACTGAATGTTGTGATTTATTTCAAGTAGTCCAGAACTGTGTTCCGTAACTCTGGAAGTATTCCTTTTTTCTTCCAGGTAAACACGATGCAATACAAACACACAGATACAAAAAATACAAGATGACAAAGAATTCATACGCTGTGGAAAACAGCACCAGTGACCTTGTTTTCATCGCTCTCCGTTTGCAGCATATCACGCTGGACAGCTACATTCCCTGCCTGACAGACCTGTGCAAGGCATTGTGGGAGGTGATGCTGAGCTATCACCGCACCATGCAGTGGCATGAGGAGCATGACAAGCAGGACGCCTCACCCACAGGTAAGAGATTATACCTGTGTGACTGTATGACCTTTTCCCAGAATCTATTTATATTCAGCCACGATCTGCTTTTTGTTCTGACTTGACAAATGCAGCCAAACGAGCAGTTTCCTGTACGAACACATACGTTCTTACAGTCATGAACTCCTAGTTGGTGCCTCAAACTCTTCGACCTACTTTTACTTAAACTGTGAAAAATCTCTCTTTGTCACTTGCTGCCTCAGTCAAGTTCCTCATTTAGATTTACTCATAAAACACCAAATCTGCTCCAGATACCCGCAGATGAAAAAGTGAGTCACATATTCAGTTTCCAAAGACTTTGTGAGAGCAGGCTGGCTTTCTCCTCTCTCTCCTGGCTCTTTTATTTCAACCTACAGGAGGTTTATCAGCTTTGTAGCTCACAGAAAGGAATGATTAAATCTCAGAGTCTGAAAAGAGATGAGAGTATTGAATGTGTGGCGCTCACTGAAGTGGTTCTGAAGTGGCAAATATTTTTTTCAGCATTTACTGAGTCCCCTTTGGTTGAGGGGCCATTGGATGAGTCAACAGAAAAATAATTACTGTCATTAGAAAGAAATAAAAAAACTCAGTGCAACAATAGAAATACTGCAGCCCTGTGGTGCAGTAATGAAGGAGGGTATTGTGTTAAATTGTGTTTCATTGGATTGACAGTCTGCCATAATTGCATGATTATAAAATACATGTACACATTGTTGAGATTACACTGTTGAATTAATATGAGCCAGTGGTTCGTCTGAAGGATAAATGAATGCAGCGGTGGTGAACCATGACTGATGCATTTCTTTCTTATGGAAATGTGTCATCCATGACTTTGAGCTCTGTTTCTGTTTTCATCCTGATACAGACAAGACTTTCAAATCCAGCTGTGATTTCTGCATTATGTTCTGTGTTTGATAATCTTTGATATAACTAAAGAAATGATGACATGTATGATGTCTTTATCTTGTCTTCAGTCACACTTTTGACCTTCTGAAATAATTTGGTCCCAAACCTGTTTGATTATTTAAGAAAAGGAGCAGATGTTCAAATTCATCCTTTTTTTTTTACATTTGGTACATTTTGTGACGATAACAGTTTAGAGTGCACCGACTCTCCACTGGAAACTCAGTATAGCTGCACTTAAGTTACAGCCCATTAAGAACAGTGAGCTGACTGAACACCACATCTGTCCAAACCCAAAGCTTAAGTCTGCATCAGCAAAGAAACATCTTGCCTGTGTCGCTGCGTCTCTCCATCCTGCCTTCACTCGACCAGATGTGAAAACATCAGCCTCGGAAAGCTCAGTTGTCAAGGCGATACATACTTTGTGGTTTTAGCAGTAAGCTCCACTAGAAAGTCTTACTGGTGTTAGAAAGAGAAACCATACTGGATTTGGTCTGTAGCACTTCTCACCTCATCACTGTTTGTATCATGTATCTTGCCAAAGGCTTTGTTAGATATTAACTGCAAATACAGAACTGTCAAATGAAGTGCTACCATCCTGCTGCGTACTGAAAGATAGCTCATTTCCATTTCCCTCTCTGTAGAGAATTCATTAGGGGAATGGATGAGGACACAAGTGTGTCCCGAATGGTTGGTGACATGTTAAATCCTCAGGATCCTTCATCAGACACCATCCTCCTCGCAGGGGAAAGGACACACACCACATTCTCTTTCATTATGCCCATCTGTCATCCCACTATTTGATTGGCTGTCACCTCTGTCCTCTGTGGAAAGGTGTCCCTGACCCCGGCTTTGTCCTGCCTCTCACCTTTTTGTCTTAATCTTAATGTGTGTGTGTGTGTGTGTGGCGTGAGTCCTTCAGAGTGGTGATTTACTGCACAGGCTTAGTCTCATTTGTCGAGCGGTGTCTCGCCGTGACCCCCATCTCACTTCAGAGGTCTGGTGACACCCGATGAAGATCACCTCTCTCTCTGTCACACAGTCTCACCTCCCCCTCATCCAGTCAGCAGAAAGAGAGCATCACTTTGAATTTAAGCTTGTGACCGCTTCATACACTGAGCTGGTCAGCGTGTTGTTTCAGTCATTAATCTCGCCACTTGATGAAAAGATGTGTTGCTTCAGGAAGTGATATGGGCCAGAGTCATACACCCCTCTGACAGAGCAGATCTGCTGCTGTACTGTAGCACACACCCTGTTTGATCATCGCTGACAGGCGCAGGGGTAAATAACCACAGCCAGTTTGTGTATCTGGAACATGCTCATACAGAACACGGACATGAACCACAGAGGCTATTATTGAGCTTGTATGGAGGCTGCCTGCTCTGCTGCGATAAAGAAAAGAATCCGTTTTCAGCGGTGAGAATTGGCCTTCACACCTCATTGATGTTCAGCAGTAACACAGCATATAAAGTAACCTGCAGAGCAAGCTGTGAAATAACCCTTCTCCGAGTACATACTGCAGTTTTTCCTTTCTGATTGACCCATTTAATCTTACTTTTTATACACGCGCACCTCCTCCCCCCGCGTCTGTGCGAGCACCAATCTCATCCAGGTTTGTTCTCATTATTTTCAGTCCGCTTACATAAAACGTGTAAACTGTAATTTGATTTATTTGCAAGCCCTTCAGCACATTAAGGTAAGCATGTGAATGACAACAAAACAGAATTTGTCGATGAAGATTGATGTATTATGGAGCGATGAGATATCAAATACGGTAATATACA
Organism: Acanthopagrus latus; assembly: GCF_904848185.1. Classification (NCBI taxonomy): domain Eukaryota; kingdom Metazoa; phylum Chordata; class Actinopteri; order Spariformes; family Sparidae; genus Acanthopagrus; species Acanthopagrus latus. Next base: position 17,046,771 of record NC_051041.1, read on the forward strand.
AACCCTTGATTTATTTTATTTGTGCAAAGTTAGTGTATAAAAGGAAATAAAGAGCTTTAATGAGTTTTTACTCCTGTTACTCTCAGACGGGTATTCTGAGGGGATGAAATGGCAGCAGCCATGTTCCTGGATATATGCTCCAAGTCGATCATCAGTGTTATCTAACTTGGACCATGTAAGACTTTATGACGTGGACTCATTGTGTTCTGCAGCTACAGGTCATCTGCAGGCTCTTTCTGCATTGTAAAATTTAGCTGAGGGAATTTAAATCTCCTTAGGATACCAGACGCACTTGCAGAGAAAAACCATCGACTCCAACTGGTTTGAATATGCTTTGGACTAAACTGTGATAGGAACGACTGTGACTGAGGAATAGGAACAGCTTAAAGACATTATATGTCACATATCTGCAATAACATGTCTAATAAAGCCTAAACCTGTGTTTTGTTGGGTTGTATACTTACATGAGACTTCAAACCTCCTAAAATCGGCTGTAACTGTTTGCTCCTGTTAAGTTTCAGTTATAACATCCTGAATGTACAAGCTGTGTTTTGGCTTTTCTGTTCCAACCCTTTACAGATTTATTCAAAGTCATGCGCATGCTGCTCTTTTATTAGTCCTGATTTGAAACCAGCAGGGGAGTAAGGCCTCTGTGTGTGTCTGTCCGGTGAGTCACTGAGGCGGCTGTTGAATACAATGCTACCAAAGGTCAGCGCTGGTTACCACCTACGGATGGCAGAGGGTGACTTCCCCTATCATTTTTCTTTTCCTCCCTCTCTGTTATACCACTTTTTGAATAACCATTATGGAGGATTTCTAAGTATTTAACCTGAGGAGGCTGTCTGCACCCGGTCCAACACTGGAGCACTGACAGCAGCTGCAGAGGATGAAGGAATTAATGACAATGTTTAAAAATGTGGTGGTAAAGAAACAAATGGTGAAAAGAAACTCAGCAGCATCATGTAAAGCATCAGTAGACACGGTACTGTTCGAGTGTTCCTAGTGGCTCAGTCGTCACAATAACTTTTTACATCCAGTCTGAACTGTTCTCTGTACATTTAGTCTGACTTGCTTTCTGAAGAAACCAGTAGTTTGTGTGTCCATCATTTAGAAAAATGAGTTTTAAGAATGTGCCTTCTAACACCAGAACACAGTGAAACAGACAGTCTCTGGTGTCTGTGCTCACTTTATCCAATCAGGACAGAGAACTCCATAAAGAAGGCGGTCCTGTCTGCTCGGGGAACGCAAACAGAACTCTGACGGCTTCTACTACCACACAGGCCAGGTGATGAAGAATGTGTAAGGAGAAGAAAGAGGCAGAGAGCTGCCATGAGAGAGAAAATAGTCGTGCAAGTGTTGTGAGGTAGTGGAGGGATGTCTCACCTGCGTCAGGGCTCCCAGGCTTCACAGGCTCATTTTTACTTGGACTTTGCTAAATGTATTCGCTCTCTCGTCCACCCGCCCCCTCAGTCTCGCCACCCTTGTGCTCATTAAATAGAACAAAGATATGTCAAGTTACCATTTCACAATGTTTCCCAAACCCTCTGTTCTTTTGTCTTTTAGCAAATGATGCAATTCTATGCACCAGTTCTGTCCCTATTAATGATTCAAATTACAACCAGCGTTATTGGGGGTTCAAGGACAGGGTTTTGAAATACACCAGTTTAAAACATTGAGTGAATTTCCCACGCGTGTTTGATTAAACCCTTCTACCATGTTATTATTGCTCATGGCTAGTAATGACTATAATATGACATAAGTGGCTGTGGAGGTATAATTGCAAAGCTGGGAAGAGTTAGGATTTAAACTGTGTAATGCAGATGATCCCAGTGAAGAGAGGAATCTGAGATAAATCACAGCGCCAAATATTTCAAACACCAAGAGAAAGTCAGAGGTGGATCATTCACTGTCGCGTCCATGTCTGAGTGTGATGGTAACAATCAGTCGGTAGGAGGAGAACAGAAACGTCCTTGACAAGGCGGGTTCAGAGATATTCTTGCTGGCCAGAACTGAAATTGGGTCTACCGTTGTGAAAGTAGGATCTCTTTGTCTGCTGTAGAATCTCTCTGGTCTGGTGCTCAAAACGACCAGTAACCTTCCTGGGCAGGAGGAGCCGCTCTCTCCCTGGGATGAGACACACCTGACCGTCTCATTACTGATGGATGAATCTGTGCAGTTGAGGTTGGCGTGAAACTGTTCGACACCAGCAGACACGTACTGCTGAGTGATTCTAGAAAACATCTTCAGCAACTTGACTTGTTGACTTGAAACAGATGATTTAATGACACAGTCAGCAGTTTTCTTTTCACTTTTAATAGAAGGCATTGTGTGAACTTATGCTAAGCTAAACTTATTGTTCAGAGGGACAGTCTGAAGCGTGGGGTTGCCCACTAATGATGTAGGAGGGAAATCCGTTGTTCCGAGCTGTTGCAGTAAATACAAGTTGACACGAGTTCCTCTTGAGAATTTTTCTGTTCTTCTGTGTATTGAGCCATCTGTCAGGATTCGTGGTAAGGCTGAGCAGATCCTCTCTGCTGCTAATTGTCTGTCTCACAGTATGATTAGCACAAACCCTGTGGGTAAAGTGCTGGACTACATGCAGACGCTTTAGAAAAGAACAGCAGAGTCGGTTCAACCTAGTGAAATGTTCTCTGCTGCAGAGGACTTTGTCTCAGAGATGATCAGCTGTGAGTGATCTAAATGTTGTAATGATGATTGATGAACCACGGCTAAAAGTGTTCCAGCAAGTTAGTACCACCCTCGCCTAACATTGCTGGACAAAGAACGGACATTTAAAAACAAAATGAACAAAAAAATCAGTGAAACAGAACCAGAGATACAGTCTTTGTTTTCTTCCTCACACTCTTTGTCCTTGTAAAAACCAGGCAGCTACATTACCCACAATGCAAGTGCCACTAGCAGCAAATGTTGCGCTAGCCCGGAAAGAAGCTGCTCCATGGTCCTGGTGGTCCCGGGGGTCCTGGGGGTCCCGGGGGTCCCGGGGGTCCTGAGGGTCCCGGTGGTACTGGGGGTCCCGGGGGTCCCGGTGGTACTGGTGGTCCCGGAGGTCCTGGTGGTCCTGGGTTTCCTGGGGGTCCTGGTGTTGCCTGTGCAGATCTCTCACTTAATGGATGAGATTATCTTTAATGTTGAGCTGGAGTCAATAAACAGTGTTCTGTCAAAGTTATTGTTGCATTCCTTTAATATTTGTTGGATCCATATAAATGGGTGTAATAGCCCTTTGAGAAAGCCGTTGAACACAGATTTGAGGTAGCAACCCATGGACACTTCTGTGTGTTCCAACTTTCACCTGTGTTGAACACAGTTGACATATAACTGCACTGTGATTGTGAGCATGCAGTAAAAGATGATTCATATGTCAAGAGCATCGTGTGCAATCCTGATTCCAAAAAGCTGGAGAGAGGAACAAAAACAATTTATCGAATGTTTTAAAGAGGCAACAAAAGACCGGAAAGTTATAAAATGCTCAAAAACCTTGTTTGGAACATTCTGCAGATAAACAGGCTCATTGGTAACAGCTGACAGAAGCATGGCTGGGTCTGAACGCAGCATCCTCGAATGGTTCAGTCATTGGCAAGTGAGGATCGGTTGAGATTTACCTCCATGATCGTATAAAGGATCCTGCTAATTGGACTCAGGTTCAGGTTGGTTCTGTTTTATTAACGTCTTACACAGCGTCACAACTTTATGGGAATCCAGGCTGACGTTCCTCCAGATATAATGACTCAAACATCTCCTTGTGTGATCCCGGGATTACCCTCCTGTATATTTGTGTCACACCTGAACGCCCCGCTGCTTCTCACAGCTTCTCTTTTTGTCCTTTTTTGTCTGCATCACCATGAAGTAATCCTGCGCAGACTCAACGCTTCCGGAGGAGCTTTGATTGATCCAGGGTCACTGATCCCCACTGAACACGAGCACAGCAGTCTTGGGTTGTGGATGTTTCTTTTCTTATTTCTTAGTTTTTTTTTTTATTTAAGGTCTCTATACATCATTTGTGTTCATGTATCATGGATCACTTACTCCTCACTCACTCACAGCGTCTTGGTTTTGGAAACTTTCACCAGCTGGTCCTGCTCGCTCTCATTTGTCTCTCTCATCTATTTATGTAATTAGATATACAGTACACAGCGTGTGGGAGTAGCACAATTTATGTTTGTACTTTTTTTAATGGGTGTGTTTTTGCTCCGTGGTGTGAGACTGTGAGAATTTTAAATATTTGACATGCAGGCTTGTGATCGAATATCATTCTATTTTTCTGAAAACGTGGCATATTTGAATAGTTTACGTGCTTTTAAACAGACAAAATATCTAATGCTCATAAAACAGACGTCTGGCCCAGCAGGTTCTGTGTACAGTGACTCTGTTTTGACTGCAGCTCGGGGACGTCTGAGACGAGCCCAGATAAATTATGTGTTTGTGTGTTTAAGACTTTTGGTCTTCAACCCTCCTGCTGCTTCAAAATAAGAAAAACACTGCCCGTGATTCATGCCCGTCTCTCTTGTTTTCTCTGACTAATGTGTCGAACCATCGTCTGGTTTGCTGGTTAATGACGGGCAGCGTGTGTGATCTCAAACACAACGACATCCACACGGATTCTGTCAGTGACACATTTATGTTTTGTGCTGAAGACTGAATCCTGGAAATTTTTGCCTCTCGAATGTCTTTCTCATCAATAGCCTGTGCTCCTGTCTGTGATTTGATGAATTCGACATAGTCGTTTGCCTGAAAATATACATTCTTTTCCAATCCTTGAAGAGAATGTCTCTTCACCCGAAGTGAAGGGGAACTGGAATAACAGATGCTGCAGCAGAAGTGAGGCATTTTGTTGCTCTGGCGTCTGTCGACACAGACTCAACCAGAGTTATTTGTTTGTTATGTATTGTGATCACGGCAGTTTATCGTGAATATTATCGAAATTGCAATAACCAAATGGCAGCAGCTGCAGTGCTTTGATGAAGGTACAGTGTGTCGCAGTATATCATTAGAAATGCTGCAGAGATTCTCCAGATGTAAGAAAACGTGCTGGTTTGATGTAGAACTCAGGATAAGTAACATTGCCATCATTTCTACATATTGTCTCAGTGGAAATGATCATGACTCACTAAGATTGTGACTCATTTAGCAAAATCTGTCAAAATAATCAATGTAAATGATTTGTTTTTAATATTTAGCCCTAACTTTGACTTGACATTCGGGGTATTAGGCAGGTAGCTGCAGTGAATGTCGTTGAGTAAAGACTGAGGTGGTCATCAGTGTGCTGCATTTGGCAGGAAGGCCTTTCTTCCTCCAGACAGAGCAGGATTCAGTTCTCTCTGCGAGCATCGAGCCTCCTGACGCTCCTGGAGACGCTCGACCTCTCGGAGGACAGTTGCCCTGCAGCCGACCCTGGCAGCTTGCCTCCTTGTAGAGCAGAGAAATTCAAAATAATTGAATTTCCTGAACTCAAACAACAAAATCAACATCACGTTATACAAGAGTCAGTGTTTTTTTCATGGAACGAGTAATTTAATTTTTATATGCGAGATGTTCTTGATGTCCTGTAGGAAAATAAACAAGGAGAAAGTATACAGATGTTATAAAGCATGTACTTAAAGCAACACTGTAACTTTAAAAGTAATTCTGGAGAATGTTAGTTAGTTATTGAGTCTAATTTCCAGATCTGAATGCCAATGCTTTGGGTTAATGCTTCAGGTCTTATGCCAACGACCCAATTTGGTATTTAAATATGATTGCTTGGCGACCTGGGCACAGGACTGGTGTACCCCGCCACCCACAGGCCTCCTGCGACCCTCCAAGAATAAATGGTTACAGATGGTGAAAGAAACTCATCTTCCTGCAGAAAGTTACATGGTGCTGCTGTTAATGAAGAAATTGTGGCACGTTTAAAAAATGATTTTTTCTCGATGTATTAAACAAAATAACAAAAGACAAACCGAGATTAAGCAGTGAGGTAATACGTGACCGAGCTGAGTCACCGTATCTTTCCTCTCTATACCTTGAAGGAATGTATTACTGGGTTGAAAGCCACCTGCTAGTTTAGTTGCAGGCTCACTGCTGCCGGCTTTCCTCGAGATTCACTTCAAACAGAGCGAGCAGCCTGAGACTGATTGAAGCAATTTTGGGCCGAGGGAAAGTATTGCAGCTGCTCTGACATTACAGCCTCTGCAGCCTCTGCAGCCTCTGTGCTGTGAGGTTTTCTATCTGTCCGGTGACAAGAAACAAATCTAACAGAGGAGAGGACGGTGAGTTGATGTTAGAGGAGGAATCGCGCTCACTTGGAGATTTTGGTTTCATCTCTGGCTGCCTGACCGTGAACAGGACAGTAATACCTTTTTAAGTGGCTTCCAGTGTTGTCTTGTGTTCCCGGTCGCTGTCAGTCTTGGACCTGCACTCCTGTCAGACGCTGGCTGAGCAGAAAGTCTCAGAGAGTCTCCGGCTGCACACGGTCAGATCAACAGCGCTGGTCTCTGACTCGTCCGAGTGTTTTAAATCTGCATGTCAGTTATACCACAACTCCCTGTTCGTATTAAAGTACACCTGAGGAATCACACGTTACATTGTCAAACAGATATTTTTCATTTTCTCCCTCATCAAACATAATAATGGTCTATTTTGACCTCAGAACATATGTGGATCCAGTGGGCTCATGCATCAGTGTATTGATTTATATCCATTGAAATGGGTACTTGAATAATTTCTTTACTGCTGAAATCTAACTGTCAAACAATAGAGGAATTAAATGGATGATTTCATCAGGTCTTGTTTACTGCCTGACTGATCTGGATGTTTGGGGCTGATTGGGGGTTGGAATCTCTCGGAACCTCATGATTCGATTCTGATTCAGAAGTCAACGATTCGATTCTAAACTGATTATTGATGCATCTCAGTGCAACAGTTTTTTTGTGTACATTTCCATGCATGATTTAAAAAATATATAATGATAATTTTAATTTGCTAATCACTTCCTGCTTTTGTGATGATCATTTTATTAAAGAAAAGGATTTTCTTTGTCACAAATAGATTTGACTTTCTATGTTACAGAGGATGAGCATATCTCATACTAACACATGGCTTTTAATCCGTCTGTGTCTCTAGATGAAGCAGCAGCTGCTGAGTCTGACGAGTCGGTGGTGGACCGCAGCTACGTGAAAAAGAAGCTTGAGCACGGACTGACGCGGATCTGGCAGGTCAGAGAGAGTTCTGTGTGTCTGTCTGTGGTCCGTCTGAGCCAGAGATGTTCCTATCATGTAACTGTCCTGCTGTTTAAACGTAAGCTTAAAGTCAGAACACAGTCAAACCTGAGCACAGTGTAATCTATAAATCGACCAGTCAGCTAATCACTGGCTTCTCCAGTCCGAGCATGTCTCTTCCGCCTCTGCCAGTTTTTCTTTTTTTAGTTTCCTGTTTAACAGTTGCTCAGTCACAATTTCTCCTCCTGAATCCTCGTCTACTTCACCGTTCTCTCTTCAGGATGTCCAGTTGAAAGTGAAGGCCTACATCCTGGGCACCGACATGTCTAACTTCAAGTACGATGATTTCATAGTGGTGCTGGATGTCATCAGCAGGTACGCAGCAGGACCCAGCTCACCCTCATCCCGTCAATTAGTCTTCATCATCTCTTTCCTTCTTGTCTTTTCTTTGCTCTCATGTTCAGGTGGAGCTACCACACACACACACACACACACACACACACACACACACACACACACACACACACTGATTTTGTTTTCGGTACATGCAGTTTTTATATATTTGCTGTTAAATATTGATATTTATTTATGTTTATTTTTCCATGTTGTGCAGCAAATGCCACGACACATTCTTTGTACAGTTGTGTAACTGGCTGATGACAGTAGTTCTGATTCAGCGTGTCTCTGTCATGATGCTGTTCTTCCAGGTTAATGCAGGTGGGCGAGGAGTTCTGTGGCAGTAAGTCGGAGGTCCTGCAGGAGTCCATCAAACGCCAGAGTGTCAACTACTTTAAAAACTATCACAGGTAAAATGTTTCTGTTGCCTCCTGGATCATTACCCAGGTCATGTGACCATTACATGTCACTACTGTTCACTCACTGGGCTGACAGGTAGGAGACATGGATCTGACATGTGCTAGTGAAGCTGAGTCCTGGACAGCAGGTTGTCATCACTTGATGTTCACTTTAGCACACAGTCACAACCAGCGGCTGTCTTGATTGTTCCCTGATCACAGTGTAACCCTCTTTGAGAAGACATGTAATTATGCTGTAACCCTCAGTGAACTGGGAGCACATTCCTTCTTGATTACATAACCCCCTGCCAAGCACATGAATATGTATTCATGTGCTTTCACACAGACACATCATCTGAGGTATTTTGCACTTGATCACTGTTGTGATTGCCTGTCAAAAATCTTTGATAAGGTTCTTAAATATCCCAGTTCTGACAGGCTTTGTGCCTGTGACACAAAGTGGCAAAGGAGGGGGACACAGAGGCATGATGGGATTCATACTGAGATTAAAGGTGATCTCTGTGAGATTGATATCAGAAGTGAAAGAGAGGGGAGGAGGTGACAGACGAGGAGGGGAGGAGGGGGCACACACTTACACATCCACACTGTTGGCCAGGAGGCTTCCAGCCTGCATTATCTTTACATTACGTTTGATTCATTTCCTGCCCGGGTGTCACTCCCAGAGAGATTACCCATCAGTGAACTTTGTCTGTCATCTGCCAGCAGTTACACACTCAGTCATCACAGTGGGTGTATTGTTGGCCTGCGGGTGTGAAGGACATAATGACATTGTCAGGGTTCAGATATGATAAATATCTAAGAGCTGTGCCAGCAGTGCTCATTGTCTCTGAGTGATTGAAATGTTTTCAAAGTTTTAATGTCCCTTTGATTGTTGATGCACCACAGTGGAGCAACATAACTCCAGAGAACGGATGCAGAATGGACTGTGAATAAAGTTCAGTGAGCCTAATGTACAACAGTGAAGTCGGTCTTCCTGTCTGCACCTCAGGACTGCTCTGTCTCTCAGCGTTGTTTCACATTCTGTCACTCCTCATTTTTCAAGCACCTTTTAAGACAAGTAGGAAGAAGAAGCACAGCGCTTGACGTCAACACATCCCGGACGTTTCACACAGAAAGGCCCAGTTTGTGACCAGGGTGGCTGTCTGGAGCTGTGATCCATCTCACGCTCACACCACACACACACTTCTTCCTTTTCGCTGCGCATCAGTGACCTTTGCAGCTCATTTCATCAGGGCTCTCAGAACACAGGAGATGCTGAATATATGAAATGGCACCGGGTCAGGAATGGACTGATGTTCTTGGTTCTAACTCTTTGCTCTTCTCCGTCATCCCCCATTCCCTTTCATCTCTTCTCAACCTCTCAGGGCCCGACTGGAAGAGCTGAGGATGTTTCTGGAAAACGAGACATGGGAGCTGTGCCCGGTTAAGTCTAACTTTAACATCGCCCAGCTCCATGTGAGTAAGAGCCATATCACTGAGGCGAGAGACTGAAGCACCCAGCATTCATTTATTCTACACTGTCACTCATCACCCACCCCCGCCACTTTGAAATTTGCATAAGGATATGAAGCGCAGGCAATCCTGATCAATGATTTGTGTGTGTGTGTGTGTGTGTGTGTGTGTGTCTGTGTGCAAGCCTGCATATCAACATAGGAGGAGGGAAGCTCAAAGAAAGTTATATAACACAGAAGAAGATAAAACGGCTCTTTTCCCGTGTGGCGTGTATGTTTGAGGATTGTATTTCACACACGGATGAGCAGCAGTTAAAAATAAAACCCTGAACATTACAACCTAAAATAGATAATATACAGCACATCCAAGCCAAATTATTGTAGGTATCCCTTGGATATGCACTTCAACAGCTCAGAAGAAGATCAATGTGCTCACCACATGTTCATGCTCAGTTCACCTAGATGCAGAAATGATAAATGGAAAGAAAGAGATGTCAGAAAGATAAATGGAGAAAAGACAAACACGTCTTGTTTTTCCCTTCATGCTTGGAAACATTTTGCAGCAAACACACACACACCAGAGACTCTCCATGATAAAACCTGCCGCCATCAGAGGGTTGTAGGTCTGCATTACTCGATGGTAAATAGGCGCTGCACACAAAGGCCTGGCTGATAGAAAAACAACACAGTAAAGCTTACTCAGATATCCAGCTGAGACATCGCTTATTTGGGTCTTTAACCCATTAGATCCCACTGGGCACTGAAACAGTGCAGGATCTTAACATGCTGGTGCTACTGTGAGACACGCTGTGCATAGATACGCAGTACATGTGTCAATAGATTGGACGCATCTTTTCATTTGCTGTCTTCAGTTTAAAAAGAAATGGCCTCACTTGAAAATGACATTTACCGAGTAGAAACATAGAACTGAAATGGGTTAAAATGTGCTGATATCAGAGCAACACAGTTCTTACAGCTTTGATAGTGTAATTAAGTTGTTATGTTCTGAATCGTTAGTCGTGTCCACATGTTGACTGCTGAGTCTGTCTCCTGTCAGCCTCGCTGTCTGTCAGTGTCTCCAGCGATCCATCTCAAGTGTTTTCAGTTAATGAACATTTTCCAATAAATGATACAGTATGCAGGGTGGTTTACTACAGCGTCATATAGACAGCCTCATGGACTGCTCGTTGTTGAAGGTCACCGACATGAAAGGGAACAAACAGAAAAATTATGCAACACCAAGCAGTTGGCATTGCAGCAGACAGTTTGCTTGTTCGTTGCCTTTTAGCCAAAAATCAAAAAATGTTTTCTGCCTCATTCACGATCGAACGATAATTTGCAAGTGCAGCCAATAATAATTTGCAACGTTTTTTCCCCATCTTCTCCGATCCAGGAGTTCAAGTTCATGGGTCAGTGTCGTTCTCCGTCCGTCTCCCCGAGCCGTCAGGCGGCGTCCTCCACCGGCCCGGCTCCAGAGCAGCTGTCTCTGTTCCAGCAGTACCTTCAGGAGGGAAACCCCTTTGAGATGCCCGCCGAGCACAGAGAGGAGGAGACGGAGGATGTGCTGGCGTCTAACGGGGTAGGAGACAAAAAACAGTTTCTACTGGTGTTAGTGTGAGATGTGCAGGTGTGTGTTACACAGTCACTCAGACAGCTGCAGAAACAAGCACAGAGGGATTCATGCTGATTTACTGGTGTTCATCACCTACAGTGTAATGTCATGTGGACTGTGTACACATCACGTCATCATACACAAGTACTTCTAGTGAACACGGCCACATGTTACCTGTTGTCAATCGTGCATTATCAAACTAATAACAAATGTAGCCTGTGTGTAGATCACACAACAGGGTGAATATTAACTTAAGAGGACAGCTGTGTGTGATACACAGCATCATATTCATGTAGTCATTTTTCTCAGTATGCTGTTTCTGTGAGTATTTATAACCATCGCTCCAGTGTTGTAAGATTTTTTTTATTTCTTAGAGGCACATTTTCTGCTCTGTTACGAGTCAAATATAAAAGGCAGCAGCTGACCTTAAAAGAAACGTTTACTGCCGTTTGCTTTTCCATCCAGTCTGTGTCGTCCAGTAAAACAGCTCAGCCTGCCACTTTAGCACCATATATAATTGACAGAGGGGAGAATTGGCTATTCTCCATCTCTGAGAGCTGGTTTCACTGCACATTAATCAGTATACTTGGTGCAACTTCATCTTCAGACCAAGAAGAGACGAGGCGAGCTGGATTTTGGGAGGCAGTGTAAGCCTCTTGTCTTGTCCACCTGAAAAATAGCACTTATGCTTGCCTGACAAAATCTGTATGTGAAAACATGATGGGCACTGTGGGAACCGTGATACTGAACAACACACCAACAGTGGATCGTGTCTCGAGGAGGATTAGAAACGTCCCGGTCAGGACCAGGGTCCTCTTGGTCCTGTTTTGCCTCGTTAACAGGAAACTGTTGCACCAACTACTCCAACTTCACGTCTTGAGTCGAGGGTCGAAATGAAATAACTTCTGTATAATAAATACTTGTAAGTCTCTGACATATTGTCACACCACAGATAAAAGACAGATGAAAACCAACACAGCTTCTGCAGGGTTCATCAGGCTACAGTCTGGATGCAGTGATCCACTCAGTATTGTGTTATATTGTGGGTGCTGTACTCATGTGCTCCTCCTCCGACTATGAAAAGTCCCAAATCTGTTTTTCCGTCAAGGTTTATTTAGGTTTAACAGTATTTCTCTTCAAGAACAGAGAAGAGATAACAAAGGAGGCTCAACACACCGCTCTCTCTTCTCTTCTGTCAGTTTACTTTCCTTTCAGGCTCAACATGAAACGCAATATTGCATCTAACATATCTAACCTATTAGGCATGCAGGAGCCCGAGCCTGGGTCGCTCTTAAGCTTGTAATCCTCTCTATATGGCTGCTGTGTTGCCTGAGCTTGAAGTTAAGGACAAAGACAATATTGTCTTCCAGAGGAGCTTTAACCAAACTCTGATTTTCCTCCTGAAGCGAGTGGCTTCGTGGTTAATGTGCCCACTGGTGCTGGAAGACTTTCTTTTCAATAAATGTCAGAGGATTCAATCACAGCTCTCCAACAAAAAATGTGTTTTTCCGGTTTGTACTTCCTGTTATTTTAAAACCTTCATGGATTTTTCAGTGAAACTTGTTATCTGATCAACAACAGGTACACGGTTTCCCCACAGCATCAACTTCCCACTCTTGTCCTCCAGAACTGTGGAGATTTTGACTCAGTTTTATCACTTTTACTTGACCCATCTGTGCTGTATCAGTCACTGGCTTCTCTGTCCTGTGACTTCGGCCTGATGTTTCTCTCGCCCGTTTCTGCAGTACGAGTCAGACGAGCTGGAGAAGAGCGTGTATCAAGACTACGACAGCGACAGCGACGTCCCCGAGGAGCTCAAGCAGGACTTTGTTGACGAGCAGACGGGCGACGTTCCCCTCAAGAGGTCAGTACGAGTCCAGTCGTTTTACAACATGCAGAAGACACACGGCTGCGTAGTTTGTCCAAGTGTCCCTGATCACTGCACCTTCACTCTTTTATAAAAACACAACATGAAAAGACACAGAAGAGACGCAGCTCATGTAAACAGACACAACATAATGTGATCTGCCCACATTTTTATTGTTTCATTCAGCTTTGATCATTTAACTCACCTCTGGCTCACCTCCTGAAGCTCGTACAGGCGTTTTGTCTATCAATGAAAAATTCTCTTTCTTCTCGCCTCCGCCTACATAATGGCTCACTAATGAAGGTTAGCTGCAGTTTAATAAAGGCGATGCTCCTCTGCACCGCGTGTAAAAGGATTCATTTCAACTGAAACAGAAATTGTAATACAGTTGGGGAAAGCGTTGTATTTTTAGTTAGAATTAAATCCAATAATTGATACTAACATTAACATGTTGTAGCTGTAATTTGGTTTTAAGGTTTTTTATGATTATGTTTTTACCATTTTAATCATTTTTTCAATCTTTTGTTACAGGCCTGAGCTTGGCAGATTAATGAACAGATACAGAGTAAATCAACAAAAGGACAAAAGTGAAAATGAATAAATAAACCAACTAACATTTGTCAAAGAAATATGTGGTTTACACATTTTTCTTGAAACACCACTGAGACATGAGAATCATCCAGATGAATGACACGAGGCCTCTGGAACCTTCTGTTTCATTGTGCCGCTGCCTTTCTGAATCAGGTCACTCAGTTCATTAAGTGACTTATCAGCAGTTAAATGCTCTGTTAGAGACATTGTGCATTACAAATAAACTATAAACATGAATGCATTTGATGCAGCGTGATAGATTTTTGAATTTTCTAACCCTCCTTGTTCAGTTTTGTGGTTTTTTTTTTCCAGGATTGTGTGTGTGCTTGTATCACTGCATGTGAAAACAACACAAACAGTAATGTTACTGTTTCATTACAGAGGTGCTGTTAAATAATCACTTCCTGTCATCGTGTCTTATCACTGGTACTATGATCATCGGTCTGACAAACGTGAAGCTTTTGTTCTTACTCTCACGTTCACCTTCCTGCTCGCCATGTGTATTAACCTGACATTAGCCTATAGTCCCTTAAATGCTAATTTCCCATTCTTATAAGCAGCTATCACTCATGGATAATTGCTGAATGGGTCTCATGGTCACATCCAGGAATCAGGAAGGCCCGTGTAATGATTGCTGGCTAATATGGCTCGACGATCAGAGTCAGGCGGTCTGGCGCTCCAGGATCACCAGTTCAGAGACATCACCACCTGGGTCCTTCTCTGTCTCCTGCATTGTGTAATGGGTTCTGATTGATCAATTACAAGCCTCTGACCCGCACTAAGGTTCTGAACCTGGCGAATCGTTGCTGAGGATTAGTGATGTTAACATATATTACTGAGTCGCTTCGTCTCTCATGGCTCTGCCCCACTTTCTCTCCCCAGCGTGTCCCGTGAGACCATAAGAAGCAAGAAAAAGTCTGACTACAACTTAAATAAGACCAACGCACCAATCCTCACCAACACCACCCTCAACGTCATCCGGCTTGTCGGTGAGTCCTGCACACCTCCATCACTAAGCTCTCCTTGGGTGGCGGCCTCAGCGGGGAGGCTCTTTAGCCTGCTAAGAATACAATTTATGCACACATGAAGCAAGCAGGTCGTCACGATCAGCACAGGTGTCCGCAGCTACCTGTGTGACTGAGCCACACTCATGACGATTAGCCTCTCGCCCTGAGCTCTGACCTTTCGCTTCCCGAGAGGTGCTTACACGTCTCTTTGACGTGTCTATGAAAGTGTCGTGGCCCTTCCCTCGCACGCCGTGTCCTTTGGCGATGTGGCTCTTATGATGTGATTTTCATGTGTGAAAAGTAATTAGACGAGTAATCTCTCCTGTGTGGGTTGTATGGCTGAATAAATCTAATGCATACGTCAGGCTAATATAGATCTGTTACTGTTCTTAAGATTTCAAACAATACAGGAGAAACTTGGTCCCGCCAGTTTTTAGTCATTCTTTAAAATGTTCCTGCTCAAACAGGATGACGTCGGAGCCTTGGTCTTTTTCTTCACACCATTGGTAATATAGATTTAAAGCCATGTGGCAAAACTGTGTGAAAAGCCAGAAGTTTGATTCCAAGCAATCACTTCTAATTCACTCTCTGCAGCCCTTTGATGAAATTAGATTGCTCCCCAAGTTCACGGTGCAGAATTCAAGCGAAGGGGCGTGAAAAATGAGAGTGTGAGAGAAATAGTGCTGTCTCAGTGGCAAAGCCAGCTAGATTGAGTTTATTTCTCCTTTTCTTGCCTCCATTCATCAGTTCTGAGTCAATGATAACCTTATTACAGCCCTGTACTCTCTCCTCATTGCTTTTATTACCTTGCTGCTGAATTAAATCCTTGCCCTCAAGTGTATGCAAATGCAATGTGTTCCTGCAAAAGTTCTTCCCTAAAGCATGTGGTTCCGCCGCGATGACCCAACTGTAGTTTAACTCTTTTAATCTCCGAGCAGATGTACTTAAGAACAGATGTGATGTGATTAAAAAGGGGAGAAGAATCTCTTTTCCTCATCTCCCTATCTGTGTCGCAGAAATACTTCAGACAGGACCGGATTCCCTCGTCTCTCAAACACTGACTGTCTGTCTTTACATCATATTACGATTATTAATATTGTATCAATGTAGCTGCCAACACTTTATATCAGGGTTCACATATTAACCATTAATTGTTGTTTATTAGAATGCACATATTTGCTCTTTATTGCTCATTCTAAAACACTTCATTGTGCCGTATTTCATACTAACAGCTCTCAACCTCTCCACACAGGGAAGTACATGCAGATGATGAACATTTTGAAGCCCATCGCCTTCGACGTCATCCACTGTGTGTCGCAGCTCTTCGACTACTACCTGTACGCCGTCTACACCTTCTTTGGACGCAATGACATGGTACAGTATTTTAGAATCGCTACGCTTCCGTTTGATATTGTGCTGTCGTGCCGTGGTACATGGCTGCTGTCCAAAAGCATATCGTCAATTCTAGCATTACTTTTTGTTGTTTAATAGGATCCTCATTAGTCTTTAATCCTCCTAAATAAAAGAAATACACATCAAAATCACGCTGGATCAGAAGGCGGGGTTAGTGTAAGTTACGCCAAATTTAGAGATTGTAAAACAAATAACTTTACAGACAAATTCACTCGATGTGACCGAATCAGTTTCTGCTGTTTCTGTTGCAGCTGTTCAAATGTTATTGACAGTTTTTACATTCATGACTGGCTGCACTGTCATCAAACTGTAAAACCAACAGAACTCTTAACTGTGAATCAGGGCATAAATACATCAGTGTCAGGTTATTTCACACACACCTGTAAAATACAAATTATTATTAATCATTTCTTTATTATTAAGTTGCAACTCAAGTTTATAAACCTGAACAGTTGCTTGATAAATGTGAACCAAGGTGACAGAATTGTTACTGGAAACAGGACACGGACACATCCTGAAGTGTCCTCAGACGTTAAGATACTGCTTCCTGCAGGCTGACACAGG
Organism: Acanthopagrus latus; assembly: GCF_904848185.1. Classification (NCBI taxonomy): domain Eukaryota; kingdom Metazoa; phylum Chordata; class Actinopteri; order Spariformes; family Sparidae; genus Acanthopagrus; species Acanthopagrus latus. The sequence goes on from NC_051041.1 coordinate 17,063,305, forward strand.
AAACCTCCAGGTTTAAGGATCCAGCTCTCTTTCTGCCTGCCTGTTCGTTATGGATCATATCTGTGCTGTCCTTTTTTAAGTAAAGCCATAAACTAAAAAATGCCATAAACAAAACAGAAATAAAAGTCACAGTGTGTTTACTTACTAAAAATAAAGAAGTGAGTCAGCCGTACCCCACAAGTCATCTTCAGCTTCGTCCTTGTTTTAGTTATTTTCATTGCTGTGCTGCAGTTACATAATATTTTACTTCTGGTGCTTTCAAACTGCCTGCGTTTATTTCTGACTCCGGAGTTCTGAATTATTTATGTTTATTAGATGATATACAGTGAGACGGGGAATCACCGCTGCCTCCATCTTTCCTCATTGCTGTCTGCCTCAGTAAAGATTTCAGCTGAACGATAGGTTACAGTGAGCGAGCCCAGTCGCCCCCACTCCACCTGAAGACTATCATGTCATTTATACTGCGCCTCGCCCAGGGAGGAAAAAACAGCATTTGTGTCAGCATCGCCCTCAGGGAAGTGGTAATGATGGCAGCAGAATGACTTCTGTCCCATCAAGGTGGAAGAGATAGAGAGGTTGAATGCTCTGTGTGTGTGTGTGTGTGTGTGTGTGTGTGTGTGTGTGTGTGTGTGTGTGTGTGTGTGTGTGTGTGTGTGTGTGTGTGTGTCATGGGGAGATGTGAGAAGGTGACACTCTGATGCGCTGACAACTTGTCAAGTGTTCACTTTCTCCTCTCAGTCTTCCAGGTGGGTCCATGTACAGTATGAGAGAGTTTCTGTCACATTATTCATGTTGCTCTACATCACACGTCGACTGTGTGTCATCTTTCTCAGTCAAGCCTGCTCTTAATCCCTCTTTTTGCTCATCTTTTGTGCCGTACAGTTTCCCTCATCTGACTGCTCTGTTCATGCAGCGCTGCAGGTCTCTCATCCCTCCTGCTTCCTCCTCTCATTACTCCCCTGCCACTCTTTGTCTGTCCGTCTGCGTCGCTGTTAAACTCTCACTCTCTCTTTTTTCCACCAGTCCTCATTAAGTCTACTTTCATGAACCCGCCCGTTTCATGGAACAGTCTCGCTCAAAGAGGCACCTACAGAAAAAAAAAATGCTAATGTCCCCATGAATCTTTAAATAGCTGATGGTAATTGCTATGCACATATGCTGGTATTCTGACCTGGGATCTGCTCTCTTTACACCGCTGGAATCAAGATAGAGCTGCAACTTATACGCTTGAACAGTAATGGGTGACATTAATATTCAAAAGGATAAATACCCCATTATCTGTGTATATTGGCCCTGTCAAGTCAAGCTGCACTATTGACTCTGTCACGCTCGTGCTAGAGACGTATTATGTGCCGTGCTAACGGATTCTCTATCAGCATTTATAACCAGGCTGTTATGCTCCTCAGACTGACAGAGGCAGGTTTACTGACTGTTTTGGGGAAAAGTGATAAATAGACAGTAAAAAGATTTTGTAAGAAATAGAGAGCAAGTCAGAAAGAGATTCTAATTTAAATGCACTTTAGGATGAAGGTAATTAAAGGGATGCTGCAGCATTTAGTATTTAGTATCACACATCCCAAAAGTTTGCAAACACAAAAGAAACTGATTTAAAGTTGAACAGTCAGAATTGAAGCAGCAGAGGTGGAGATGTTTTACAAAATACCTCAAAAATGCTAAATCCTACATCTCCCATAATGCAGCTCAGCGGCATCTTTCAGTAGACGTTTCCTTCCTCCAACATGTCCAGACTTTTCTTTCCAGACACCCTGTGGCATGACAGTATAAACTCACTTCTGAGGTTTTATTCTGTACAGTATCAGTGAGAACGAAAACTGAAAGTAAACACAACACAAAGCATCTCCAGTCCTCTCATCACACCACAACACGTGACATCCACAGATTTAAGACTTTCTACTAAATAATGCTCTCTAATGGTTCACACCAATACTGAATCTGATGAAGCTACCACACATCAGCAGATTTCGACTCCTTCAGTTCAGCTAGCATGAACTCATACGAGGCACATCTCACATGCTGCCTGTTGTTTAACGTCTCCTCCCCCAGGTCATCAGATAGCGACACTTTGGGTCGGCAGATCCGGTCGGGCACCAGCTCAGAGATCAGTATGTGATGACCTGGAGATGAGACAGGACATCAGCAGTCGTGTTGCTTTACGGCCTCGCTCAGATTAACCTGACGACATCGTTGGCCTCCCTTCTTACACACACTTATTTCAAAGGCTGTCGAGTACTGATGGTGATGATTGATCTGAACTCCATGTTCAGAATCTATGGGATTGGATTTAATGTGTTTATCTGTTAACAATGTTCTTTGACCATGTGCACATCTGTACGGTGCACATAAGTGAACTTCTCCATGGCAACTGTACTACTGTGGTAGACCAACAGCATGTATTGTTTCCTTCTTTATATACTGATGTCAGTTTGAATGGCCTTCACTGCATGAGATGCCTCACTGAGCCGAGTGTGACCTCATTTATATCAAAGGTTCCAAGAGCTAATTTGGAAGTTTCTAAAAATAATCAGTCCAACTTGAAAGCTTGGGAACATGTTTGAAGCTGAATGTTGAGGAGCTTTGAACTCTTTGCTTTTTACTGCCTGAGTGTCTGAAACACAGGCATTAAGGACAAACGCACTAATGACACTTCATTCTCAGACATCTCCAGATAAGTATCACATGTGACGGATGTAAAGTTTTCATGTGGACACAAAGAAGGAAGCTTTAACGTATCCTGCTTACAGCCATCGACAGTAATCAGATGTTTCCTCTCTTCACCTGGCTGATGTCCCAAATTAAAGCCCATTTGAATATGATCAGTCGTAGTGTTGACGCCTACGAGAGTAATTCTGCCCACTACCTCCATTAAATCTGAGCCTGTTTGTGTGCTTCTTTCTTTGTGCTGTCTTTTTTTCACTTTTGCTTCCTGTTTTTCCTTTCTGCTGTCCATCTGTCATCCATAGCCCGTCCCAAGCCCGTCTTTGCCAGCTCATGGTGGCAGAGAGGCGGGCACCACCAGGGTGGTTGGCCCTGCTTGCCTGGTAAGAGTAGATCCCTGGAATGAATATGACTAACATGCAAGGTTGTCCCCACCTTGTGAGAGCGAAACATAGTCAGCGCTTGTCGTGGTGTGGTTGATTTGAAGCCTTCAAGGTGTGTGTGATGTGCTCTTTCAAGTGACATCAAGCGCATCTGAAAGTGATTTCAGAATCATTTGGATGTTGAGTTTGCTGTGCTCTCACCTCCCCGCCCTCCTCGTTTACCTCTCATCTGTCATCAGCTGTAGCCGGCCTGATTGTTAGATATCCGATGTCTGTTCCTCCCAGTTCCTCCTCCTTTTTTGGATTAGAGCAGCTGACTAAAAGCAGTAAAGTAAAAATCCTGCCGTCTCCGACTACGTGAGACGAGAGCAGATGATTGCCGTGTGTGTGTGTGTGTGTGTGTGTTCTTATAGAGGAAACGTTTTGTGCACGGTGCAGACACTTAACTCTGTGTGTGTGTGTGTGTGTGTGTGTGTGTGTGTGTGTGTCTTCTACAGTATGAGTCATCGGGTCTGGGCCTTATCAGCAGCAGACTGAGAACCACGCTGAACCGGATCCAGGAGAGTCTCATTGACATGGTAAGACTGGACCTCTGTCTCTCTCTCTCTCCTCATCTGTCTCCCTTCTCTCTCTCTCTCTTTAACCATCCCTCGTTACCTCATCGCCCGTCTCATTCCCTGACACAAACATGCTCTCTCTCCTGCGGCCCCTCCATCCTCTCTCCTCTTTATGCCTCTGTATTTTTTCGTCCGGCCACTTTATCCGTCCGCACCACATGTGTGCCCGCAGCCCGTGTCACCACAAAATGCATTATGGGTCATCATTATCCGGCCAGTGTTCACTCACACGTACACACACCTCCCTCTGTTTAAGTGGCCACACCAGGCTGGATGTGTGTTATTCCATTAGCCTCAATCACGACTCTCTGCTGTAATACTACATAGTGACAATTAGTCCGGCGCAGGCCACACACTCTGCTCCTCTGTCAGATAGTGTATCTGTCCCCAGTGTGCTGTGTGGTAATACAAGTGCCATATCTCGCTTCTGCCTTTCATTTGTCTCCCTATCAGACAGCCTGTCTCTGGCCTGTGCTCAAAGAAGCCATGCTTGGACTTTAATGCAGCCGTAATCTGCAGTGTCACAGAAGTTTGGCCTCCCTGCAGGCGAATGTGAAATTCTGTTGATGTTTTTGGCTTGTTTAGTCAGACAAAAAAACAAAAAAGTGAGTGGTGTCTCTCGAGTCTAATTATAGTAGATGTGTGAGTGAATGCTTGCTGAATTTGAGTCATTCTGCCTGGACTTCAAACATGGAAGCTCAACTTTTACTCATTTAAAAATGTGCCTTACATACTACACTGTATCCCTGCTGTGTACAGTATTATTCAGACGTGTCTGGTCCTGAAGATCCATAAACCAAACAGCAGTGGCTCAGCTCTGGTTCCAGACTGATGTTAAGCCCTGTATTGGAAAATAACAAGGCAAATATAGCCGATGAATAGATAAATTTGATTTTTATGTCACAAGTTGTGACTCTCAATAATCCACCAGCTGTGAAAATGAAAAAGAAAATGGTTTCCTACACTGACATCCAGATTAATGTATTCCATTTTTCATTTTCTGAGAATCTGTGGGGCTTTCTGTATGTCACAGTCAGATATCATTCATCATTTCATCTGTACGCTCACAGAACACCACAGACCAGGCCACAAATATTACATGTGTTTTTCTCTTTGGCTCTGAAATGTTTCTAAACTTGATGACTGATGTGTGTTAAAGGGGACTTACTATACTTTCCCTTATTCTCTGTCGTATATATTCAAGTTTACAATCTTAGATTTGTGTATTGGACCTATTAAGGAAGCTCTGTGAACCACAAAACCTTCCTTTCTAGCTCATCTGCTCCAGGCACATCACGCCGCAGCTGTCCACCTGCTCAGTCCATCTCTTCAGACTGAGGTGATTTACAGCAGCTCAGACTCTGATCTGGATCATATGTACGAGAGAAAGTATTTCCTGGTTTTCCTTCTGCTCACAAGCTCTGTTTGCTGCCCCTCAGCAGGGTTCTGGAAGGTTGACTTCTCAGAACTGAGGGGCTGCATGAACGGTCAGAGAGACCAGGATTGTTTTTAATAGTTCGAATCCTACAGAACTTTTGTAGTGGAGTTCTAACATAAGAATACTGAGGTGGAAATGAGTATTATATGTCTGTCAAGGCTAATCATCCAATGACAAGTGTCCATTTCAGCCATCAGCACCAGTTTCACCTTTAATGTGCATCTCATCAGAATGTGAATGGAGGGAATTGTTCACCTTTGCCCACAGAATCTGAAGCACCTTTTAAAAACAAACCTTCACCTGACAGCATGATGGCGTTCCCACTGTGATGACATCGCTCGCTGCCTGGATGTCATGTTTTTGGGTCGGACTGAGGAGAAGGAGAAAACTGCAGCAGGAAGGCAGAGAGACGAAAACAGAAGTTTTAAAACCGATAAAAGAAAAACAACGATCCAAACTTTAATTTGTCTCGAGCAGTGTGATACAGCGACACGTTTTCCTCCCTCAGGGGGAAATATAGAAACTTTTTACACCTCAGTGATTTTCTGGCTGTTTTCAGCTGTCAGAGACGCTCGGTGCTCGGCTGCCGTCTGAGGAGAATTATATCCTCTGAACTGTTCTGATGGGCACATGGACGGAGCCGGCGAGCAGAGGAGTGCAGCGCTCTGCGGTGTGTGTGAAACCTTTAACACGTGCACGCTCACACACACACACGAGCATAATTATATCACTTGGTGGCCATCGCAGGCTGGTTCCTCACACTCCGGCTTCGTAGCTACACTCATCCTGTCTCTAATGTAGTGGCAAATGCTTTCAGTCTGCCCTTTCTCATATGCAAAACTATTTTAGCTCATCTCGATAAATCATTCAATGTTGGAAAAATGCCCTCTTTTCCAAACGAATACAGCACTCCCACCTCTTTCCTCTCTCAGTCTCTGTCTCTGTCTCGCTCTCTTTCTGCTCCTCTGTTTCACATCATGACATCTCACCAGAACGCACTCTTCCATTGAAAGTGTTGATACATATTGAATATGTAGAGGAGGAATTTGCTGTTTGGATATTTAGAACAGTTTCTATGCAGTTTCCAGGGTTTGATTAGATGTGGAGGCATGTGGCTTATGAACCCCGTTCTTTTTTTTTTTATATATATATATAGGTGACTTCACGCCGAAGCGAGAATGTGCATGCAGTCATGTCGAGTACACAAACGGACTCCCCCCACCTGCATACAAATATGCACACCCACACTCTCCAGAGATAGTAGCAGGGTAGACCTCATTTGTAAACAGATTATAAAGTTAATTGCACACTGCATTTCAATTGAGCTGCCGAATCCTGGCGGTTTTGTTCCCCTGATTTGCCGTCACAACTGTTTGATCCTGAAACCAATGTGCTGCTAATGACTCCGAGTCCCATATGAACGGCGGCGAGATTCCATCTCATCTCGTCTCAGGTGCTGAGTGGCTTCAGCTCAGATTGGGAGCTCCACTGGGGAATAAAAGTAAAAGATCATCCGCCCGTTGATTTTCTGTTTCTCTGCCTCCGTAATTCTTGATTACCTCTCCGAAACCCCCGATGCTCGTCTGGGTTTGACGGCCTCCATTCTGAGTTCACTCACTTATGACTTTGAATTTTTCATCTGGACTGTTTGGAAGGTGGTGAGGTTGGGGATGAACTTCTGACAGTGGCAGAGATGTAATTGTCTTCAACATTTTTCCACAAAACACTGACATCATGTTTAATCACACGCTCTCTCATCAGCACCAGCTCACAAGTTCAAATGCGACGGTGAATTTGAGGCTCTGAACTGAATTGTTTTATTAAAAGGAATCTGCTGTCATGTTGAATAATGACTGGCTTACAGTCCTTTGCTAGATAAAGTTCTGGTCCTCTGGTGGTATATACCTGCTTGGGGCAGGTTGGACGACAGCGGCGTATCAAAATAATGCCGTGAACCTCGCCTCGCCTGTGGCTGGCAGAGGGTTCAGCTGTGACAACTGTTGTGAGTCTTTGCTGCTCAGCATTGAGAAGCGAAGCCTTTGCAAGGCCACCTCTGCTTCACGGTCCTTTTACTGCTCTCGGTACTCAGACCAGCAGTATTTACTCTTTCAGTTGGTCGGCACATTTTTCTCACTTGTTTTTCTGACACTTTCTCTCTCATTCCTCACATTTGTTCCCTCCTTCTGTTTTATCTGTTTGTCCTATCGCCTCCCTCTCTTTAGCAGCTGTGTGCCAGTGATTACATGCCTCTCGACTGCCGGCACAAACAGCCGCTTGTGTCGTTCCTCCCAGTTTATTGGCCCGTCCTACAGTGCTCACAGCGGCCTGCCTCTGTGTGTATTGTCTCCAGTGTTCACCATTTGTCCAGGCATGATTCTGATTCTTGAATTGAGCCTTACAATCCTGAAATCACCCGACAATTGTGTTGTGAGCTGATAAGAAGTGTGTGTGTGTGTGTGTGTGTAGACCATGTGTCTGCTGTAGTGTAGAGAAGGACTCCGTGTGCTGTTCTCAGACCTGCCATTGAAACAAGAATGAGAAGGTATTTTCTGTGTTGGCACCAGTAATCTGGAAGAGGACGGCGCTTACACAACTGCACACACTGACGGACGGGACAGCACACATACTTACTCAAATCAACACACATGCAGAACTCCCACTCTGTCACCGTCACATCGAACACTTGCTCTCCGACACACTCTTCATGCTCTCTTCCTGTCTCCCTCCCAGTAGCAGAGTGATAATCCCTCAGCATGTGTTGTGGTTGTGGTCTGCTACACTGGCTTGGCTATCTCACACACACGCACACACACACACACACACACACACACACACACACACACACACACACAGTGTCACACACACACTACATTTTCTTCCACACTGAACCAAGTCATCAGCTCTGCATGTCTCAGGAGGGCACATCACTGTCCAGACTGGGCTCTGTGTTGTGGCCTCTCTGTGGATGCTGCTCTCAGCTGTTTGACAGCGATTATAGATCATAATTAAGCTCCATCGTGTGACTGTTGATGCTGCGTCGTCAGGGTATCACATGTATTGACGTTTTCTCGGGGTGTCGGTGAACACGCGCTCAAACTTTCATCGATAGGCCCAGCTGCAGGTCGTGCTCCTCGGCTGTGACGAGGAGACCGTCGATCCCTGTGGACACAGTAACTTCTGCTTCCTGTCTGCAGCTTCTCATCAATTCCTGCCGATGAGTCATCACACCTCCCAGTGTGACGAGCAGAACGTGGCCACGAGCAAAATTATGAGCTTTTAATTGAAATCCTTTCATTTGGCATTCTGCATTCTCCTCTGTGCACTGGAGATTGGTTTCTTCGTGTTCGGCTTTCCTAACTCTCTTCTCCTCCGTGTGTCTCGGCATGCTTTGTCAAGCCAGAGCAGGTGAGCAGACAAGCACTCCTGGGGAAAAGAAGTTGCCAGAGATAGACAGAGGTGTCAGGTGGTGTCACACAAAATAAATGACGGCCCTAATTCCGTCTGACATTTATCTAATGAGAACCAAATTTCTAGTATTAAAGTGACAAAGAGGTGCAATAGGATCCACTTGCTGGTAATTGCCTGGCAGCCAGTCCACTCAACTTGGCCGTAAATCTCTGTGGAATGGACTGGAGAGGAGTAAGCAGTCAATCACGGCAGATTGAGACACTTCAACTGAGAGATCACTTTTCAACTCCCCCAGCTGGACGCTCGCTTCACGACAAGGGTGATTACAGAATTACCCAGCTCTCAGAGTTTACTGAAGATTTCAAATTAAGGGTCTTTATTTGTATGCCTCCCCACCAGCGATCGTTTCAGGTCGCTCTGTCTGTCCGCCCACTTCTTGTGATGGGATTATCTGAAGAATTGAGAAGTCCGATTGGTCTCAAGGATGATCTGATTTAAGTTTGGCATCCCGTTCTTGTCAGTGTGATATCTCAGGAACGCCTTGAGGGGATTTCTTAAATTTTAGGATTGAATTGGACTCAAAGATGAACTGATTAGATTGTAGTAGTCAAAGTCAGGGTCAATGTGAACTCAAGAATTCACTTCATATCTAATAATGACATTTCACAGAAATGTCCAATAGGATGAAACGATGAAGTTACGAGTTCACCATGACATCATCATATTCTGGGGTCATTATTCATCACCACAGCTCAGGAGCAGCTACATGGCTGGTGCACGGAGGCTCGCGACCATGAGGGGTGACTGTAGATCTGTGTTAATAATGTTTGAAAGCTTTTTTAGTTTTTCCTGCATGTTCTGGCTTTTAAACAGACTCTGATTCAGAGGTTGAAGCTCTCATGCTGTTATTTGGAGGTCGTGAACCCAATTGGTTTGTTGAGAGTTTTACTTTAGCCAGCACTCGATTTACTCCTCAAGGAGAAAAGGAGGAAGAATTTGCTAAACTAAAACCATTTGTTTCCTTCTCCTTAAATGATCTATTATCAAAAGTGATGCAGACTAATTATCTGCTGATCGATCAATCAGCTTAGTATTTCAGCTCTTAAACACTTTTGTTGTTTGAAGCTCAAGAAATCATTTAATAAAAATGCTTCTCTCCAATATAAGATGTTCATTACAGTTAAAGTTTGATGTGGTTTGGACCAGTGTGACACCCAACAACATAAAGACTGTGTTCATGCTTCACAATATGTGCAGCAGCTGTATTACATCAGGAATAAAAGCAGATGGGGGGAAGACGATTGATCGTTTTATCTGGAGCATTGCAGTGGACAACTGAAAGAGACAGAGAGACGATCATGTTGGATATGTTGTGTCCTCTACAGTGAAACAGGAGCACAGAGTTCTCCATGCACAACTGGAAAGTTGCAAACTAAAGACAAAGAGTGGAGCAGGTTCTGTCAGGGACAACAGACAAAAGGTCACTGCTGCCCTTCTGTCATTTCGGAGCTTTTCGTCCATTCGAGAGCTGGTTCAGAGCCAACATGTTTTCTCAAACCTGTTCTTTGTGTTACAACAACCAAACTACTCAACAGGAAAACTGCTTCACTTTGCTGGTCTAGAACAGAGAACTACTTTGCTAAAGTCGGTGGCTACACTGGTTACACCAGGTGGGATTATTGTGACCAAGGACCAACTACTAGCTGATGACCACCATTTTTATAAAACCAGAGCTGATGTAACATGCAGTCTGACTCATCCCCAGAAAACCAAACTAATGATTTTCAACATGGACCATGGATTGATCCAACAGTGACCCAGGAAAGGCGTCTTTTGTGCTGACACTGTGGTCTCTCTGCCGAGTCACAGCAGTGATTAATGAGTGTACAGCTGCCTAATCTAACACAGTGACCATCGTGACAAACAGAATCACCATGTCTGCATTAACTTGTTGATTCCAATAATGCTGAATCCTGTTTGGTGAACAGACACTCTCACATTAAAGCCGTTCTTGATCATCCTTTTTTTAATGCAATCCACTTGTGATGAGCACTACTTCCTGCTGCCCCCCAGGTGCATATCACCTTACTTCCCACAGCTCAGATGATGGATCGAGCAGAGATGATACAAAGGGGGCGCTCCCGTCTCTCCTCAGGTGTCTGCTGCTGCTGACAGGGCCTCCCACCACCACCACCTCAGAACTACCTCAGGCTCTTTCTTAAATCTGAGCTGCACACAACAAATCACCCAGCGGACGTGTGGGGAAAACCCAATGATACAATAGATTCTCCAGCAGATGTGGCCCTGACTCAGCACTTTAGAAAAACAGAGTTTATCCGAGGCATTGCAGCGGATGGCCCGCAGTGCAGACCCTGGCCACTGAAGTGGGAGGAGAAAGTCTAGTTTACTCTGCTTGTGCAGGAGTGTGGTGCAGGGAATGCTGGGACTGAGCTGCTGGGGGGTTTGTGTTGGTCTAAATAGGAAGGAAGTGATGTTAAGTTGGACAAGCAAGTACACGAGATGTATAATGCACCACAGAGAGATGAGACCTGGTCTCTGTGGACCCTGAATCATGCATTCTTCATTCTGATTGATACTGAACCCGAGTGCCACTGTGTCCTTAAGGCTGGGATGGAGACTGCAGGTCCCATCTGAATACTGTGAAGCACAGCATGATCTCATTATAGAGTCTGAACACACACAATGATTGTACATATAGAACTTACATCTGTATGTCCTCATTAAAGCAGAACAGTTTATATCGCAGCATCTCGTCTTTGATCATCCAGCTTCTACTGTCTCTGTTGTTCAGTCTTATTCAAAGCTTTGCTCTCAGCTGATATCAAATCCCTCCCTGGATGCTGATTTTTATATGTTTTCTTTTCATTGGGAGTTCCAGGGCTTAATTTCTAATCATTACACCAGGGTCAGTAAGCTGCCTGGCTTTGATGCTTGATGTCTTCATACTTAACAACGCTGGAAACCATTTTGGATTTAATACCTCACACACAGAAACAGAGCTTGTTTTCCCAATGCAGCCGTCCACAAAGACACTGCAGTGGATGTTTGCACTGATAGGCAAGCTGCTCTCTCTCAACGACTGCCTGGTAGTCGAGCTGACAGAGTCAAGTACAGAAACCCTTAGTAAAGGCTTTGGGATGATGCTGCTCTCCAGAATACCTAATCAAATTATAGTTTGGCTTCAGACACTTGCAGTTGTGAGGAAATGTCTCCTGAACTGGCATTCCCATTTCAGTTCCCTTAAAGCCGTGTTTGTCTCTTGGCAGAAGGTTTTTATTTCAGATGAACACCAGCAACATCTTTTTATGGAGCGATTAATATATATAAATGTATGTAGCTCTGGCTGAAAGGCGCCGTTACTCCCACATTCTGACTCACTCTTCTCTCTTGTACCATTCAAATGAATTATTGATCACTGATGAAGTCTGATGTATCTGGACTACAAGTGCCAAAAGTGATGACAAGAGAACAAAGACTGGAGGAGAATAGTTTGACCTCAGCTGACAGAGAGAAAGATGTTTTGGGTCAGAAATGAAAAGCAGAACCAGAAGCACAAGTAAACTTCTCAGATATGTTGAAGTATGAGGACGGAGGCTTTGGGTTTGTAATGATGGCCTGTTGCCACTATCAATAACAACACAGGCCAAACTTTGGTCCAGAGCCTTAAGTATGTATCAGTGTATTATGCTTAAATAATATGAGCTTAAGCTGAAGTCCAAAAAGGTAATAAAGCAAGAAATGATGTGACCTGTTGATGTGATTCATCGCTTTTCCATCCATTTGTTTCCTTTTCCTGTGATATAGTTGCCTCAGAGAAGCATATTTTAAACTTGGTGTAAATCCTAACTGCTTTTCTTTGTTGATGGTTTAACTTCTGCTGTCACTCACAGCAAGAGAAAGCGAGTTCAGGAACAAAAGTGAGAGTCACACTAAATGTCTTTAATGAGTGCCGAATCTTCTCACAGCATAATGCCAGCGCTGGAGTTTCAGGGCATCACTGGTCATATGTCAGTGTAGAAAGAGACTAATGCATGAGTAGGTGTCTTCTTCTTCTTCTTCTTCTCTGAAGTGTAACTGCAGTCATTAACGTGCCCTTACAGATGTGTATACACATCGTGTGTGTCAACGTCTGAATTACTTTAAGTGTAAGAAGAGATTTCTCCAAAGAATAACAAAACGCTAAAACTGTCCGTCACCAGGAAGTTTTATTCTCCATTTGACTCATCATTTAGTACGAAGGTCTCAGAGAGGTTCATTAACTCGGGGGCCACTTCACTGTGAGCGCCGGCAGCAGACAGATAATTAAAACACAGCGAGCTCACAAAGGAAAGGATTGTTCTCTTCCTCTGGTCGTGCTTTTTGGCCCACGTTTTGTGATTCAGATGAGATTATACTGGGCATGTAAGACGCCCACACAGATGTTCCTTCTTCTAACACAATGGGCAGCAGTGTTGTTTAAACCTGCTGAGTGAAGTTTGTTGTTGAAGATCATTTTCACATCAGGCAGTCAAAGTGTAATGAGATGGAGGACACTGGCAGGTGAAATGCTTTGATTTGGACTTCCTCACAGTCTTTAGCATGCGCTGCGTATTAGCTGCTACTTGACCACGCTATTAAAGGGCTAATGGTTAGCATAGCAGCCAGGCTGGAAAACACCAGGCGGTTAACGAGCTCATGTTCTCTGTGTTAGTATGGGGCTGGAGTCAAGATGTGGTTAGCTTAGCTTAGCTTAGCTTAGCTTAGCTTAGCACATCCCAGTGCCTCTCTGCTCTGCTCACAGACAGCAACAGTAGCTAATGTTAGATATAATGAGTCTGCTAACACAAGCTAACCACCAGCTTCCAGCACAACACCGATTGTTTGTTCAAATTACATTTTAAATGAAAGACAAATCAATAAATAAAATTAACATTCAGACAGGCTAAAGGGCCATGAGCAGTTTTACTGGCTACAAATGATATCCACTTCTTCTGCAAGGAGAGTTTTGATGATAATCTTTGAAGATATCCGCACATTCATATCTGTAAAAAATATTCTCTCTCATCGTCCCTCATAACGCATAACTAATGCTGTTTTCCAGTTACTACATTCATTTTGAGAACTGTGTGTAGAAAACGCCCCAAATCTCTTCACATTACTAGATAACAACATGATCCACACACAAGGCTCAGAAAGTAAATGGGAGACAAAATACAATGTATATAAGCTGTAGTTGTCTCTGCTGTGTGGTTAGAGGTTAGAGTGGTGTTGATATTATATTAAAACACGTAACATATTCATATTTCATTACTTTGGTCTCAGACTAGATTGGCTTCAACTAACGATGCAATGTAAATCTTAATTATGGTGTTATCACTGCGACCTCCTCCTGCCTCCATCCCGATTAAAATAATTTACATAACTGTGCAGATTACTTCCAAACTGTTTGATGAAAATACCTCCCATTCACTAATTAAACGTCAATCTGCTCCTGTACCTTTAATAGAGCTCGTTTGAATAAAACCTCTTGAATTATTCTCTTATAAAGCCATTAGAAGAGAATGTGGCTGAGCAGCCACAGTTGTGTGATTCAGGGTCATGTTTTAAGAACCACTGATGTTTCACAGGTTTCAGGCGGCCTGCTGGCTTCTCTCCAGTCAGTAACTTGATTTGGGATCTTTCATCAGTGGACTCTTTCTGTTCCTCGCTGCCGGTGTTCAACAAATGTGTTCCCTGCAGTGAATCCTCCTCACAGGATGCCAGCCGTGTTTATTACCTGCAGGGCTCAGATTCAACTTCTGGCCTCTCTTGCTAACTGTCCTGTCTTCTGTAGAATAATCAGCCTTTTTCCAAAACCAAACACTTAGTTCATATTTTTGGTTATTTATTAACTGAATAGATTTAAATTGTGCTTCTGAAACCACAGAATGGAAACAGCTTCATCAGCTGGTGCTGCTGTGTCTCAGTAGGCTGATCACATTTCTAAATAAAGGTAATAGCATGTTCAGTTCTTGTAAGTGAGGCCAGATCTATTGCAGTTTTGTACCTTTCATTAGTTTGTAATTAGGTTTTTATGTTTTATTCAGTTTCAGCAGTGCGATGGCTCGTTTCAGTTAAGTTGTTATTCATTTATTTATAAGGTTCAGTTGCAGTTCAGCTGTAATGTGTTTCATTACTAGTTGTAGTTTCTTAAAGTGTCGAGTTACGAACAATAAAACAAATTGAAGCGGCTGCCTCACAGTCCTGGACGCGTCCCAGCCTCCACACAGAGACTGAAAACTAAAACAGTTTCCAGAATGTTTGGATTTAATTGTAGTAGTGTGAGCTCACTGTATCATATTCTGAAGTCATTACTTTGTTTAGCTAAAATGTTTCATCATACCTGGTTACAAGTTTAATTTGAGTTTGTTGTAATAACCTTAAACTTTTGTCTGTCATGTGGTTTTCATACAGCAACATGCAGTCACACTGTTTGTGAGTCGTGAGTTATTGAGTGATCAGTTCCCCTGATAGTAGATGACATGCTTAATGAGGCTGTAGAGCCAAAATGGAGTCCTCTTACTGTCCATACAGTGGTTTCCTCTCACTGTTAGCAGCAGCTCCTCCAACACGTGACGGTGCAGAGGTCACTCCTCGTCTCAGCTTCTCCATGTGTTCAACTCTCAGAAGCTGATGATCATTTACAGAAAGTACTCTGAGGTGAATCTCTTCACGGTCAGAAATAGAAATATATTTTCTGAAATATTATAATGTATACAGAATATTTTCCGACCCATAACCTGCCAAATTGTTGTCAGGTGTAGAGAAAGGACCGGCTGTGTTATGAACGAGTGCTGAGCGACTGTGAGACTGATCCTGTTCGACCACGCTGGAATGTTTTGGTGTTTGCAGAGTCTCACAGCTGATGATACACGATTCATGTTTATCTTGCGATTGCCAAATATTCCATTTCTTTTGCTCTATTTTCTTTTTCTATGTTGTGAACAGGAACCATTAACAATGAATGTCACAGCTGATGTCAGCGTGTCAATCTGAAGCCAACAAGTTATTTACTGGAGCACGACTGCAGGTGTGACAACGATTTAGTGCCGTTAAAGCAGTCGGCAGATATTTTTCTTGGACTGCAACAAGCGGTTATTTCTGTTATTGATTATCTTTTATTTTCTTTATTTTTTGTTTGTGAAATGTAAAAAGACCTCAGGATGTTTTCACAAATCTTTGTTACTTCAACCAAAGATGTAATAGAAGAGCAGGAAACTCTCTTTTAAAAAGGTGAACTGGAAATTGAGTTTTAGCTCCAATATTCCTAATTCCAAAACTTCTGTGAATTATATTCTTTAATTTACTATAATATGTGCTACGACATTACACAGTATAATAACAGATTGATACTGCATGTACAAACATAGAGGCACTTATTATATTATTAATATTGCTTGCCTCAGCAGGCCAGAGATTAGTCAGCAGTGGCTCTCACAGTTGTCGTATCGTGATCACCACGGAACAATAATCATCAGTCTATATGACAGATCTACTGAACTCCACCCTGGAAAAGCTGTTTGACTCTTTGTCTCAGTGGGACAGCAGAGGAACTGCTGCTGAGGTTTGAGCCTCCTCTGAATATCTTCAGCAGCTGCAGGATGTAAATCAGAAGATGTATGACCTCTTCGCTATAAATCATTCTATATGGAACGTTTTTCAGGTTCTCGTATGACTTTGAAGAATCTATCACTGATGCTTAATTTGTCCAATACGGCGTTCTTCTGCACGTACTTGGCGCCGCAGCAACCGCGTGGAGGCAGTTTTCTTTTATCTCCCCGGAGTCGTTCCTCATCTTGATTGAGTGTCGTCATAAAAAGTGAAATCATAACTGTTTCTGCAGATGTATCTTTGAGGATGTCAAATAAGCAACATGTTACAATGCAGCTGATAACAGTGGGCTGATAGTGTGCTGATGATGGAGAAGCTGTCCTCTTCATGTCTCTGATGAATCTGCTTGTGTCACTGAGCTGAGTTCAGTCTCTCATTTGTGGGAATGAATTCATTTCTAATTTGAGCCTTTTGTAGGTTTATTTGCAGATTAGAACAGACAAACATTCAGACTCTGTTTGTATCCATTATATTAACATGTTGGACGCCTGCTGTATCAGATGTGATTTGCATGCCTATCTCCAAACAACATTTAAATATTCAGGGGCACCAAAGGGCAACAACAACAGGAAATTATGCTAATGTGATTCCATCAAAAATCGTGTTCTCCATTTTGAGTGTGTAAGTAGATCAAGCATCTAATAAACCAATAAACACGAGGTGATGGCTCAAGGCTGCATCACATCAGAGCTGCAACAATTAGTCGACTCATCGATTAGTCATTTTAGATTAATGGCCCACTGCTTTGATACTGGAAACAGTTTTGAGTAGAAGACAAATGTTCATATTCAGCTTCATAAGCATGAACATTGTTCTGCTTTGGTAATAAACTGAATGTGTTTGGGTTGAGGACGGTGTATGACATCATCTGGGTTCATCTTGGTTTCTGACACGTTTAGAACAACCAAGCGATGAACAGACTGAAAGATGAACTGAATCCCGTCCAGCTTGTTACAAACTGCTGAAGCTTGTCGCTCGTCTAAGATTGTTCTGCTCACCTCAACACCACGGAGCTGGAAACGAGATGACGTAAACTCCTAAATGTCATGGATGTTTTTTTTCCGTTGCCTCTACCTGAAGAATCCCTGCAGAGTGGTACACAGTTGGAAAAGAAACACGACTTCCCTCCTGACAGTCTCTCAGAAGCCTTCTTTCCCTTTCTTTAGTTTTTTTTGCATAGTGTTTATGCTGCAGGCCTGCAGTCACTGAAAGGTCACGCCTCATGTGGAGCCATTAAAAATAGACCCGACCCGACTTTGCTTAGTGTCAGACCGACACAACCAAAGTTTAATTGTTCTGATTATGTCAAAGCAGAATTTACAGCTACAAGCACGACTTTCATAAAGCAGACACGATAAGTCCGTGTGATACAGCAGGATTAAAGCCGACGCGTGTGATGTTAGAGAGAGAAGCGACAGAGCTGACATGTCAACGAGCGCTCGGCAGCAGTGCTGGTGAAGATGATTCTCTCATAACCTGTAATCAGAACTCAGATGGAACATTAAAACTCGTCCTCACGCATCGTCCCCGAGCACAAAGTTAGCAGAATGATAGATTTGCAGGTTTAATGTTTGACCATCGTGTAGCACCGCTCCTCTCACATGGTGAACTAAACTGTGTTAGAAAAACACAGACAAGAAAAACACCATCATTTTCTGCTTACACTGTGCTTTTCACGTCTGTTTCTGTTCTTCTACCAGCTGCTTTTTTTTTTTTTTTTTTAATCATGATCCAAATTTTGCGTGATTTGTCACCATGTGGGCACTAATGGCCTCTCTGGATCGAGTCCACAACCGCTGCATGTTTGTCACGTTTATGTGCGGAGAAGTGTTGAGGACTGTCCTTGTTTATCATTTGAATCATCACATAAATACGTTTATTAAAGCAACAAAGTGCTTTTATTTTATCTGGAGCTGCAGTTGTTTCCCTGAGTCTCCTCCAGGAGGTTCAGCTGTCTGTAGATGTTTCAGTGCCGATTAGAGGCTCTGCAGCCTCGTGTCTGCAGCGGACAAACAAAAAACGCTTATTAGTTAAAGCTTGTGACATTTGATTTTACTTTCTGCTCTCAGGAGTTTCATTTCACTCAATAGGTTATTGTATTCATGATCATCATTTAAATAGTAACAGGGTTTATATTTACACTCCCAGGAGAGATTAATTGCAGCCTGCATAGGGAAGCCGTTAGATTCCCTCTGCTGCTCAGTGAGTGTAACATAATTCAAGCGTTAATCTTCTGGATGTGATAACATTTTATTTCAGACTGATAATGGTTTCTGCTACAGTGAAGGTTTGATCGAATGCAGGGAGATAACTTGGCGGATTTGGAAAGGTTGCAGTTTTCACATGGGAGGAGGCGCCATCAGTCGAGCAGGTCCGACCCATAAATTGTCAGCTGGGCTGCAAACTGTGCATTTTTGTTCTGTATGCTGTTTATATTTCTTATTTTGGTGGAAAGATTGGTGTTAGAGGAGCGTCAGAAGTCTTCTTCTCACTGCAGCAGGCACTTTTTAGCCTGCTCTCTCGTTTTCTGTGAAGATAAACTGATGACATGAAGGCCTTTATCACACCAGGTTTCATGTTGTATGAATGTTCTTGTCGGTTCTACAGATTAATTAGAAGTGATGTAACCGTTTGCTTTGATTTACATACTTTCTCACTCTGAAAGAGCTCCTCTGTACTTGGTGCAGTCCCGGTGCTGAAAGCGCTCTGCTGGCGTGTGGAATAATGGCGCTTGTACGTGATATTAGACACAGAGTGCACAGGAGTGCAGTGTGTAAGTGGATGATGTGGTACAGCATTAGCAGCTCCCATTCGTTCATTACCTGTGTGATTGCTATTGATCTGCCTGAGGCTGTTTCAGGAGGCTTTACAGCCACAGAGCTCTACATGCCAGTGTGATTCATCATGTCATGGAGACACACCTTACAGAAACTAATATGATCTGCCCTCCTGTTTGGAATCTCAATGGCTCTGTATGTATATGATACAGATTACTGTGATTGATGCGACGGGGTTTAGGTTGAAATCTTTCTTTTCTGTTTCAATTGTTTTTCAGATGAAGGGATAAAAGGGATGGAGAGGTGTGGTGGAAAATATAAAAGGGAAGATAAATGCTTGGTGCTGAGGAGTGTCGGGTCAGCAGAATCTGAGAGTGTGTGTGCTTTGGATGTGACCCGAGTTCCTCGAGGTTGATTGAATTTTAGATCATGCTTACCTTCCAGCATACATCTACATTTGTCTCCATTTTGCAAGTGAAATGTTTGTTACGTGAGGTAGACTGCTACAGAAGCAGAAGGACAGCGTGAGTCACAGCAGCAGCACAGTTTCATGATTAACATTTAGTTTTATATTTAATATTTGTGATATATAGAACTGCTGCCTCTGATCCCTGGTTATCAAACACGTCTCTGTTGCTTCTGATGATAATAATAACTAAACCTGGATACAGTCTGAGGTGTCAAAGGTAAAGTCACTGTCTCTGAAAACTGACAAGGTAAGAATGCACTGAGTGTATGAAGCTGATGATAACATACCCGTCCTCCTCTCTGTCTTCCAGGAGGCGTTGGGGGAGAACGCCGGGGTCCACGGCCCAGCAGAGGACAGGAAGGAGAAGGTGCCCAGCCCCCATCTCAGCCAAATGGTGGTCCTCACCAACAGTGGGACTCTGTATGGGCTGGCACAGAGAGTGGTGGCCACTGAGTCTCTGTGAGTCTCTGCACAGAACTGGATGAACACAGATAATCACTGTGACGACCCTCCCTGTTCTCGCTCCCTGTTCTGACATCAGCCGGGTCGTCAGCAGAACTGGCACCACCTGGACTCTGAGAGTCCGGTGCTGGTAACACTCTCCTGGAGCTCTCGTCACAGACACACCTGGTTCAGCTTCTGTTTGGCATCTGTGTTTCTGTACTCCTTCTTACAACATCACACACACACACACACACACACACACACACACACACACACACACACACACATGCATTCACCCACACCACTGATCCCACTGACTACACACACCATGATTAGTTTAGGTGTCTTTTCCTTCAATAAATACTTAGTTAACTGTCTCCTGTGTGCAGCTCCTTCCTTTGTCATGGCCGTGCAGCCCGGTTTGTGACAAGTGGGGGCTGCTCCTGTTCTACTGCTTTGTTTGAGGCCTGTGTGTGTGTTGTGTGGTGTGTGTTGTGTGTGTGTGTGTGGTGTGTGGTGGCCCTCTGAGGCAGGGTTTTGTTTAGTTTTTGCGTTTGGGAGATGCATTTTTGAGATAGCTGATTTGGTTGTTTGGTTTGATTGTTGTTTCAGTTTGGGGTCTTTTTGTCCTGCAGCCTCTCGTGTTGGCTGAGTGGGCAGCTGTGAACTGTCAGCTGTGATTGCATTGTCTTCTAGTGTAATAAGTCTTGGCTTTTGTGGAGTTGCCCTGGTTAGGTTGAGTAATGTGGTCCATTTGGGCTCATTGGGGTTTTTTGTTGCAGTTTGTTATTTTGTGTGGTGTGCAGTGGGAGCAGTGGTCTCGGGGACACAGCCACAGCCAGCAGGTGAGTAAGCAGCATGCTGGGGGCTTAACTGGGTTGCTGGGTGCAGTGTTTAATTAACTCACAGCTAATCTGCATGAAGACTAGGCATAGTGAGTTTGATTAGTTTTTGGATGGGCAGTTCAGTTAGAGGGGGACTTCACATCAGTGTGGAGGACATTTGTAATGTCACTTGTTTCGTCTTCTGGGCCTGCTGTATTTGAAGCTCAGTATTGCAGGTATATGGGATTGTGTTGCTTCACCATGTGAGGAGTTTTTGGACGGTTGTACTAAAGACCAGCTGTTGAAGGTTGCTGAGAAGTCTGACGTTGAGATGAGTGGCCTTAGTGGTAAACGTAAAGGTAATGTGAAGGCTCTGGTTAAGATGCAGTTGATTGGTAAAGGGGTGCTGGTGGGTAAACAAGGAGAGTCTGGTGAGCTACATGCAGCACAGTTGCATCAGCTAATTTAACTTTTGAGCAGCAAAAAGAAATGATGTTGTTACAGCTAGCTCAGGAGGACAAACAGCAGTGGGAAGCAGAAAGCCAAAAGATGGAGATGGAAAAGCTTGAGACCTCACATATAAATCAGTGAAGGCTGCTGTACTGAAGGCGTATGAGGTGGTTCCAGAGGCGTATCGCCAGCGTTTTAGGAAAAGAGGGCTAATCAGTCACATATGGAGTTTGTAAGGGAGCTCAGTTGTTGGTGTGAAGCCTCTAGTGTTGGTAACTTTGAGGGTTTGTGCAATTTGGTCTTTCCCTCGTCCAAGAAAGGGACAAGGGAGTCGTTCTTGTTCTGAGCACAGGAAGTGGCAGCTTTTATCACTCCTTCTGAGCTGTATTCTTATCAGGTGATGCCATCTGGGTTGAGGAACGCACCAGCCATGTTCCAGAATGTGGTGGCTGGGCTGGCTGGGTGTGTTTATTTAGATGATGTGGTGGTCTACAGTGACTCAGTTAGAGTGCTGTTTGATCGACCAGCTGAGGTGAAGCTCACAGTAAATCTGTCTATGTGTGAGTTGGCTCATGCTGCTGTGACTTACCTGGGTCGGGTGGTGGGGCAGGTGGCTGCTGTGTGTGTCAAGCTGTTGGCAATTGAGACATCTCCACAGCCCATTACAAAGAAAGAGCTCATGAGATTTCTGGGGATGGTTGGATACAGTTTGTTTGGTCAACA
This sequence comes from Acanthopagrus latus, assembly GCF_904848185.1. Classification (NCBI taxonomy): domain Eukaryota; kingdom Metazoa; phylum Chordata; class Actinopteri; order Spariformes; family Sparidae; genus Acanthopagrus; species Acanthopagrus latus. Next base: position 17,085,164 of record NC_051041.1, read on the forward strand.
GAGTGCCAGGAGGCTTTCAGTGATGTCAGGTGTCTTGTGTGTTCTGCACCAGTGCTGGCTGCACCCCGTTTGACTGTTCTTTTGTTTGACGGGTGGATGTAAGCCATGTAGGAGCAGGAGCGGTGTTGATGCAGGCAGATGAGCAGGGAGTTGACAGACCAGTCAGTTTCTTTTCTAAGAAGTTTAACCGACCCCAGGTTAACTACTCGGTGGTGCAGACGGAGGCTCTTGCTTTGGTCTGGGTCCTGCAGCACTTGGCAGTTTATGTGGAGTCTGGTGTGGCACCTGTTGTGGTCTACACAGACCACAATCCACTAACCTTTTACATTCTTTGCAGTGCCCCAATCAGAGGCTGATCAGGTGGTCGCTGTTCCTGCAGTCTTGTACTCTGGACATCGACACATTAAAGGCCGTGATAATGTGGTTGCAGATGTCTCAGGCTCCAGTGATGGAGCAGAAACCTGTTCTCCTGTTCGCCCTTCCTCCCTGTATTCATTGAAATTGGTTAGGATGTTGCTGTTTTGGGGAATGGATGTTGGAACTGGCAGATTGTAAGGATACTGTAATAATTGTAGTATTTTGTTGATTGTGTTGTTCTCACTTGGGTCGGTATTATGTTGTCGTGACGGAGATCCTGTGAGGACCCTCGTGTTAAGGTGGCGATGACTCTCCCTGTTCTGACATCAGCCGGGTCGTCAGCAGAACTGGCACCACCTGGACTCTGAGAGTCCGGTGCTGGAGAGAAGCTGTGTGCTCTGCTCACAGAGACACCTGGTTCAGCTTCTGTTTGTTTCTGTACTCCTTCTTACCACATCACACACACTTGTCCACTCATGCACTCACCCACACCACTGACTCCACTGACTCCACACGCCATGATTAGTTTAGGTTACATTTTTAGGTTACTTTTCCTGAGTTAATTGTCTCCTGTGTGTGTCTCCGTCCTTTGTTGCTTTAATCATAAAGCGTGCGATCCCAGCAGAAGTTAGACGGTGGTGTTGGTGTTTAACAGTGTGATGTGGAGGAAAGATTGTGACAGCGCGGCTTGTTTCATGTCGTCACTCGTGTGTCCGGGCAGCGGGATGTAACTTGGCAGTTATGATCATCAAAGCGTTTGCTCTGATCGAGTTAAGGACGTGGTTCTGGCTCGCTGCCTCGCCTCAAGGTGCTCATAATCTCATCAGCCACTGAAACGCAGTCTGGCCATCAAAGATTTGTGCTACGTGCAGCATGTGTATGTGTGGCTTCATTTCTTTTTTTTTAATGTTCACATCAATAAAGCTTGAATTAAAGAAGATTTAAAAAAAGATTGTTGAAATAGAAAGTGAGACTTTCAGCCCTAAATAGAATTTCTTGCTCCGTCTGTGGTTATTCTTCACTCTATCTTTGTCTGGGTCAAACATCCATAATTACATAATGAAGCCAGACTACTATTGACAACTCTCGATCCCTGTAAAGTCTGCAGTGTGCATCAACTTTATGATTAAGGTCTGTAAAGATGACACTGCTGCAAAGATGCTGAGAATTCTCACACAAAGTTTTTCATGTATCACGGGCGAGGACGAGCTCCCAAGAATAATGAAAGAGAAAGAGCCAAAGTGCGAAGGGGAAAATTTTTCTTATGTAAAGTTTGAAAGGAAAGATTCCCCGGGGTGGAAGGAGACTTTATTCTGGGCAGAATAGCATGAGAAGAGTTCCTGTTGGAAAGGTGTTATCAGAAGAGGGAGCTCACCTCAGTGTGGATGCTGAGGACTTCTGACATCTACAGCACATATTGGTTTAAGCATCATCCTATCAGAAAGGATGGATGGGAGCAGTTTAACGTGCCCCTCGCTGTTGTTTTCCCCTCGCTGTTGTTCAGCTCTTATTTATAGAAGTGTGATCAGATAAGTGTGAACTGCAGGATGTGCTCGTGTCCCTCGTACTGCAGCATGTTGCCGAGGTAAACACAAGCTGTTCCAGCAAACCTTAATGTGATTCTCTCTGCTCCGCGAAAAGAGCAAATGTCCACTGGGCTCACGGACGCTCGGCTGCCGGCTGTGTTTAGTGCAGCGCTCTCACTTTCTTTTTAACCAGACGGCTCTTATTAATATTCAGTCCTGCTGTTAATAGAAACATTTCTGCTGGAGTTTCTCTGCCATGCAGCATCATCACACACGTCTGTTTGTGGAGCAGCAGTGTGTCCAGCTCCTGAACTTAATTATCTTAATTACTGGTATCAGGTAAATCAGCCATGCTGGGATTGGATATTATATATATTATATATATATATTATATATACACACACTTTACCTGCAGCTTACAATTTTCAGATTTTTTTCTAAGTTGACCAGAAAAATCTTTATAAAGCATCTATACATCATTTGTAAAGGCTTATAAACATCAGGTATAACTGTCCCAATAATGTTCACATACATCTACATTTATTATAAACATTTATTATAAACGTTGCTTAATAAATTATCCATAAAACATTATGAACTATTAACTAGAGTTTAACTAAAAGTTAACATTTATTAATGCTGGTTATTATACGATGTTGCTCATGAACACGTTATTCACATGTGAAACTGTGTGTTTTCATTTAGATACATAAACGTCTTTATTTTCACAGGTTACAGTTTCAGTTCACAGGTAAAAATACTGTTTTGATGTGAAAATGTAGAATCACATGTGGAGGAGCAAATATGGTCTGATCTCATGTTCTGTTTTCTACATGTGAAAGAAAAGCTGATCACATCTGATTCTGCTGAATATTGATCTGTAGAAAAGGTCAATCACTTCTGTAAAAATGTACAGTTCACGGTTTCTTTCTACATGTTAAAGTAGACAAACACATCATGAGTGTGATCAAACCATCATGACTGTCAGGGTGTTGGTGCTGATCCAGGACCAGGAGGACTGATGCTCAGAGTGACGGGGTCGTTTTCACTCCCGCTGACATTATTATTGTTGACCTCAGATGTAATCATGTTTGAAGGGGCTGTGCAGAATGTGGTGGGAACTCACGGAGCTCCAGGTTTGGTCCTATCAGGTGTCATCGGGTGCTGTTTTGGACCTGGACCAGTGGAGACGTCGGTGTGTGAGCCGTGCTGTGCTGCAGCGGTCATGCTTGTTAAACTCCGGACACAATTCTGAACTTCAGTCCGACCAGACTCGCTCCCTTTATTTAGTTATTTAGTGCAACACGTGAGAGCCATCAGCTCCCGTCAGAAGGTCAGTATTTAGTCAGAGCTGGATGCTCAGAGGAATCAGGGTTTTACTTCGGTCAGCTTTGATTTTTTTCCTTTTTTTGTGTTGTATTTATGTTTCTGCAGTTTGGACTCGGCCTCTCTGTTATTCAAACATGATTGAAATCCATTTATTTTGAAAACTGCTCCCTGAGCCGTTGGACATGAATGATAATTTGCCTTGAGATGTGATAATTGAAGATGTCGTACTAGTTTGGACAAAGTGCAGCGTGTCCAGAGAGTCGAGGGATCATTTATGCTGTCACAGCACTGCAGTCGGTTTATATTAATTATTTATTTCATTAAACTGAAATGGACACGAGGGAGAAATTAGACTGAGGAGAGCTGACAAGTACAACAGAAAATGCCCAGAGGGTGATGTGTGTACAGACGTGTCCCCAGTCACAGGATCACGTTAACACAGGCAACATCTGAAGGAATCAGAGACTGCAGCTTGTAGTTTCTCTGTCCTGTCACGTATGTTGCTGTAATCTGTAAACTGGAATAATAGAAGCTGAACGGATCAAACGTTCTGTCTGGCATGAAGATGTGAGGTGTTCTTCTCTAACCAACCTCACACACGAACTCGGAGACAGAATGACCACGTCATGTTTCTGTAGTGATTTATTACCTACAGCTGATGTTATGTTAATCGTCATGTGCAGCAGCAGACTCATGCTCCCTCCGTTCTCTGTTTAAAGGCTGTTTCTGCTGTTTTTTTCAGCGTGTTTCTGGCTGAGCAGTTTGAATCCCTCCAGTCTCACCTGGACACCATGATGCCGGCAGCCAAGAAGCCTTTCCTGCAGCAGTTTTACTCCCAGGTATACTCACACCTTCTCCCTGAAGTCTTTGTAATTACAGGATCTGATAATCATGTCATCACTGTCAGCTGGAGGCAGGATTGTACCAAACACCTGACGATGGTCAGCGTGTCGTACGGTCAAAATGTTTGGACGGATCTCTGTTAATAATCTCTGTGGAACTTCTACTGTTGTTGCCCAGTTGAGTTTAATCACCAGCGTACGAGTCGATTACTTGTTATGTGATTCTGAATCTTGATTTTAATTGAATATCAAGATTAAGACTTAATCCTACGATTCTAACACTCATAACGTCACCGTGCATTAAATAAAACATCCAGAGAGACGATCACAGTATCTTTTATCTGATGTGCTCTGAAAAAACACTCTGCTGACTCTGGACTTGGTGACTCGGTGACTCGGTGATCTCACTCTGCAGTTTACTTTCCTATTAAAATCTCTCTAAGACATAATGACCATTTATCCGCACAGTATTCAGCCCTGCTCAGAAACTTAACAACATAACTGCTCAGGCTCTCTCACAGTGTTTTCTTTTCTTTCATTCTTATTTATTTTGTTTTTCTTCTGCGTTGGTCAACTTGACATTTGAAATGTTAGCGACACAGACAGCTCTGTTTTCTCAAAACATCAGATGAATGTCACGTCCTATAATTTCACTCCAGGAAACATCGTGCAAGCGATGATGTCATGTCACCTGCACAGCATGTTTATTTACCCGACTTCTGTTTTCTGCTCATGTAACGTTCCAGAACATACAAACTCTTATTCTCACTTTCTTCTCTCAGACGGTGTCCACAGCCAGTGAACTGCGAAAACCAATATATTGGATTGTTGCAGCCAAGGCCATCGACTACGAACAGATGTTGCTCCTGATGGCTGGAGTCAAGTGGGACATTAGGGAGATAATGTCACAGCACAACGTTTATGTGGACGTCCTGTTGAAGGTAACGCTGCGTAGAAACACACTGGTAATAATTAGACTTAACATTAATTGCATTTTTTCCATCTCTGGGGAAAACTGTAAACATAGCAGTGAAATATTGTCTAGTTCTCATCTGTTAAGCACTAATGTGTTAACAAGGGTTGTAATTAGTGTGCAGTGCTGCATTAAGACACAGAGGGAAGCTTCACTTCTCACATTTCGTAGAGATAATATGAAAACATCTCCTCATTTAGACTGTTGCTTCATTTATGGCACTAAAACTCTTCTTAGTTGAATATAAATGATGATCCCAAGACGACTGGTATAATTCAGTGTATTATACATGGAGGATAAGTTCAGAACTGTCCCAGTCAAATATGAACCATCCTGTCACCTGCAGCCTCTCCGTGTCATGTAACATCCACAATATTAAGAAGGAGTAAACACAGAAGGCAGCTGAAATAGATTTCATTTAATCTTTAATCTTTTTGTTGTACACTGTTTTAACATCGGTGCCATCTACATAAAACATTACCCTTCAGCCCACTTAGAGTTCTTTGTTGCCTGTCTTGAGTTTAAATTCATGATTCGATATCAATTATTCGGGATGAGCTGAATAATTTAGTAGTTGAGCTGTTAGAGCTGAATGCAGATCTCTCCTGAAGTTTCAGCTTAGTTAAAGACGTGAGCTCGCTGCGAGCAGACGTATTTTTGGAAGTTGTCCTGTAAATGTGCCTCTTCATGCACGCGGCCACTGATCCACTGATACTGGACGGAGGCAGAGAGGGCTGACGTGCTGTGAAATCCTCAACAGACGAGCAGCAAAGCAAAACAAATCATGTATGATGTATGCATCAGCATGTCTTAGGAAGCTGTTAATTACATCACACTTTAAATCACAGATGTTGCTGGATTACATGGATACATTTCTACACATCCAGTCACAGTTAACAGAGTTAAACCATCTCACCTTCTGAACTTCTGGAAACTCCATCTTTGTTTCTAACTAATTTAGCCTATGAGCTAAGCTCCGTGAGTTGTAAGCGTCCATCTCAGCTGGTTTAAATGCTGAGCCATGTCAGAATGATGGACGGACATGATGCATCACAGCTAGCATGTTCTTCCTCCATCAGGCCCTAATGGCGTCGCCTGCCAACCTGTCAGATGCTCATAATGTACATGGATCCTGTTATGTGCATTGATTGAAAAGGCTGTGCTACATATTGTTGCGCTGCAGTCTGGAGAATATTTTATTCATGAATTCAGGTTGATCACTGGCATTCAACAATGGCATTGATTTGCATATAAAGTGGCAAGGAAATGTGGCAGCCTCAGAATGACTTCATTGACAAAATGCTGGCATCAGAAACTATTGTGGGACGTGTTTGTGAACGAACGCCATTTCATTCTTGGCTGCAGAGTTAATGGCAGCCAGTGCACCTCCTGAGATACATCCATCATGTTTCTGTACAGTCCTCATGTATTTCAGTTTGTTCACTATATACAGCAACATGATACCATAATTGTATAAAATCATCCATAATTGAACAGAGAGCAGCGAGGACATGTCAGATGTTCTGCACAACTCAAACCATTCCTGCATCAAAACATGACATGAAAGACTGACGACTTCTTCTTCTTCTTCTTCTTCTTCTTCTTCTTCTTCTTCTTCTTCTTCTTCTTCTTCTTCTTCTTCTTCTTCTTCTTCTTCTCCTCCTCCTTTCCTCCTACTACGACATTTGAGAGGCTAGAATCAGCTCATTTTGTTTTCTTTTAGACGGATCAGTTATCAGTTATTACAATAGTGGTTGATTAATTTAAAGGTTGACAGTGAGTGTATTAATCCTACAGAAGGCGTCATAAGGAAGTGGTGGCTGTGTGAGCGACTGTGAGAGCTGAAGAAATGAATGAATGAATGAATGAATGTGTTCTGGATGTTCTCAGTAAAGTATTCAGCAGCGTTCAGTTGATTTGTTGTAACTTGTGATTTGTGGTTTGGTGGATTCATATTTCCCTCCTCTGTCTGTTGAGTCCATCAGGATGTTGTGTCCATCACTCCAGACTGTAAAATCATTTCACTTTTAGAGTTTCAGTACAATAACAGCATGTCTCACTGCAGAGGAAAAATCATTTAGCCTTCAGATTTACTTCGACCACCGTTAGAGTGTGTCCTGTACAGACCAGTCAGAGACCTGATCAGACTGTCAGGAACTGGGCTGTGCAGCTCACAGTCGGAGGCATTTTATCTCCTAACTCAGCTTCTCCATGTAGGTGTGAAGATGTTGGGCGTCATCCAGCAACACAGAGCAGCTGAGAGCACATCAGAGGAAACACATGAATGTTGTGTTTCATGAAGGCTTGAGAACTGGTCCCAGTGTTTCCTGATCAATGTGTTTACCTTCAGATATTACAGATTTGTCTTAATAAAACAAGTTTCACAGCAGCTTCACAGTTTTTCATTTTGAAGTAATCCATCTCTTGAACATCATTTATTTCTGCCACTTTTTTATTATCCTCCTGATAACTCATGAACAGGTTCTCCTGTGCTTTGTCTGCCACCTTCCCAGGAGTTTGAGCAATTTAACAAGCGGCTGGGAGACGTTTCCAGACACGTGCGCATCCCTCTGCCCGTGTCCAACGTCCTGTGGGAGCACTGCATCCGCCTGGCCAACAGGACTCTCGTAGAGGGGTAAGCAGTCATATGAACCCCTCAGCGTCAGGGGACGTGTGCAGCCTGGGGCCAGGTGATAGGGCCTTAATGTGATGTTGAATACACACACACACACGCACAGAAAACGTTATCACTTTACTAATGCAGCCATTTCTAAGCAGTCTCAGCACAGACACATTGTCTGTCCTGATTCAGCCCCACATCATCTGTGAACTAAACAAACGGTCGAGCACATCTGACCTATAAGATTTGATGAAAAGATTTCAGATCTTCGATTTCAGTGAGATTTAGAAGCAGAAGGAGTCGGAACATGTCTGATGTCAGTTCCTGTAGCTTGACCTGAGCGAGGCGGACTGCACACTGTGTCAGTCTTGTTTAGGTGACTTTGTACATTTCTTCTTGTTCGGGCTAAAAGCTGTTGAAGTGTCAGACTGGCTCGTCCAGTTTGCCCTCAGTTGATTTTGTCACGTCAGGCTGTCTCAAGCAAACAACATCCATCTCTTCAGATCTACAGATACATGTTCATATTCATGTTGAGCAGTAAGAAGGTCTGAAGGTCAAACGTGTTGTCACCATCTTTGTTTCAATGCATTCGTACTGTGTTGTGATATATCTGAGTCGTGGTGGATGGCAGCTTCTACCTGATTACATATTTTTTTTCTTGAATATAGACCCAAAACCATCGAATAGAGCTCTAAATTATTGATGGTCTCCAGTGTAGTGAGAGCCTCTGTCAGCAGGAAGCTTTGTGTATTAAATATTTATTTAGAATATCTTTCAGCAGCCACTCAGGAAGCAGTTTGACACGACTCACGATGATGCTGCGTGATATTGTGCTGCAAGGAGGAAGGAAATGTCCACAGAGCACAAAGACTGCTGAAATGAATCAGTTCAGAGTCATGAATTATTTCCAGCAGTAACAACACTGAGCTAAACACGGTGCCGACCGCTGGGACGGTGTTATTGTGGCTACAAATGTCTCTCAGAGTTGTAAAGGCCGTCCCCAAAGCACGCCTGACTTATGACATCACAGGGATCTGAGCCCCCCGCCGCCATCTCATCCATCGCATCCTCTCAGAACACACTGATCAAGGCCAGGTGGAATCTTCTCACCTCTTTTGGGTCTCTTTCCCTCTTTATCCCTCTGTGTGAACATCTGCACATCATAAATTCACAAAAGAAAGATTCTTTCCTGAGCACGACGATCCTGCAGTACATGAGAGATCTGAACACTGTGTTTCCAGGTTCTGGAGTAATCCCCGGAGAAAACCACTCTAAATTCCTGCCAGCTCCATCCCTCCTCACGCTGGCAAACGGTCGGCGTCGCATCTCCCCAGCTTCACCAAACGCCCATCAGGGAATCACATGACACAATCCTCGCACAAAGCGTGAAACGCTCTTGACACATCAGCTGTAATGCATTTTTCCACTTTCTCCCTTGAAAGCGGGAGATATGGGTCGTGATAAGTGACAGAACCACAGAGTGCCTCCCTGCCGTCTCCTCACTCAGTATGTTGAGTGAATGTGTGAAATGGGTTTTTAGAAGGAAGGTGTGATATAAAAAAAAAACCTCCAATCAGATGGACGGGATGCACAGCGACTCTCAGGCCATGTCCACTCCTACCAAGACAATCTTTTTTCCCCTCCGTCTTCCTCGGCAGCGCTTCAAGAATATTTGCGCCCAAATGGATCCATCGTAAACGACTCAACATGCTGTAGTTCATATTCCAGCCTATAGGTGGCGCTTGAAATTCACCAAAAACGGAAGAGCCGGAGCTTGTGCATTGTATACAAACAGACAGTAGAAGAGAAACCGAACACAAGAAGACGAAGACGATAATCCTTTCGCTCAGCGTAGTGGCAGATGAGCAGAATATTTTGTCCTTGTAACCCTGATAGGCTCAATATCTTCTGCAGCTCCAGCACGCAGTCTGCCATTGTTGCTGTTGTCGTCATGAGACGTTGTGGGGTTAAAAGGTTGAAGGCTAGAGGTGGAGCGGCTGGGCAATGGCGTCCTCACTGTCCACACCAGAATGCAAGGGCGGCGTTTTCAGATTTTTCCACCCCGAGACCAGGTTTCATAAACGTGTGTCCACGTGGACGATCGGCCAAACATGAAGTGTTTCCATGGGGACGGCCTCCAGTCAGAGAGGCTGGACGCTCGTCTCCATGTTGAAGCCATGTCAGAGTTGGTGGGGTTGTTGAGATGCAGGAAACGATTAATGTCAGAAACAAAAGCTGGTTAAGTGGTTGTTTCTTGCGTTTTAAGAACCTTTAGCAGAGGAGGGAGAGAGAGAGAGAGCACTTTTCTTCCCGTTGTGTAAGAGAACTTTTGAACCCTCTCCAGCTCACAAATGGTCCTTTATGACCGCAGCGCCGTGCAAATTCAAGCTGCTGTTGCAGAATTCTTCTTTGCTCTCCCTCCAAACACACAGATCTCCTCCTCCCGCCTCCGGCCGAGCCAAGACGAGTGGTCATATTTGTTTGTTTGTGCTCCGACTCGCTCGGCATCTTATTCACTTTCTCTGTCCAGCGCTCGACTCCCCTTAGAGAGTCACAGAAATGGCTCTGTTAGCATTCTGAGGCAAAGCACACACAGAACAGAACCGGGCTGGCCCGACGAGAGAGGGAGGGAGAGAGGATGACAGAGGTGATGAAAGAGAGAGGGAGTGAGAGGCAGAAAATGGAAACAGAGGAGAGAAAAGCTGAAGTGTGAGACCGTTTACAAGGAGCAGACCTGTGTGGTGTGTTAATGTACGGGACACACACACACACAGACACTGACCCTGCCAAACACAATCATAACAAACACAAACACACACTGAAATATGTGTGTACTCTGGCCCACACACACGTTTACTGACAGCTGTGTGGACCGATGTGACACCATGTTTAATAGAGGACACACACACACACACACACACACACTTTCTACACTTTCTTCTTTCAGTTTTAGTATATGTTATATTTGTGACATTTAACTGTTACAGGTTTCATGAATACAAATAGTACATTTATTGAAATATGAGTCACTTGATTTTTATCAATAAAAACATTCATCACTTGTGTTTAGAGGCAAATTGATCCACAGCTTCTCTTCATCTGGTTTGTTCTCACTCATTTCCTCGATCACTTTCTCTGCTGGAGTTTTGACACTTTTCCTGTTTTCACTCACATGTTGATTAATAATTGACACACGAAGATCTGAAGCTCCAGACTACAACATGTTTTTACATTATTTTTACAAGATATTTTCATGTTATATAAACTCACCATCTTTTCAGTCTCTGGCGTGGCAGCAGTTTGCACTAACCTCCTCTGTCCTCTGCTGCAGCTACGCTAACGTGAAGAAATGCAGCAACGAGGGCCGGGCTCTGATGCAGCTGGACTTCCAGCAGTTCCTCATGAAGCTGGAGAAGCTGACCGACCTGCGACCCATCCCTGATAAAGAGTTCGTTGAGACGTACATCAAGGCGTACTACCTGACGGAGAACGACATGGAGCAGTTTATCAAGAATCACAGGGTGAGACGAGGACGAAAATAACCTTTTATTTAATCGGTCGTTTTGTTTTTCTGTCTGCATATCTTCTTTGACCGACCGGCTTGCTATGTCTGTGTGCAGGAGTACTCCATGAAGCAGCTCGCCAACTTGGTGAACGTTTGTCTGGGCTCCCATATAAACAAGAAGGCTCGTCAGAAACTTCTGGCAGCCATCGACGACATTGACAGACCCAAGAGATAGACTGATGACCGGAGCAGACCCTGAACGCATCAGCCAGCCACAGAGACACTCCCACAGAGGAGCTCAGCGTTAGAATGTCTTCATCTCCAGTTTGCAGCATTCATGTGGTGGTGTGTTCACAGAGCTGTACAGTACAAACAGAAGTAGAGCAACTGTATACGTCAGTTAATATGTTAGCCAGATGCTAATTATCTGTTATTCTACGATCCTTATGTGCTCAGAAACTCTAAGTGCACTCGTGTCGTGCTGATGGACAGAAATACTAAAACATTCACGCGAGCATGCTGCAGTTACTCCACTCGTACAGTAAATGTAACGCGTGTCACATTTTCATTGGACAAACGTGACGCGTATGACGTTTTCCTGCAGCTTCGGCAGCTTCAGCAGCTTCTGTAGCTTCAGTAGCTTCAGCAGCTTCTGTAGCTTCAGCAGCTTCAGCAGCTTCATTAGCTTCAGCAGCTTCTGTAGCTTCTGTAGCTTCAGCAGCTTCTGCAGCTTCTGTAGCTTCAGCAGCTTCAGCAGCTTCTGTAGCTTCAGTAGCTTCAGCAGCTTCTGTAGCTTCAGCAGCTTCAGCAGCTTCATTAGCTTCAGCAGCTTCTGTAGCTTCTGTAGCTTCAGCAGCTTCAGCAGCTTCTGTAGCTTCAGCAGCTTCAGCAGCTTCAGCAGCTTCTGTAGCTTTAGCAGCTTCTGCAGCTTCAGTAGGCTCAGTAGCTTCAGCAGCTTCAGCAGTTTCAGCAGCTTCAGCACCATGAGGATGTTGAGTATAATTTTCCGACTTCAAATACAGGAACTCAGTGTAACGTGTAGCCGTGGACGCGTGTTCAGATTCTGATACGACTTCCACCTTGAAATTGTAAAAAGAAAACAAAGCGTGAACATTTACGAGCTGCTGAGTTTGATAGTCATGTTAAGTTTTGTGGTAACTGATCCGAGACCAGTCTGTGGTGGTTTAACTTTGCGTCATGATTGAATGTGCCCCCTGATGAGATGCAGAGAGTCGCAGCTTTATGAATCATTCCAGCCGTGTGTGTGCTTTCTGTGTATTGTTTGACTTCAGGGTATTTGCAGTGCCTGACTGGATGTTTTGCTCCTTTGTTTGGTTTGTTTTGTCCATTACTGACATAAATCTAATATAATGATCATCTGAAAATAATATAAATTGTTGTAGTTAGCGTTAAAATGTAGAATATCTGCACCAGCTGCATTTGATTGTTGTCATTTGTCACATCTGAGCAGGAAATGATTTTATTGCACTGCGCTGAGGTTTTGAACGACATTGTGATTCTCTTGAGGAGGGAAATGTATTTTTCCTGTTCAGTGCGGTCGGGCGCTGATGGTGTGACGTCTCATGAGTTGGTAGTTGAACTGTGTCAGCTGGAGTTCATCCCCACAGCTCTAACACTCTGCTCCTTCAGCTCCATCACTGTAACCTGACCTGAGGAGAGCAGACTGATTTACTGTTAAAGGGGAAAAAAACAATGAAGAAAAAAGTTTTCATACAGTTTCATATTTTGTGTGCATCTATTCCAAGAAGAATACTGTAAATGTGAATGTTTTGAACAATGTCTGTATTTATTTCTCGCTTCGTGTCTCGTTTTGGGGTTTTTCTATGATAACTGCAGGATGTGTGCCGTCATTCATCACCTCTCAGTATCTTGTAACTTATCTACTGAAGCTAATGCAAATATTTAAACATCGTCCAGTTATGTTAAGGGTCAAGTGCACTATAGTGGAAAATCAGTAATCAGTGTTGGAACTGTAGATTGAACCAAAATGATTCTAACATAATAAACACACTAATAATGGACTCTCACTGTCTCTGTTCTTCTAACAGTGCCACAATAATCTAGAAATCATATCCAACCTTTAAAATCTTTCAGCCGAGGTCGTCAGAGTTCACGAGTGTTGGCTTTGAGCAGCGATGTCGTCCATCCTAACGATGCAGGAGCAGGATGCTGTCAGTAATTAACATGGCCTCTGCCTCAGCACTCCTGAGTACGAGCTGAGAGAGCTCTGTCGGACTCAGAACTTTGATGACTCGCTGTTTTCTAGAACTTTTTTTGGACTGAGTCACCAAACATCTCCACCAGTGTTCAACTCAGAGGTCGAGTGTGGATCCAGTCATCCAGAACTGGATGTTGAGTTTGCGGCTTTTCTGTTAAATGGTTCACTTGCATTTTATTGCAAATGTGTGAAAGACCCAGAAGCAGAACATTATCACTCAGGGTCCCTACGGAAGCCCTGAGGGCCCAGAGACAAAACTCTCTTCTCTTGTGATCCATTTTATTCGTCTGGTCCAAAGTGTTTTCTCTTCAGCTTCTGTCTCACATTCAACATGGTTTTCTGGTGTGAAACCAAGTGGGGAAAAACAATTATGTGTGAAACCTATTAATTCTTTTCTTTTAGGAAAAAAAAAAAGTTTTGACAGGAGAAAAATGAATAAATAGTTGGATCAGAGGAGAAATACATTCTGTCTCTGGGCCCTCAGGGCTTCCGTAGAGACCCTGAGCGACGATGTTCTGCTTCTGGGTCTGGGTAAGTGAACCATTTAACAGAACAGCCTCGACCTCAACATCTAGTTTGTGTGTGTTTCATCGATGGAAGACAGCTTAAATATAAGACTGGATCCACTCTGGACCTCAGTATTCATAAATATTACCCTTTCAAAACCATTTTTCAGCAGTTCTCAGGTCGTGACCAGCCGAGGGAACAGTTTCATGACACTTAGAGCCCTCAGAGCTTCCAAAGAGTCACTTGGCCAGACAGCTCGTCCTGACGTATTTTAAAGTCTCACTCTTTGTTATTATTCAACTGCTCCTATCTTTACACATTTTATTACTAGAGTCCTTCAGTTGCTCGACACACTGCGACTGAGCTGCAGAAGATAAACACATCAAGTGTTTTGTAAATGGAGCGAGGACAATGAGCTCATCCAGCCAGAAGATCAGAGGTCGAGTGGCGTCATGTCCTGGATGATAGTTCGGCTGCGTTTGCTCGTTGCTTTACATAAACGGATGCTTTTCTGTCTCTGCTGTTGCCGTGTGCTGTGTCACCATCCGACGGTCCATCAGGGCGTCCAGCTGTGGGCTCCACTCCCTCCTGGTTCAGCACTGAAGGGGCTCACGTGGCAGCATTCAAACGGTCGGCGTCTCTGGGGGTCACCTTCCCCTGCAGAGCTGTTCCTCAGACACTCCCGATCCAGCACCACTGTCCTCCATGTCCTCGCATGACACATTTGGTTGCCCAGTTGGATCGGACCCCTCCTGTGAGGCCGTGGCCCAGTTACCCTTTAGATAAAAGACCAGGCGCTCTTTGCTCCCGCATGTCTGCCCCTCTGCCAGATCTTTACGAGCCAAGCCCATTAAAATCACTATCACTGACCTACATGGCCTCCATTCTCTCCCTGTCTGCTGACAAGCACTGACACACACTTAATTCACGTCTATTCATAAACCTGAAAGTGAGAACAATAGCTGGCAGAGCCTGTTAGCAGTGTTTACTTCAGTGGGTGATTGACAAGGCAAACTGTGACAGTGGACACAAACATTAGCAGAGAGATTCTGCCCACACGAAGTGCAGTCAGTATTTATTTAGTAAAAACTGTCTGTAGATCAGTTGAAGCTGCTTTTTATCAGCGTCATCCAAGAAAAAGTTTGATTTGATAACCACTTCTCTCTGAAGTCCTGAGCTTTGAGATACTAATTAAACTCTCCTCAAATGTTGTAAAACTTATCTAAAGTTGATTTGGACTTGTATGTTAGATTGTATGAATTAAAGCTGCAGCTACCTGAAGCTTCACTGAGACCAACGTACTGCAGGAGGCTCAGAAGCGTCCACGCTGTCTCAGCTGTGGACACGAATCTCAAACATTTGTTCTTTTTTATAGAGTTTAACTGCGACATGCTGAAATAAGGCTCATGGCCTCAGACAGTTTCTTCTGTTTCTTCTATTGAACAGCATCAAAAAAATAATATCAATATTCACCTCAAACATTTGGTGCATTGTTTTGCCAACTCTTCTTTTGAATGCCCACAGGCTGCAGCCACAGACCTTTTGGAATCATAGTTCTGGCTTTTGTTACCTGTGCAAAAAGGATCATTGCAAGCTGATAATGCTAGTTTGATGCTAATGTAAGTTTTAACCACCATTCAAATTCTTAAGGTCCCATATTATACTGTTTTTCATCAATTTCACACAGCTGTCAGAGGTCCAACAACACTGTAATTCAATATGCATCGCCACAAACCCATCTGTGGTCCTGGACTTCAGCTACTGAGAGCAGCTGTTTCTGTGCCTGCACCTTTAAATGCTAATGAGCTCCGTCTGTCAATGCCCACTTACCTCCTACACGCCCCTCTCAGGGAGAAGATGCTAGCAGTAGCATGCGCTAATGTTATGGTGGATGTATATATGTATCGCTGTCGTTCAACTGAACCAGTTTGACCCAGAACCGGATCCAGAAGGAGAGGCTCCTGAAGAAGTCCAGACCCTGTGGCTGCAGCAGGACGTTTCAGAATGGTTAGTGTGTCTGAATAATGTTAGTTTGTTCGTATGTGTTGTTACAGTTACTGCCATGAAGCTAATGGCTAACAGCTAGTGAAAGCTGTGTTTGTCTCCAACTCAGTCTCCAAACTCTTGGACACTGTTCGCATCGTCTCTGTCGCCAGTCTGCACGTTTCCAGACTTTTTCCTGTGACAACCAAGCTCCATCGTAATATTATTATCATCAAACTCGCTTCAGACGCCATTACATAGTGGACCGAAGCGGAGCTAACTAGTTAGCCAGTTTCCAGCTGACTTCACCAGACTTGTTGGCAACAGTTAATACTATAAAAACTGGGGCGACACTTTTCAGTGGCTCGGGTGCAGTTTGCTGGGTCCGGTATGGTTGGTACTGATCCTTTTACGAGGGTCAGTGTCGAGGCAAAGCTTTGTACTGACCCTCGTTACTGAAGCAGTCTGATGTGAAGCAATTAGCGCACACATACAAGCTAACATGAACCGCAGCCGGCACGTTGTCTTAAAATGTGAAATGCAACCACTGTCTCTTCTGTTGTTCTGTAGCTGGGACAGAATATAGGCATGATGTTGAGTTTTACAACCAACAGCAGAGCTATTTGCGCGTCTAACTCTGAGCGATGACATTGTGAAACTCTGCTGTCTCACTGCTGGACACACTGAACTTCACCTCAAGGAGATGAACGCCTCCCTCTCAGATAGGATCTGAACAGAGACATTAAAGGCTCATTCTGAAGTAGCAAAAGCACAATTCTTATTCTTCAGGTGATCATACGTGCAATCAATTAACAAATGATTGAGTCAGTATTTAACAGATCCTCAGGCCTCCACACTGGACCTCTCAGTTGTTTCAGCTATCAACAACAAAGAGTACAAAGACGATGAAGACCCCGCGGGCTGGAAGAGGCTGATTAACTTCTCCTCCCTCTCAGGTCAGCTGTCACCTCTCTGACAGAGAAGAGAGGAAAAGATGGAGGGTTCATCTCTGGAGAGATGTCAGGGGTAGAAAACACATTGTTTCCACACACACACACACACACACACACACACACACACACACACACACACACACACACACACACGAAGACCTTTTAATCCCTCGTGTCTCACTCTGTAAGAGCAGAAAATCAAAAACTGTAACCAGGGAACTGCACCGTTTAGACAAACCTATTCCCTCCCTCATAATGACAGCAGAGGGTATTCACTGAGCTTTTCATTAAAGCGGGTTTATTGATTTAGTGCTATCACCAAACAAACCTGCGAGGGAGCGGGAGAGGTCTGCTTCCATTAGCAGACAGCAGATGTGTCCGTGCAGAGGAAGGAGTTCATTAATGCTCGTGGTGTGCGGCTCAAATTGGTAACGCTAACAAAAGTGTTCAGCCAGGTCGTAACTGAAGCCACCGAAACAAAATGACATCAGCCAACTGCAAATATGAGCTCTTTAGTGTTGGGAAATAGTTTGACGTCTTGCAGAAAGCATTAAAAGGATCATTTACATTTCATTCAAAGCGCGCAGTAATTCAATAAGCACAGTTATTTTCCAGTATTTAATAAACATAATGCCAGAATTCTCTCCTTGTTTTATTGACTGGCATTACAGATTGAAGCGGCTAATTGGATGTCAGACTCCGCCGCATAAACTTTCACGACGGCCGTCTGAGAATCTTGTTCCACCCGTCGCTGCCAATTTGTTGCTTGACTAGCTGCGCTTGAGCCGAAAACAAATGTTGTGTGTGGTCGTAAACATGAGCGGGGCAGGGAAACCTCTCAAGAAACAGCAGGGCTGCACAGCACAGTGGAGGGATTAGAGGCTGGTACTCTGCACAACGGCCCCGATGCAAAGTGCAAGTTAAATTGGTTTCGGGTGAAGAAGCAGTAAATAAAGAAGTTAACTCGCTGACCTGTACAAAATACAAACATTATCACATTAAAATCTGCTTTTTCCACTGAAGCAGACGTTTCTGTCAAACACAGACTTCCATGGACACGTGATGAATCAAGTGTCATAAAAGTGCAATTTGTAAGAAAGTGTTCGAAGATGAACCAGAAAATGATCAACAGAACTTGTAGAAGTGCCAGTTTTGATGACGGTCCACAGCTCCCATGCCAGCAGTGTGAGCACCATCACTCCTCTGGTGCCCACAGTCACAGTCTGGACCTCTAGCTGCACGGCTAACTGAGCTAACTGGCTGAAATAGACTACAGTTAGCAGCAGTTAGCAGTTGCTGAGGTGATATGTTGAGTATGTACTTAACAGGTACTCAGTTCTTCCATATTGCACCTTTCACCCAGTTCACCTCATGTAATAATAAGAACTCTCTGTTCCATCTCTGAGGAGTGGATATTGATTTTCTGCTCTGGACTTGTGTTCTGGAGTCGGCTCCTGGTTTTCACAGTTTCTCGTGTGTCTGAACGCTCGTTTCAAAGAGGTGAAGGCTTTCTTTTGTCCACAGAAGTGTTCGAGCTTGACTTTGATGAAAATACTGTTTCATTCCAGTTTGCTGGCGGCAGAAAAAACATTCAGTGCTTATCAGTGTTTCATAATCTCAGTCCTGAGCCGCTGGCCTGTTAATGCAGTGATGGCTGCCGGGACATTTTCATTCAGAGGGCAGACTGAAGAATGACACTGCCTCGGTGTGGAGGCCCTCAGAGAGATGACTTCACCTCGCTGAGGACTTATTTGTATTTTTTGGAAATAAAGCGGTCAGCCTTCATAACGAGCAACACCACCTTAATGTTTTCCATCTTGCTGTGGATGAATCAGATGTGTTGTCCTCCCACAGGAGCAGTGGCAGAGGGCAGGACACATGCTGGTGCTGCAGGTAAACACTGTACTGCTCCCTGTATGTAGTGGGAATATAATACAATGGGCTTCTGGATGCTGGTGTTAAGCAGGTGTTGTGTTAAAAGCGTTCATTTGTTTCCTGAACTTTTGTTTCTGTGGGAAGTTTATCCGTCCAGAAAATCCTCACGATTCGTCCAGTAGTTTCTGAAACAATTTCCTTCAGGGCCAAAGTGTTGGACCAACCAGCTGATCGACCAACAGGCCGACAGCGACCTCGCTGAGCAGTACAGTCGCACATTTGAACCTCAGTGTTGGCTGGTAGTTGTTGGTCTTACTTTCATGATGGTCAGTGAAATCAGCATGTCCGACGCTGCAGACCTGAACTGCGTCTGGAAAACACTCGCAGAATAAATGTTGTACAAGACAAAACAAAAGCTTTACATCTCTTCCATGCTGTGGCGGTGCTGTGCTCGTGGTCTGGTTACGCTCAGGCTCAACAGGCACTTGGTTAGAGTTTGGAAAAGATCATCTTTTGGCTCAAATATCTTCTTCCAGGTTCCTGAGGTCTCCTTAGAAACACCCAGTGGTTTGACACCTACACATGTTGAAACTCAGTCTCAGACAGTGGTCACTGGCTTGGCAGCCTTCCCACCTAACTCAGCACCGACTGATGCTTCTGTGTCTCTGCATCATGATAGTCTGTGTCCTTGTTAATCCTTCTTTCTGTCTGATGGCCACAGAGAGAGACCCCAGGCCAATTTGCAAAACACAGTCGTTATTGGAATTTAATATTCTCGCATGAGCATAATTTGACACTCCTGACAAACAACTTACATCCACAAGATCTGATAATTTGGCCGTGAACGATGTCTACAAACACACAGCAGAGGAGAGACTCACACAACGGGCTCGTATTTATTCTGGTGACCAAACCAAAAGGCTGAGAAGAGATTATTCCTCCTCATTTCTTCGGCTCTTGCGTCTTGTGTTTGTCAGCGCTGCAGAGCAGATCGAGGACTTCTGAGTCGTGATACTGATAACACATGAGAGAGTCTGTTTCTCATCAGTTACAGTTTCTCACACATCTCATCGTGCTCGAGGAGGATGTGTGTAAACTGTACCGCCGACTTCATGCAGACACTGACCGCTGACCTCAGATCATAAGGATTTTGATCATTTTCTCTCTTTGAATAACAGAACAGAACGTCATTAGAGCACATTGTTTTCTTTTTATCGCTGCATTAATGAGTCATCCACATCAGAAGCTGTTTGGTAAAGGACGTCCACAACTTTGATCTCATTAAAAAGGAAATCAAACATAATGAAATAGCAGTGATGTTGCTGCTGACAGGAGAAGGTCCGAACAGTGACCCGGATGGGATTACAGAACCGTCACTGTTGCCGGATTGTGAGAGTGGTGAGAGTATCACTCGCTGCAGCCAGGTGTGTGTCTCTGATTGACTTTGATTAGGCTCAGGTGTGGGGAGTCTTCATAGACCCTGAGTGTGCAGTGCTCTGTGCTGACTCATCATCTCACCTTCAGAGGTAGTGAGAGCTTCTCTCTGGGGTTATACAAACTCAGTGCTTTGTGTGTTGTGTGTCAACAGCCTTGTGTTTTCTGGGTCTCCTGGACAATTTTGGTTTTGGGGCAGCTGCTTGGCAGCAGTGGTTTAGTTAAGCATTTTAGCGCTTTGTCTCATTAGGGAAGCCTGTAGTGGCTCTAAACAGTTTTGTTGTTTTTTCCCCCCTTTCCCATCTCTCGCTGTAGCGATTTTGTGGTTATCCCTCGGGGGTAACTTTGAGACACCCCAGGGTCCACGCCTGCGTCCCAGCCCCCTCTCCTGACAAAGATGGTGAAATAATGAGAGCGACTCACCACACGGGGAGAAACATTCTGTCTTCTGCAGAAAATGCATTTCGCAACCACCATCACCATATAGACCAATATTTCACACAGCAATCTGTCGGCGGCTCCTCCGCGCTGCTGTTAGTAATGCATCTGTATACTGAACGCTCCATTTCAATCATGTGGTTATCATAGGGCCCAGCAACTCCTCCTGCCTGTCCCTGTTTCTCATTACCCAGAGGGAAGCTGCGGGCTGTGGATCAGAGAGTTAAATAAGTCCGACTGAAAGTTTAACAGGACCTGAGCTAACCTCACACCGTGACAGCTTTTCTCTAAATGGCAATTACGCACTGTCTTCGCTCTGCCCCCCGACTGACAGCATGTAAGTGTGTGTGTTAGAGAGGATAGACAGAAATACACTCTATAGACCTGTAATGTATTCTATAGTGCAGCTACGTAACGTAGATGATAGAGGCTGTGTGGTGCGCACACACACCACACAATGAATGCTAATGAGGTCGGCTCTGTTCCAGCTGCCCTGTCTTATTGTTGCTGGACGTTAAAGGAAGTTCCAGTGAGCTACAACCTCATATTCATAGTCTGCTGGAGGAATGAGCAGTTTGTAAACCAGCCAACAGGTCAGCGGGCGTCTCAAAACCCACCTGGTCTCATAAACCTGTGTGCAGCCGGCGTCCACACTTGTTCTGTGTGCAGTGAATTCGATATGATCAGAACCCTTCCGTTACGTTACGTGTGTTAACGTGTGGAAAACACAACAGTGCTGTCGTCTGGTTTCACACGGGTTCTCTGTCTCTCCCTCTCTATACGTCACCTACATGTTTTTGAAACTTGTTTGGATGCAACTGTTGTCAGAATGCTTTATTGGGAAGGATCGGCTAACACCTGCGTACAAAATTGGCCTTTGGCGTTTGTGCTGCGGCCGATTCTGAAGTTGTGATATTTGTATGCAGATCGAAGGTCTGGGCTCTGCTTAAAATTCAGCTGAGGCAGCCAGAGGAGTCACAAAGTTGTCGAGTAAATCCCACTGAACTCTTATAATACAACCTCTAATAAGTGGCGGTGGTGCAGCAGCGTGATGATGAAATGAGAATATTATTGTCTTCCATTCGTCCTTCTCTTGGCTCACCTGTTTGATCCTCTTACCACCAGTGTTTATTACTGGTAGTAAGAGGTTATTACTGCTTCTCCGTTCAGCAGCGGCCCGGAGCTCTGGACCAATCACACAGTCGTCATCAACAGATGTTAGCAGAGAATTAGTTCACGTGAAGCACCGGAGCTGCAGCGGCTGGATCCTCGTTACTGATACGAGCGTGAAACCTCCTCACGTGTTGTTTCTGCTGTGGCTGTTTGAACTAAGCTGTAATGTTCATGTGTGTTTATTACGATTAAGGGATCAGTAGAACGAATCAGGCCTTTTCAGACATTTCTCTCAGCAAACGTTTGCTATAAATGGTGAAGCATATCGACATCAACAGTCTTCAGTTATCTAAATGATCTCTTAAGTGCAGATGGTGAAAGTCTCCATTAAATCTGAACACCACTAGAAATTCTTGTCTGTGTTGACTCTGAGGTCTAGATGCTGTTTCAGAGGTCGAGGATCCCGGCTGGAACACAGCAGAATCATCTTTTAATAATAGACAAGAAGAAGAGCAGATGATAGGAAACGCCCACGCAGCAGCGCTCTTGATGATCTTACTTTCTGACTCTTTTGTGCCCTGTTCTGACTTCACAGCAGCCTCGGAGCACTTTGAACACGGTGACCATCAGCCCTCTTCATTGCCTCTTTAATGTGGCGTTCAGGATTTTCCGTTTTTGATCTTGCTGTTGATAATCCTGAGGGTGTAGGTGCGTGCTCAGGGAATGAGGCTTATATGCAGAGGTGCCTGTGGACTGAGCTCGGCGCTGGCTAAATGAGTTCTGACAGGTTTTTTGTGGCTCTCCTCTCTGGAAACCCTACCCTCCTGAGGATGATAGGAGGTGCAGACAGAGCTGATTCATCATCCCATCCAATCCCACTCAGGCCTCAGCCAGCATTATTTACATATTCATATCAGCTGCAGGATTAACTTGAGGTTGGTGTGAACTCTCTGAAGCGGGTACATTATGCAGTTATCTTCTGCATGTGCTCGAATTTTACCTCAATTAATAAAATATCAGCGCTGGTGGCAGAAACAGGGCCAGAACAAAGCAGCAGTGTTTACCTTCAGTGCTGCTCCTCAGCCTGCTGCTCTCTCTCTCTCTGTCTCAGCATCTTCCTCCAGTCATTCATCATCAGAATTATAATTTATTATTCTGTCGGGGCCGCTGTGAGTAAATTGCTTGCACACACACCGCCAATCACACTATTTAGACAAAAACACAAGAGAAGGACTTCATGAATACGAGGAAAATCCTGCTGAGCTCCGTCTGTGTCAGACGCTTCCTGTGAGCACAGTCCTGTCTCCAGCGTCCGTCTCGCCTCTGCTTCATTTGTCACGGTTGCATTAGCTGTTTGTTTGTGTGGCGCTCGCTGATGTTCATCTTCCACTCCAGCACACATTAGACGATCTTTGGAGTGAGACGGATCGGTGCCCTCTTGGCTTGATTTAAACCCGATAGGTGTTGTGCTCAGGGTGCCACAGGCAGCTTTGACGCTAAACAACATCTTATCTGTGGGATGGAAAGTGTGTCGCTGTCCCCTCGTAACCTGCTGCAGTTTACATCCCTGAGGGGGAAACACACACTTCCTTTTAAGTGTGTGACTTACAGCCTGAGCACATGAAGTGCCTTGAAGTATCTGAGTGTGTGGGCTGTTTATGGTGAAGCAGCTATGAGATGTATTGGGGCTCGCATAAATGCACAATTATTTATTAGATAGGTTTATTAATAGAGCCTGTCACACACACATCTGGCTGCTGGGGTGGTCTAGGTTTAAATACATTTGTTGGGAGGGGAGCTTGTTCAAGTTAAAGAGGAATTTAAAGGATGAGTTGATACAAGACTCCCCCGCCAGTGTGCTGCAGTGAGTTGTTGGTCTCTGTGTTAGCAGATATATAATGTAAATAGTTAACTAGCAGCTGAAGACGTATGTGTATATTTTAATGGTTTATTAAGGCCCGATCAGACACAACACAACGGCACCGCTGCACTCATACTGTGAATCTGATGTCGGTGTGTCGCCTCCTCGGACTTCACAATGTTCCAGGATCATCGCGGCTGCTGACCAGTCCCGCCAGTGTCATGTCACAGTTCTGCACTCGTGTATGTGTGTCCTGCAGGAGACGGTGTTTTGTTCAGGATCACAGATACACGAGGAGCTGGCAAACACAACGGTACACTGACAAATGGGAGAGTACAATAGACAACTTGGCAAAGAGTGAAGTAAGGACACAGCTGATAGAGGAGCTGATAGGCTACAGGAGGAACTCTGGGCACCGGGCTCGGCCAGCAGAGGAGGTGATTCTACATATTGTGTGCAGGTGCAGCGCTGCATACAAAACACCACAAAACCCAGAAAACACAAATATAAGAAAACAGAATCGACAGTGTTTCCACAGAGCGAGAAACTTCCACCGCGAGCTGTCGACGCTGGATGGGTTCAGGGTTTGTGTCCTGGCTGGAACATATTACAGTGTTTCATAGTTTAATATTTAGGTTTATGGAACAAACATGTTTGGAACATTAGCAACAAGACAATACCAGATCTTGCCTCCCATGAAACCCATTCCTCTGACCTGCTCTGCTCCATGTTGCCCTGCTGTCTCTCAGTCTGCATGGTCAGTTCATGTGGTTGTTGGACAGAGATGTGCAGCTCAAGTCTCAGTACGTCTGACAGCACCTCAAGAGTTTGATAAGAATATCAATCTCACGTCTGTGCATGAAATATAACGCTAAAGCCAGAAGGTGATGAGTTTAGCATAATTATCCCCTTCTGAACCAGCACCTCTTAAGCTACCTAACATGTTGAATTGTATCAATATGTCTTTACTGAGTTTTAGAGGACTAACTGGTGGATTCTGTTAGCTTTGTCGTAGCTAGGCCAGCTGCTTCCCTCTGTTTCAGTTTTAATGCTAAGTTAACAAAATGTGTGCTAGCTCTTAGCACACAGACATGATTATGGTCGTCTGGCTCTTCTCACTCAACTCGTATGTGAATAATCATAATCAAATAATTCCTCTAAGAGCCTTTTTTATTTTCCAGCAGTTTAAGAAATGAGAGACACAAACACATTTGTTTCTTCCTCTCTATAGCTGGAAGCTAAACTGAGGCTTCAGCAGTCTGAGCGAGCCAAGTAACAAATTCCCTCTTTGTGTTCCCACCAAGACTGTTTAAGTGTTGTGTTGCGGTTAAGGGGGAACTTCTGGCACTTGCGTTCAGGTTTGGTGCCCAGACGAAACACCAGCAATAAAACCAACATGTGACTGAGACGGCTGCAGGCTCATATTAACATCGTCTGAATGATTTGAATTCTTGCTGAAATCACAATCACAATATCCTGTTGTGGGACCAAAGGAGTGCGTTTCATATGTAACACAGAGGTTGTGAAAACCTTTTATTTGCACCTGCGAGGCACACCTTTACATTCCTCCTGCAACTCTCAGGGCAGCTTATGGATGTGCACCGGAGCAAAACTACGTTACAAAGAAAATCACATGCCGGTTATTTCCAGACACTTATCAAAGCTGTATTTCTTCAAACTGTACTGAATTCACTCCGCAGGGATCGTGAAAAGAAATAAGTTAGTGCTTCCCCCGCTGTGCCGGGACTCCTCATAAAATGCTCTGAGTACCGTGGAAAATCCGAGCACACAGCCTTGGATGGAGGGGAAACTTTGGCCGTTAACCCGCCGTGTAACGAGGCTCCGTGGTCCTTTAACTTTAAGCACTTTGGTTTTTCGGCCGTGTCACTGTAAGCCCTGAGGGTCAAAGATTTACAACACTGGTTCGTATCCGTATTTCCCAACCGTCGATGTCGAAACTTGTGGCTCAAAGGTAATGGATGCTTGTAGTTTAGCTGTTTGGGATTAGAGGTTAGAGGAGACCGAAACAACAGCTTAGTGAACGTTTTCCCACACAGACATTCAGTCTGAATGTTACACCCTGCTGTAAAATGGCCTTCAGTTGACCATGTTGTGCAAGAATTTGCTCCAGATGACCTCTGTGGAGACCCTCAGCAGGAGGCGTGATGTGCCTCAGTTTGATTTTACATCAGTACCTAAAGAAAACCCTGTTAATGGACTCCTCCTAATAAAAGTTGTCAGAATGCTCGGCTCCTGGTTTGTGTAAATGTACAACAAATGTTTATACTGAAGCATTCCACATCACTGAGCAAGAGCCTCTGCATCTCAAGACCATTTAAGGACAGAGAGACAATATGCAGATTAATCAGAGCTTGAGTAATGTCAGCGAGGAGCAAATGTGTTAATTTGTCTAACGCTGCCGATACACGAGCAGACTAACGAGAGAAAGTGTACTGATGTGTTCTGCCTCCCTAGGATGTTAAAAATGGCACCGTATGAGGGATTATTTTGACTCTGAATAATCACATTCTTGCTGTTTCAAGTGCTAAAAAAGAAATCTGTCCTCTGGTGAGAAAAACAAGATGTAAGTTAAAGCACCAGACACAGAAAGAGATGAGTGGTTGTGTGGTGGATGGCCTTCCAACCCCACAGCATGCAGTCTATCAAGGGGCTCCCATAATTAATAATGTGCCTCATAAATCCCATTAGTGTATAATGAGGGAACAAGTGCTATTAGTGAGACATGACTGGGACGCTCATCTGCTGAGATGTGTTGGAGGCCCCGGGCGGACTGAAGAGCTCACCGCTGTGGTTCATGACAAACACACGCTCTCCATCAGCTGGCGTGAAGCTTTCTGATCGCACTCGACACTGACGCTGCCCTCTGGTCCGAACAGGGAGTCCAGCATGGACGGGCCTAACACCTGCATGGACAAGCTCATGAGAAAATAAATCTACTTCTCACTTGATTTATTACCTTGATAAAGTTTCAGAATGAGTTTATAGTCTCATGACTGACTGCAAGTCTTCTTCAGTGAAGCGTGATGTTCATTTTGTAAGTTGTGGCTCATCTGGAGTCAAATCATAAATGTATCATCAGGACCGGTGGCTACTGACGGTATGTTAAACTGTCCACACCTCAGGCTGCAAACTAGCTCAACAAGGACTCTCTGTTTAATGATTTCCACGTTTGTTAAACTTTCTGATTTAAGAATCTGTGACATCATCACAAAGTGAAGCGTACGGAGCAGGAACTGAACACAGTCTGCAGGAGAAACTCTACCAGGCGGCAGAACCAGGAAGGAAGTAAACACAGAAGCAATGTACTTGTTTACAGTGAATGTAATCCTGGTTGGGCTGAGCAGGCGCTGTGTGCATCTTTGGTGACTAGTTTCTACTGTGACGTGTCCTCAAATCCAAGATGGCGGCAGCTGTAAGGCCAAAATCAAGACTAAAAAAGATAATTTCACGATCCAAAGGTGGTCGTCACAATGGGTTACGCAGGAACACACAGGTTATTGATTACATTCAGCTAACAAATGTTAGCATTGCTAACAGTAGGGCAGGATGCCTGGGGCAACTTCCACAACCTGGCAACAACCAGGACTTCTGATCAGTGAACCCAGGTGATGCCACATTGTTCAAAACTGGACCCAGCTATCAGAATTCCTACAAGAGATACTTTTCTCCTGCACGTCTTCAAGCGTTGTTGTTGTTGTTGTTGTTGTTGTTGTTGTTGTTGTTGTTGTTGTTGTTGTTCTTCTTCTTCTTCTTCTTCTTCTTCTTCTTCTTCTTCTTCTTCTTCTTCTTGTTTACATAACAATGTGATGAACATCACCTTTAAAGTATTTATTTGAGACGTCATGACTCTGTTAGGTGACGTCAGGAGCTGGGACGTGATGTGCAGCAGCTGCGTATTAAATCTCACAGCTGGAAGGTTCAAAATATTCGTCCAGTCTTTCTCAGTTCTGCATCTTTACAAATTACGACTTCCACGATGCCTCCGGGGGCTCTTCCTCCTGCGTCACCACAAAATGAGACACTGAGATGAATGTGGCTGTGAACATCGTCACACGAGCGGATCAGCGGTCTGCTTCAGGGCATTTCCTGGCACTTAAGCTCTTGATATCAAAGGGATTTAAATGAAGAGGGCCCAGATAATTATCATACGGCGAGCATTGTCTTCCAATAAAGCATGAAAGGGTTTGAGAATACAAAGCTCAATTAAGATTATAATTTATGAGCGTTGCATTGTAATCCTGAAGGAGGAGTTATTTTATTTGGTAATCTCCGCTCCTCTCCACACACTTCAGGGGGATGATAATTTGCTTTAGAGGCAAACATCATCATGTGCAATTTAAAAATCCAATAAAAATCGTGATTGTTCTGGGCCTCGTGAATAAATTGACTCGGCCTGTGAGATGCAGAATAATGAGCGTAATAATAACGATAATGTTGAAAACGGCACAGATGACATGATGGTTAATACTCCTGAGGATGTCATTCTAATCACAAACTAATGAGTGTAAAGACGGATTCTCACTCCTGCAAAATGACTATGAAGGATGGCTCCTCTGTACTCGCCCTCTCTTTCACACAGTTGTCAGCCTCGCTGCGAATTTGAATGCCTGAACTGTAAAATCCCGACTCGACGTCCTATCTGTGGCGAGCAGAGTGGAGACGATGCTGCAGATTAGTCCCTGAGTGAAGAGAGATTCTGATGATTTATTTTCTTTGAGGCAGCCGCAGCGAACGCAGCAGGGGCTCCTTTCTCTCAGATTTGGCTTAAAATACTATAGCTGGCACACTGGAGCAGGCGAACAGAGGCATTTCAGCACAGCATGAGGCTGTTCTGCACATGCTCACACAGTTTGATCCGAGTCTTGTGACACGTTTTCCTCCTTCTGTGGGAAACCAGACAAATAACATGTGGAAGAAACTCGAGACACATTTTATGGTGAAGTATTTTGGGTTGCGGACACATGTGACCGGAGGGCTCACAGATACAGCTGACATTTCTGAACGTCGGTCCGTCTGGTTTTCTGTCAGACATCTTGGTCCAGACTGTAAAATATGAGCAGCTACTGGATGGATCGTCATGACATCTAGTTCATTCAGGGACCCCAGAGGATGAATCCTGCTGAAGGGTTGACATTTGGGATTTTGAATTAAAACAACTGTCGGATGAAGGGTGGATAAAGAAGAGATCCGCAGCTTCAGGTCGACAACAGAGAGACCTGGCCAGCCAACACGTCATCACAGGTTAGTTAACGATGTTACTGACTGAAGGACGTGAGCCGATTGTGTCTGCAGATCCAAGTGAATCCAAAAAGTGCCTCTGTAAAGTTGTAACTACAGCAGCAGAAGCTGTTTTAATGTTAATAGTACAGATGAAGTAGCCGACCTGCTCTCTGATGATGAACCTTGTAAACAGTGACAGTGGAGCTTTTCACCTCCTTATTTACAGTAAAGTCACATCGGACTGATCATAACACAGCAACATAAAGAGTCTTAATGACAGAGAAGATGACACTTGATCAGGTAGTTATGTGTGTCCGGTCCGTCCACTCTGATGGAGACCGAATGGACAACCAGCAGATTTCTAAAGACATAATGTCGCTGCATGTCTGTCTGGCTGTCGTAGTTCAGATCCTAATACCAGAAATATATCATATCATTCTTATTTTATGCTGTTCACTTAGAAGAATGGTTAGAATTTGTATGACTTCAATTTAAATATGATTGTTTCATTCAAAAGGGGAAGAACATGTTCTGATGATTTCATCAAGAATGACTCTGTGCTTCATCTCAGTTATTCATGAATCCACAGTAAGTGTAGTCGTCTCAGTAAACGTGGATCTGTTGCTGTCCAGTGACGCTCTTCGGTCTCCTGGTACCTCGAGCCGGGTCGGTGTGTGCTGCAGCCCAGCAGAGATCCAGATGCGGTGATGTCACACCCTGATGGATGAGACGGAGGAGCAGAGTCTCTGTTTGTTTGTTAAAATTCACAGAAAACACGCCTCCTCTCTCCACTGTTATGCCCACTGCAGCGCCGCTCAGTTGTGATGAATTTCTGGCCACGACAGCTGGAAACGCTCCAAGCCTCGGGTGAACGAGCGCTTCAGTTCACTTCAGCTCGAATGAACGGACACGAATGTGAGGAAACATGGCCGTCTTCGACAGCAGTGATCCGAGCAGTCGCGGTCACACGCCGAGGACTTGACCGCCTCAAGTGACCTTGAAAATGATTAACGCACAGATGAAGATTCTGATTTAAAACTCTTGTCGTCTCTTGTTTGAACACCGCTGAGTAAAAGCAAACACAGCATCGTTTTCACAGATGATTTCTGAGCACACGTGACGCTCTTGGGATTCAGCCAGAAAACGGAGATTGTCGCTGTCAGGGAAAATTCTCAGATGCCTGAAGCAGCCGGCCGCAGACATTTTCCTGAAGGTTCCCAGGCCGGCAGGCTCCCAAAATGGAGGCTGTTCGAGGTAATTTACGGCTTCTCCCCCTAACTTTGTTATTCCAGTGAATCCCCTGAAGAGAAGCCCAGGCTGGATAGGTTTAATCTTCATTATCACTCTGAATCTGCACACAATTTCAGACTCAGCTCTGAATAGTTTCATTTACACATTCCTTTGCATGAATGTGGTGTTGTGCTGTCAGCAGGGGACAATTCTCATCAGCAGAGTAACGAGACGGCTGCAAACATGTCTGACTTCATCACCACAGCAGGCTGACAGCGCGGCCTCTTCTCTTGACTTCACCATTAGGATTCAGCAGAGCCTGAAATTGCATATTATACAGTAGCCGTCTATAGGAAGGCTGAAAATTATTCACATGAAGTGAAGAACTCAGCCTCGTTACTGCGATAACAACCTTCATTTGTTGTATAGTGTGAGCCGCCGTCATCCCGGAGACACACAGTGTCGCTCAGTCCTGTTCCGTTCTCACGTCGGGCGCCAGTTTGATTCGAGCCAACTCTTTAGAAATGGTTATGGTACAGCCGAGCCCGGGATCACACAGACATGAAATGGAGGAAGACTTCCTTTGTTTTCCTGCACACTCATTATAAAAAACCTCTCAACCCTGAAATATTGACAAGAACAATGTTGGTGAGCAAAGTGCTGCTGAATCATCGTCACAATCTGTGAAGACGAAGTTTTTGCCAGCGTAGTTTTAGAAAAAGTTCATTTTCTTTTCCATTTCATTGAATTGTTTAAAAATCACAGCATGGAAAGAAAATCACTTTTCTTCATCAAGTAAAAGCTGCAAATTATTCTATCTGAACTCCTCCTCTTCCTCTTCCTCTTCCTCTTCCTCTTCCTCTTCCTCCTCTTCCTCCTCCTCCTCTTCCTTTTCCTCCTCCTCTTCCTCCTCCTCCTCCTCCTCCTCCTCCTCCTCCTCCTCCTCCTCCAAACAACATTTTGCAGCTTGTTTCTCTCACTGCTCAGGAAATAAAGAGAAACACCAAAGAATCTTTTATGTCTGTATTCTTGTGCTAAAAGATTTTTTCTTTAAAAAAAAAAAAAAAACACTAATCAATTTTGGCTTTTACAAAATGCAGGGTTTTTTTTCTTTTCTTTAAACAGCTTTGAGATGATTCCAGTCTGAGCTGAGGAGGAGAGAAGAGACGAACACAAGCAGAAATGAACGACAGGACGGTAACAAAAATAGCTGTCAGAGTATTTCACAGTGCAAAAATCTATAATATACACAGTGTCAGCTCATATTTACATGAACGTACAAGATATACAGAATCTGTCTTCCTCAAACCAGAACGGTTAATAACACGTCCTGCAGCGTGCGTCACATCCAGCACACACCACTGTAGAGAGGAAGCTGAACACACACTCAAATAAACATTCAAAATCAAGAACATGTGTAGCATAAAAGCTTCTGGGATGATGATGATGTAATCGCCTGTATTGATTGTCACGTTCTGTTCCTTCAGTAAACCTGCCAGCAGCAGTAAGTCAGTGAGAAGCAGCTCTGCAGCCGGTCCCAACGCTCGCTTCATTCACCGGCTCGGCTTTCTCACTTACGCAGCTAATCGTGGCCACAGAGCTGCGTTCTGACTCGGATCGCTTCCCTGACAAGACTCGATTTTGTAATTGGACCAATTTACTGTTATTAGCTCGCAGTGGAGAGCGTTCACATTTCTTTCCAGACAAAACGCCATTACAAACATTATCTGTAGCGTCCAGCTCTCCTGGTTCTGTTGCTGTGGCAGAAAGCACTTCCTCTCAATGTGTCTGCAATCACATGAGTTATTTATGCTTCACTATATATTCATAGTAATTCATAAGCCACCAAAGTCACTACAATGGAGACTCTTTTCATGGCCCTATAAAGATCAGCGTCTAAGCTTCAGACCTAATGTGCAGATCTGGTTCTCTGTTCACTCTGCAGGTCCATGTGAGCATCGAGTCATTACAACCCTCTGGTCCACTCACTCCAGCTGACCATGACAAAATCATCACACTGACATGAACATCCAACCAGTGACAACACACACGTAGACACAACATATGATTATAGTCTGGAGATATTCTACATAACATGAACCAACAATGAATTAATAGTCCTAACGAATGTTGCGTCAGTATGATAAATGTTGTTCCTCCGTGCCCCGCGGCTCTATTCAACTCTTTTTACATCAGAGTGTCTGGTGGTTTTTTCTTTTTTTTCTTTTTTTTTTTCAAATCCACAATCAATACTTTTCCTCATTGCCAGGAGATGACTTTGCCTCTCTGAATGTTTTGTTATTCTCATCATGAACTTGCCAGGAAACAAACAGCAGATCATGAACCTCATCACTGCTAACACTAACGCCTG
Organism: Acanthopagrus latus; assembly: GCF_904848185.1. Lineage (NCBI taxonomy): Eukaryota > Metazoa > Chordata > Actinopteri > Spariformes > Sparidae > Acanthopagrus > Acanthopagrus latus. The sequence goes on from NC_051041.1 coordinate 17,117,561, forward strand.
TGTTAGAAAGTCTCCATTATATCAGACATGTTGCTGATAAACAGCTGACGCAGCCGTTCACTTCAGAGGCTGAGACCAGATGTTCGCAGGTGTGACAGTGTGAAGGAGTCACACTGTCACACCTGCCGACATGTGATGACCTCATCCTGCTGCCACTCACTAAAGCATGCAACGTGTATCAATGCGCAGATGAAAATAGTCCCAGACAAACAGTGTTTATTCCTGTTTGAGTAACATTTCATTCAGCTTCTTTGTTTCTTCAGAAAACGACTCGACATGTTTAAAAGTGAAGCTACAATGGTTTTTAACGACTGGTGCCTGACGCTGTGTGAGCCGGTGCACAGCGATGGACTAATGCACTGTTGGTTCTGTTTTTTATGAGATTTAAGGATACAGAATATCTCCAGACTTTTCTGTACAGGTGCTCCTCCGGGTCCCCTCAGTTCTCTGAACGACTGGCTCCTGAACAGACAGATGGCAGCAGTCTGAGCTCCTGGAAGCTTTACTGGATAATATGTTGTGTTTCATTCTCTGGCTGAATGAGACGGCTGTTATCAGAGACGCACTTTAGAGGAGCGTTGGGCTTCTGAGTAACTTCCATATACGATGTTTAAACAAAAGCACACAAACAAACTCAGCGTGGTCTTCTGTTTGGATTCAAACCTAAATGTCATCAACTCTCTGACTTAAAAAAATAATGAATAAATACTTAATGGCAGAGCTTTGATGAAGCATCAGTAACATGACAGCAGCAGCATGAGTTCCTCTGCTGTCTGTGACGTCAACATGCCTTTAAGACAGAGACTGGTGTGGAAGTGACTCTCTCATCGCCTCATCGTCGGCCAGCCTGATGCTCAGTCATACAAAATGCTACAAAACTCAGGAATAAATACACACAGAGGACAAAGTTATGGATTAAAGGCATCGTGATGAAGGATGATCAAGAATTAAACTAGACAGTGATACACACATACACATACACACACACACACACACACACACACACACACACACACACACACACACACACACACACACACACACACAGGCTGTTCAACCTCAAAATAAAGTTATTTTTTTATTTATATATTCTTTTGTGCATTGAGCTTCTTGTTTTTGCTTCTCGTCCTGTGATGTTCCGCCTCAGCACAAATACAGCAACTGCAGAAATACAAAGCCGTCAGGAGTGCAGCATCACAGGACACACACTTGACACGTACTCAGGAATCGGCAAGAATAAAATATTAATAGAAAAAACTAAATAAAATCCTTTGAAACACTTTCTTGAAAATGGAAAATGGTGAACATATATTATGTACACAATTCCAGAGCTTCAAACACAGAGGGCCTCGTGAAATCTGACCCATCATGGCACATAAGATCAGGTGTGTGTGTGTGTGTGTGTGTGTGTGTGTGTGTGTGTGTGTGTGTGTGTGTGTGTGTGTGTGTGTGTGTGTGGACACCCCTTCATAGCTGTGACCAACATACAGTACCCTTTGGTATAGGTGAGGTTAGGAAGGATTGGTTCTTCCACTTCACCTTAAAAATCCTCATCAACAACACCTCGACCTCGTGTAGATCATCATCATCATCATCATCATCATCATCATCATCATCATCATCATCATCATCATCATCATCATCACATTCAGCAGCATCGCCTCCTCACAAGAAAAATCAGCTGTCATCACAGTCAGTCTTTTCTCTCAGAAGCCTCGTAGTCGTGGTTTAGCAGCTGTAGGAAGTGACACACGCCAAAAAAAGCAGCTCTCGTCTCGTGCCACAAGTTCTTGACATCAGCGTTTTGTTTTTTTTTTGAAAAGCAGTCGCAACAGCAATGTAAAGTAAAATGTCAGCATCTTGAAGCTAGTCCAAGCTCTCTGTTTCCAGACCCGTATTGTCGTTCTGGGCTGAACACACCAGCCTCTGAGATTTGATCACTGAGTAGTTCTTGCTGTACATCTCTGCTGCAGTGTTGCTCCTCTTCATCTGTTTCCAGCGCTCCACTCTTCCTCCTCATGCGTACGCCTCTCCTGACTTTAGTGCCACCAGTTCAGAGTCCTCCGTGTGGCGCCCGTTCAAGTGTTCGCTGTTACAGTCGTGGTGGTACATGAAGGCGGGCACCTCGGTGATGGAGGTGGCTGTGTAGGACGTGGAGCGCATGGAGCAGTGGTCCTTCCTTCTCTGACCCCACTGGGTTTTATACTGCATCCACTGTCTCTTCAGAGCCGCCTGCACCTGCAGGACACACAAGCACCAGCGTTAAAGTCTGGGTCATGGTCAGGACGGTGCCACTGCCAATTACCAAAAAACTAAAACTACGACAAAAGATGTTAAACAACCTTTTTTTCCATGAGTAAGACACTGAACACCACCTGCAGCAGTGGACTCGTCATGTTTGAGTACATTTTTGGACGGAGAATTATTCATTTTGATATTTAAGTACATTCAGTGTTAAAATGCACTCAAAAGTCATACTTGAGTTATATTAATATTCATATTCATCATTTTCAGATCATCAGAATATTTTTTTTTTTTTTACACCCAGTCGCTGAAATGTGCTTTTGCTTTGCCTCAAAGTGAAGCTGAGTGGACGTATGAAGGAGCAGAAAATGGGAATCCTTTGACTAAAAACAGGATGAGGTTGACTAAATATGGCAAACATTAACATGGACATCGGATATTTGACAAATTACAAACAAATTTGAAGTTAAAATGATGTAATTTTGAACTATTTTATGTTTTCTTAGTTGTCAAAAATATCCAACATTCCTCCAAACTGCCTGTTTTGCTTCTCGGTGTCTGCTGAGAGCTGAAGACTGTCAGCAGATCAGCTCGACATAAACCACAGAGACGTGATCAGGCCAACAGCAGCTGACTCCACTGATCACAAACTGAACTAACCAGGGGAGGAGGTGCAGGTAGAGCGTGTCAGATTAAACACAGGTGTAATGAGTCGGGACAACACCGGGAGCAGGTGAAAGACCCGGCAGACACATGAAACACAGCACTGACAGCGAAAACACACAAAACCATTCCACCAGACGCTCAGATTTACATGTGACGCCACGCGAGCGAGGCAGAGCCCGAGCAAACGCCGGCTTCCGATCCAATAATCTGAGCGACAGTGATCTTCACTGAAGAGAACTCAGCTGCTGCAGCACATGTGGAGCGCTCAGATCCAGATCCCACTCACAGATGATGTTACGTTAGGACACGTAAACACTGAAGTCACAGAACTACAGAGCTGTGAGTTAAAGATTACATCCAGTAATTACCTGCTGACGCACCTGAGAGTCTGAGAGTCTGGGGTATATTTCAAGTTTTGCTCAGCTGCCACGCCGAGCGTCCAGGTAGGGCTGATGAAGGTTATTTCTCTCTGTTGCATGTCGAACAACAAGCCGCTCTGTAACAGTCGGCTGCATTGTCTTCTTAAATGTCGAGCACAATGAGCTGATAAGAGTTTGACACAACCTCCAAAATGACACAACGGACGGCGCCAGATTTTCATGCAACCACTTAGAGACAGAGAGCTGCAGAGGGATCTCCGCTGTGTCACTGACGATACTTAACATTATCTTGCAGAAGCTGTTTGATACAGTCACCACAATAATAAGCATGTAAACCAAATCCATACTGAGCCGTCACAAAAGCCATTGTTGTGCTGATGACACACTGTGAGTAATCCTTCATAATCCTTCTATTTAACCTCTTGGTTGTTCTGATGTTTCATTCAGCTATAAAATAAAACTTCTGAATCAGAAGTGTGTAAAGTCTGCTGCTCTGGATGATTCCACTGAGACGTTCAGATGTTGACTTCATGATGACGACCGGATCAAACTTCTCTTCTCAGTAGAAGACTGATGTGAGAAGCTGCATGTTGCTGATGGATGGATGGATGGATGGATGATGGAGGCTTTAGTGTTTAATTGTTAAAACAATGCCGAAACTCAAAATCCTACTGACTATATTTGTTTAATTTCTGGTTAGAAATATACTGGAGTAACATTTCAGTGAGATAAAGACAGTTTTCACTTATTCCCTGAGCAGATGTTTTTTATTGCTCACTACAAGTGTGAAATATCTTGAACATATTCAGCGTTTTCTTTTCAAGTGGTATTTTTTCCCAGAGCCAAAAGTCAAATGTTGAAAAGGCTTCTTTTGATCGACTAACAGTCCAAAACCCAAATATACTGAATTCACACTGTTGTAAATGGAGTAAATCTTCACACAGTCAGCTGTTCAACACTGTGTAGGTATCAACTGACTGACCTAAGAACAGCTGAAGTGTGACTACGATCCGCCTGCAGTGCGATGTTCATATTTTTATTCTGTACCAGCGCGACACTAAAGTGACTACTGCTGCCGTATTAACACACAATAGTCTAATTATCTAAATTATGACGGTAATTGTTCTAACGAGACAAAAGAGCAGCCGGGCCTTACAGCCTGGATGTGGAACATCTTGCTTGATGTCACAAATACAGCATGAAAGCTGTTTGTCTCACTGACCTAACTTCACAATGGCGCCATTGTAGAAACAAGGCGGGTCTGTACAGTTTGGCCTTGAAGTAAAAAACAAAATTGACCCCCCCAGAAACTTGTGTCCTGATTAACGGAGCTGAATTGGTCATTATGCGGATGAAGACGAACCCTCGTATTCCCCAGTGATAGTTCGTTAGCTCGTCCTTCAGACATACGCTCTGCACATTGTTGATATTGTTTACATCTTGTATCGTACACTGCTGTGTTCTGGCAGCTCACATATGATCTAATAGCTGAAATATTTTCCAGGCTGCATGTGTAAACCACCACCGACACGTCACGCTGAGGGTTCAGCCTGTTTTACTCTCCTGCTGACAGCAGAGACACTTTCACCACATCAGGTGACACAGAAGCATTTTACAGGTCCACCAATATCATGGTAAATAGGTGCTAATTAATAAGATATTTTAAATCTCTGGTGAGTTACCCCTCAGTTACAGTAATAGTTAGTTCCCAGCTTGTTTATGTCTACTTCCCCACTCAGCTGAAACAAGTTGTTGCAGCTTAATTTCCAACTAGTTTCTGACTAAACTCTGCAGGTCAGAAATCTGAGACGAGGGGAAGTTAGACATGAACTAGTGGGGAGTTACTGCAACTCAGTACAACACAAAGAAATGCCAAGTTCCTCTGACCATAACCCTGAATTTAAACAGAAACCAGGTGGAAGTTTCCTGGAAATATGTGAAAGAAATTTGGGCATTTAAATAACTTAATTCATTTTGAGATAATCATTGTGGTAGTTAATATCTTGTTACTTCCCATCAATAATCTGGACAGTAACACTTCACAATAATCATCATTAATAAATAATTATCTAATCTTCAGTGAATATCTTGTTAACGCTGATATCAAATGATTAAATTCTTTATAAACAATTAATAAAAGCAACTGTTTATTGTAACCTGATGTTTATAATACTTTAAAAATGTTGAATAAATTCTGTGTAGTTCATCTGTAAAGTTTTTGGAACTGAAGGTTTATAAACCTTTACAGCTGCCTCGTGAATGTTTATAGAGCGTTTCATTTTTAACAGTGAAATAACTATTAACTAAAGTTTAATAAGCTACAAATGTATATCATTTATTAATGATTGTTTTTAGAAAGTCTTGCCAAATATTAGAGACGCACATTGTGCCACACAGCCGTCTGTCCGTGGCGTTCACACCAACATGAAGCTAACGACTCTAACTGAACCTCACAGCGTGTCTGTCAGGACTCTGCTGTGCAGAGACCTTGAGCCTGATACAATATGTCACACAAAGGACCCAAAAGGTCGTTACAACACCATTAACCCCAGATTTGGTCTTTAGTAGAAATGAAGCTGGCTGGTTGAGAGAAGGCTGAGGAGGCTCGCAGCTGCAGACGGACTCAGAGGCTGAGAGGAGGACTTGAAAGGAGAGTTGATTTCCAGCTGGGCCTGGAAACCACACAGTCATTTATAAACTGTGTCTTACTCTTCACCTGACGTGACCCTGCAGCTTCCACTGCAGCAACACAAGAAGCCTCAGAAGAGACAAGCAGCACATTGTTTTATAACCTGTTACAACTGGACTCATGACAGATGCATCATCTCTGTCAGGTTACAACTGTTTTACTCAAGAGTCCGACACCAAAATCCAACTCTGAGTCTGTTTTTAGGTCACTTCTTGATATGCTATCAGGTACGGATGTGAGACGCCAGCTATCTGACCTGGAAAAACTAAATTTGAAAATGTTTTGCCTGATGGAATTCAAACTTAATGTCATAAGCAATGACTGGCTTTAGTGCTGCATGACTGAACAGCTGCCAGAGTGTTGACCTTTATCGAAGGCCAAACTGTGGCACTGCTTCATCACAGGAGGTACCAACAGTGGAGCCGCTCCAAGATACAATATTCTTCAGGGAAAAAGTCCATAATTTGGGAACTTTTTCGCCAAGAGTTATGTGCTAAATATGAAGCTGGAGCCAGGAGATGTTAGCTTAGCTTAGCATGAAGACTGGAAGAGGGAAATGGTTCGCCTGGCTCCATCCAAAGTTAACAAAGCCTTCCTGCCAATGCTGCTAAAGCTCCCTCATTAGACAAACTTGTTAATTAGTGAGCTTTGGAGGTGCTGGAAGAAATCTATTTCAGGACAGAGCCAGTTTCATATTTGGCTTACAAACATGACCGAGGTATGAAGGCTGTCGCGTTGTGTTGAGAAGCTGCGTGGACGTAAGGGCCTAAATAATCATCAGGCAGGAAAGAAATACACAACCACCACAATGCACCACTTGTGAAATTCAATATTAATGTTTAAAATGATATTTTGGCTGATAGCTTTTGTCAAAACGTGTTTTTTCCCTGTTGTTAGTTTAGTTTTCCAGACGAACGGTTGAACATCGGCAGTGGTATCAGTGACTGTCGTCTTATTTACCACCGTGTGGACAGCAGACACATGGCTGCAGTCTCACACGCATCAGTCCAACAGCATAAAACACTTTCTGTGACTTGACACGATTGTGTCGCAGCAGCCGACCACGGGAAAGTTCTGATGTGCAGAAATACGTGAACGGTTCTTACCTCTCCGTTGAAGAAGCAGAATATTGTTGCCACCAGTAATCCCTTCAAAATAAAACACAAACACAATTAGCACACAGTAATTAAACAGAGACTGTGTGAGCAATATAATCCCTCAAACTGTCTGACTACCTGGAAGTATCCCAGCCTGCCTGCCTGTTGTCTAATGAAGTGTCTAACTTGTAGTTAAATAAAGTTAATGAAGTGTCTATCTGGTGATTTAAAGTGTAAATTAGTGGTGAATCACATCCATCGATCACAAGACAGAAAACAAGGTGTTAATAGACGGAAACATCTAAATCTCCAGCCGGATGAGACCCGAGAGGAGCGACAGATGGATTGTTTCACATATACTGAGAGTTCAAGGCTAACATATAAATATCAGTACTGGCTCCCGGTACGAAGCGCACGTTGATTTCAACGTTTGCACATATTTGTTTTCCTCCGTCACTGACCACATGTGAAAAGCAGCTCGACCGACGTGGGCAGTGAAGCAGCACTTTACTTGTTCTTTAGCTCTCTGCTGAGTTACCTTTGCACTGAGCTCCCATCTGGTGCTTTAATGGAAATTCTGATGAATGCAGTGCCGTGCAGTCAGCTCAGTACCTACCTGGTAGTGCATGAGTATGTGCATGATGTACTCGTAGACCTCCCCGGCCAGCCGGTTCTCCGGCCTCCAGGGGAAGATGACGAACTGGATTCCGAGCAGGGGCACCAGGATGAGGGTGGCTCTCACCGCCTTCATGTACATGTTGGACTCTGCACGGTGTGTGTCTCTCAGCTTGGTCACCAGCACTCGTATAATATTCAGTAAGAAGAAGAGGTTCACCTGCAGAAAGGGAGCAAAAAACAGACATAATCGCCAGTTGTTCTCATCCATGTGTTCCTCTTGCTTTTTGCTGAGGCCGCGGCTGAGCACACTTACGAGGAGCGCTGCCACTATAGGACCATGGACCGCGTAGAGCAGATGGGTTTCCACACTCATCCAACAGCTACAGAAGGAAAAACATATCAGTCAATGCTGCCTGCTGCCCAAAATACACATGCACACACACCGATACAAAACCATGCAAGTGTACACACTCTGTGCCACACACAGACGAGCACATACGCAAACATCTCCTGTTTATTTGCACAAGTTTCTGGAACATTACTCACTTGTCGTCAAAATACTTTTTCCTTGCCACGGCGTGGATGGATGCAGGCACCAGAGGAAAGCCTTGGACAGGAGAAAGATGGCGGCCATATGAGGTCTTGAGTGAATTTAGCGAAATTCATTTGTCATTCACGCAACAGTAAAAAGTGTGGTCAGCTGTTTTGTCGGTGTTCGACCTCCTCATCAAATGAATTACAACTCTGCAAACACTGCATAAATACTTGGAGAGACGGGAGCTCGTTGGATTAACTTCCACATCCTCATGTGTGCAAACGTTCCTATTTCCTCGCTCCAACCCTAAAAACAACACCACATGGCTGATTTGATGTAGCAATCCTGTCTAATTTGAAATGTTGTCTATAAAAAACCCTGGAGGGGCTGAGAGAGCTCAGATCGCACTGCTTCAACTGGACATAAACACATGAATCCATGTGCGCCCCATTTTCATCGAGGCCCTGCAGCATATCGGCCACAGATGGACCTGACTAAATGACTGTCTTTCATAAACACACACACACACACACACACACACACACACACACACACACACACACAGAGCAAATAAAAAGGCCTCAAGGTTATCCCATTATTTAACGATGACCATGCATTTAGTTCCATCGCCTCCTTGTTTGTCAGCCTGCTCCCATTATTCCTGTTCTGAACAAGGTGAAAAACACTGAGCGCGACGCGACAGGACGGCCAATAAAGCTGTCAGTGTGTCCACGGTGACAAACTGTACGGGGATTATTTGGATGCGGCTCTAAATTTGCGGCTTGCTGAATAGCCTTTCAGTGAGTTTCCTGTCCAGCAAGCAGATAAAGATCAGTGTTTGAAGATTCACTACAGGATGTAAAAAGAGCTGATCAGATTTCATTGAGACGGACTCACCCCAGCCCAGGAGGTAGTACCAGTGCAGGTGCTGCTCCTCTGCAAACACGGCCACCACGATGAGCGTGTGCAGGTAGATGCCTTCACACAGCATCCAGAAGTAATTGCAGCCCAGCATGTACATGTGGAAGAAGTGCAGCACCTTACAGCCGACCTGCAGACAGACAGAGGGAGGGAGAACACGAGGATCTCTTATTTGTTTTTGGCCCCTCACATGAAAAAAAAAATCCATTTAGCAGATTCAATTCAAACACTCCTGACACCGTCTCAGCAGGACGCTAAAAAGATCTAAGAGGATGTTTCTGCACTCGCGGCACATAATGATTATCCAGTATTACGCTCTGCAGTCAGGGAGGATGTTTATTCATTTACCCCCTCGGGATGTGAGCTGAGATGGAATCAATGATTCTCCTTTGTGTTCGGAGTGCTCTTTGATAGAGATATTCCCACTTTACCCACCGTAGCAAAGATAAGCCGTGTTCTGCAGTGTGTAACACCACCGTGTACGGTTCAGGCTCCGACTGATGCATTCAGCCTCTCATTATGTATTCTGTCTATCATCATGATGTGCTGAAAGAGGTGACTTTGATGACATATTATTATGTACATTACATCTTATCAGACCAGTCTGCTTATTACAAAGACACTTATGGATCTGCCATTATCTGTAATTAGTGACCTCAGTGCACGGAGCTCCGGTGATCTTCTCCTGACATCTACTCGGAAAGTCGCAGCTTCACTAACAGTGAATTCATTCAACATTTTCTTCCGGCAGTATTAACCGTCTCATGTCTGAGTGGATTTGTGAGGGAGACACGTTTCTGGAGATGCCAGTTGAACTGACGGTCACATCAGCTGCTCGTCCCATCTGATATATCTCCACTTAAGATGGCTGAGAGAGTTGAAACCAACACATGTACGTTTCTCTTCGGTCCACGTTGATGCTCGAAACAACACCTGATATTATAGTTTCATCACAGATATCACAGGGTTGAGTTAAAACAACATGTTCCCATAGAGTTGTAATGTCAAAACTGTTATTTCATCAAATTCTGTTGATTTCTGTTAATAATTCTTATTTTTTTCTATTCTTTCAACACAGTCTCATGTAATCTGATCCTCCTTTTTGAACTTAGAGAGACTTTCTTTCAAGTTTTGCTTGCTGATATGTAAAAAAACATTTTCTTGTTGTGATCTCCTGTATTTGTTCTCAGGTCAGTAACAAAACTAAAGTTACATTTATCGACCTGCTCACATCGTCTTCTGTTAAAACAGGTCCTGACCTCACTGTTATTCTCTTCATATGGAGAACATGAATGAAAGAAGTCGTTTCAGGAAAATAACATTTGAAATATTCACATTCCTGCGTAGAAAAGGATGCACGCGGCCGCAGTTTAACTCGGAGATGCTGGCGCTGCTGTTAACTGCAGCTCTCAGGAGTCTCCTCAGCTCCAAACGCACATCAGTCATTCACTTCTAAACTTTTATCCACATGTCCGTCGCTCACTCTCCTCTTGAAGCCTCTCCACTCTAACAGACGTGGACTCGTATCAGTCTGCAGAGCCGGATTCTCAAAAAACTGTTTTAGACTGAAGCTCAGCGAGGTTTGTGTAAAGTTGCCGACGATGTTCTGGTTAACAGATCAAGTCGCTATAGATCATACTGATGTTTCTCATGTTTTCGGCCTCCTCCCTGGTTTGACACAAGCTTTGGGGATTCACTCCCCCGCACTGCTGGCAGGCCAAACCAGACTCAGTATCCCTGCACCGGAGAGAATACAAAGAGCTTGTTTTCTCTGGGAGAGCAAATCTCCGCCACAACCCACCATTCCTAAATCACCAGTGCAGAAAACAGGCTCATAAGTCTCACTTTGGCAGCGGCAAATTTCAAATGCTTCCCAGCAGACACGCGTGAATCCCAACCACTGGTGCTTGTGATTTCTTTTTCGGCTTCTTCCTGAAAGCCGGGCCACGGTGACCAATTCTGCTTTGACGCGTTACGGCGAGTTATCACGACTTGACAGTCCAGTGTCAGAAGGTAACAGACTAAACACAAAACTTTTTGACAAATTGTGCGGAGGAGAGGCCTGAACGCGAGCCACTGCACAGAATTATACTGTATTTATTTCCTCACATTAATGATGATGGCTGTCAGTGCTGGGCGCTTCTTGGAGACGATCGGAGACGGAATAAAGAATAAAGCAGGATGAGCCGGACACATTTGGTGAATGCATGAAAATGTGCAAAAGCAGGACACAGAATCAAACCCAAACCCAGTGAAGCCTCTGCTGCCTCCGGCTTGGTTCTGGTTCTGGTACTGTGTCTGGCTGGAGCCGCTCCAGCTGCTGAGGCTGATCGGATCGTGTGCATGTGTGAGACAGTTTCTATAATACTGTGTGATGATTTTGTTTGGCACTGTCTTTATCTAGTTTCTGCACAGTATTCAGGCCATAAAGATTTTATGCAAGCAGTCGATTTTCAGACAGTTTTATTAACTTTAACTTCTGGAATTTGCATGTTGATTTTATTCACTTCTACATAAAAGGAAATTTACTGTATGACTTATTTGATCCACTTTTAAAGTTGGACTAACGCTGCATTAAGCACTTTTAAGACGCAGCGGGCAGTGAGTGAACGGTCATTATTTTTACTTCCAGAGAGGAGTGGTTATTGAAAAGTAACACATGAATTTATGTTTTGACTCGATAGTGAAACATTCTTACCAGACAGATTTATCATCTCTATCAAAACAGACCTCAGTGTTTCATAGAATTCACGTAACGCGTTCAGTGAGGCTCCAACACTCTGACAGGAGAATGTGAAATGATTGAAAATGCGACAGTGCCAATATATGGCACAGTGGGATGAAATATTAATTGGGTTTTACTTAAAAAGTCTGTTGTACAAACTTTTCTTAATATTTAAAATACGGAGCAGCTTCATCTGAATCTGTCTTCCTCCCACTGCCTGGCCCGGCACGGCCAAGTGAGTTCAATCAACCTTTTTTTTTTTTTTCTGGCTTTGCATAAATCACGAATACATTTGTATCTCATTTGAAGACAGTGAAATTAATCCTCCGCCTCACACTGTAACTGTATTATGCCAAAATGGCACTTTTCAGCCTGCTAGCATTCACCTCTGGGGATGTTAAAGACAGTTAGTTTGTTGGTCCGCTTGAAAAGCTGAACAATAAAATTTGGAAGAGAAGTAATATTTCTCTGAGGATGATGAGCAGCACTTTGTTCCAACTAGAATGGCACCCAGTGCCTCCACCGAGTCCCAGCAGTCCTCTTTAATCCTCTTTAAGAAAGTGAGAAATAAATCCTGGATCCATCCCTTTGACCTGATCTGCACCCACAGTTAATGGGCTCTATTCTCTCCTCCACTCAGGTTTCCTGGAAGTCTGTTCACAAGGTAAAAGCAAAACTAGTTACATTCCAGATGGTGTCAGCTGGACTGTGACGGCACAGTGAACATAAATATTCTTGCTTTACATCAACATGTTGGCTTGCTACCACTGTGATGATGCCGGTGTGAACAGTAACCTTTGTGGTCATTTTTTAGTTCTTAAGTATCCAACAGAGGCAGCTCACCGGGTTTCTGCTCACCACTTCAGGATTATTGACCACTCCGACGAGGTAGATGATGGTGAGGGCTGAATTGAGCACGTAGGAGCAGAAGAGGTTCTTGTGCAGGGTGATCCTCTGGCAGCTCAGACTCCTGAGTGAATAGAGATGGCGTGATTAATTAACATGCTGACAAACCAGGACATAATGTGATAATTAACAGCAGGACACCCGCAAGTTGGGAATGACACATTAAAAGGAAGAGAGACAAAAAACAGCTGCAACTGCAGGACAGAGAGCGACTCGTGACTGGCAGGTTAATAGTTTAATGAGCTTCTCGGATGTTGCAACAGTCTGTAAAACACCAAATAATTGGAATCTTTCATCTGAGATCTTTTGTGCCGCTGGTGAAAATTCCCTGGGTTCAATGAGTCGGACTACAAACCCTGTTAAATAATGCAGAATGGATCCCAGGGGTGCTTCGTCATTACCTCGGCTGGCCACTCAGAATTAATAGCATAATGAAATGCTTGACAGGCAAAGTGAAAATATCTATTAGAAACAAAATGGTTACAAGTCATTCATATCCAGGAGCTTTATTGTTGCTAATGGTTTAATAATGTTTTAATTTCAGAGCGGCAATCAAATCTACTGCAGCTCACAGAGAGTTTAAAGCTGAATGAAACCAAGCCCCAAATATACTCCACAGAATACAGCCTCCTATAAATATGTCCTCTACACTTTATATCCTTTTACTGCTCACGGCCAATTTTATCTTTGATGAGTCATAAAAACCCCAGAGACCCATGAAAACGGGAACAGCGCTGAATTTCCTCGAGCCAGGACTAACCTGCATACACAACTGTAGATCGTCACAGTGTTATTCAGAGATTGTGCTCATCTCCAGCCCTGCTGCAGCTCCAGACATAAAAGGACATGCAGGAGCTGCCGAACGCGTCTATACAAGAGGTTTTATCTGGAAGGCCATGTCAGAACAGAGGCTGGATCCTTATGACAACATTCAAACTGTCACACATCTTCAGGTCGTCCGTTCATCCACCTCTGTTTTTCCACAGCGAGCTGGAGTATTTTTATCTGGGAATCCTGACAGTGTTAATGTGGAGCTGTAAATAACAGAGTGGTGCAGCTGTACACCATCACATTCCACCGAGAGCCGCGCATCTGGATCTTATAATACAGCAAAAAGCTTCCAATATTTTTAGTGTTTTGGCTATAAATAATAAATATAAAGTCATGGTTAAAAAGAATAAAGAAGTAAAAGATTTCATATGCCAGTAATTTTAATTTATTGAGATCTTAATTTGTAAGGACTTTGAGCTTGATGAATTATGAACGCCCCGCAGAGTTTGTGTGTATCTGAGTAAAGCAGTGGACTCTCGGGGGGTCACGGGGGTTTGCGATAACGCACCTGCCCCAAACACTGCCGCTGGATTTATGAGTGTGTATGAAGCTTCGCAGCGAGCTGAGGGTCTCTTACAAGATCTGCTCTGGATAACAGATGCATTTAGGAGGTCAACACCCGTCAACACATTAAACTTTTACAACTGAAGCACTGAAGAAGCACAGGGCCAGCAAGCAACGTTTCCACACAGTGTTTCTTCACAGGTCTAAATCTTATCAAAGATAGTTCTTATGTTGTTCCACCTTTCTTTGAGATAAACATTGTGTAGGTATTGTACGTCGGTGTGCCTACAGGCGAGTTGGTTAAACTGGAAGTGTGATCAGGCACATTGTTGGTGCATTGCATCATAATGACAGTTGAGAGCAAAAATTCACCTTAGACCAACAAAAACCTGGACTGAAGTCAAAGGGACACATTATTTAGAGCGCAGGATGCTGCTACAGGCAATCTGCACTCATCAATCGACTAGATTTAGTTTTAAATGTTTCCATGAGCACAGTAATGTTACTGCAGCAAATATCATGGCACCTTACAGAAGCAAAAAGCTGTCATTATAAACCTGACAGGACAGAGGAAACTCTCCAGAGAGGACCAAAATTAATAAATCAACAATAAATGAATATTTTTGGACAGCTCAGATGGAGCTCGGGATTCATCCTATCAGGAGGACGGATGCTGAACACAGTTAATTAACATTAGAGATGCACATGAGACACATGAGATGCTCTGCTGCTGGGGGCTCGCTGCAGGTAATGTGATTAATACTTTCTACATTAAAGATGTAGAATTTCAACAATTAACATTAATTGTATGACCTGCAACACCCGATCAGCAGACCTACAGGTCCAGGTGGAGGTGATGGGCGATGACTCACTCCCCAGAAAACATCCATGATCTTCAAAAACAGACAAACTTTCATCCACGTGCAGCACAGGCTGCTAACTTTTTCTCAAACTGAATCATTTTCATGTTTCTCATACATTAACTGAATATTATATCTCTCTTCCCCTCATCCACTTTGTTATTCTAAACTCTTATCTAATTGAATTTCAAAAGCAGTATCTCAATTAATTGTCCCCCTCTGGGATTAAGCAGTATGTCGGGATGAACTCCCTTAATGAGCGATGCACTCAGGTGGACACAGCTCTAATAAAAGCGACGGACTCGGTGGCCGTCACAGCTCTCCAGAGTTGAATCCTAAATATCCATGAAGGAAGTGAGCAGCAAGGAGATCAAGGCGGCTTGAAATTAGTGGAAGTTAAGTTGTTTATAGATTAAACTCAGTGAAGCAGTGGAACTATTTTCAGTCTGATAGTCTGTGACAGCATCGCCACAGTAATAATCTACCTGTTGATCAGATTCTCTGACAGGGACGAGTCTAACTCATCTCGTTATAATGCAACCGATGTAATGAACAGGATGTATCTGAAGTTCTCGTCTCTGGTTAGACTGTTGAGGAAAAAAACCTTTAACAAAACTCATTGACAAACAGCCTCAACAGGGACATCGACACAAACCAACAATCAAGAACAATGGAAGTGAAATTAACGATGAAGAACAAAAAGAAAAAAGGGAAAAAAGATGAAGCATTTTTGTGATGACAGTCTTGAGTGTTGATTTGCAGATGGGTTCATCTTTTAGCTGATTACATTTTCACTCATTAATGCTGAAAAGGTCATGAAACTGTACAACTGTTGAATTCACTCTGAGTGGACGGAGGTCAAGGTACTGATGAGTCACGAAGCGGCTGGAGGAGTCGGGAGCGAGCACCATCTGTGATGGAGCCTCTGAGGCCGGAGCTCCCACTGATTAATAATCCCATGACAAAGTCTATCAGGCACCATGTTATAATGTTCATTTTCAAACCACATCATTTAAATGCTATTTGACAGGCAGAAGCTGACAAGGTTGAATCCATTACCTGAAGTAGAAGAAGATGGCCAGAGAGATGAGCAGGGAGGCGATGGATAAAGCATGACCCACTATGGCCATGTAGAAGAGGATGTACGCTGACTGCAGCAACACAAGACAACACGTCCGAGTCAAATCAGCAACAGATAACAAATAACAGCAACAATTACAAGTCAAGTGAAGATATACGGTAGAAATACGTGTTGTACATGTCTGAAGCTGCTCGCTGAACTAGTGCAGTAAACAGATAATCAATCTGTGACATCATATATTTGGACAGCATGAGGAGTGAATTCTTCTGGGTCGTCAGGACGACATTCCAGCTCGCAGCTGTCTGTAAAAGGTTCGGCTGCACGTTGCCCTCCAGATGGGGGAGCAGGCTCCAGTGGGTTTTCTGTTTTATTCTGGATTTCCTTAGATATTTGCCGGTCGATAAAAGAAAAATAAAATAAAATTGGCAAACGTGTTCTCAGTAAAGTAGAGGGTGATTAATCGTCTGCAGTAAAAATGGAACTCATGGTTTGGAGGGCAAACGTTGGTGGTGCGCAGGATTTTTGGCGTGGAACGAAACTTGGCACCGGGTAGTTTCATATAATCGACCAATCACTGTCGAAGAGAGAAACAACGCCACCAGTCATTCAATACTCTGTCTGCATCACAGCTGAAAGGTGGAACGTGATTGGTTGAATGTCGTGTCATGGAGACTCCTCCACCCAAAAGTAACATGTCAACACATGTAACATGTGCTGACATGTTACTTTCCATCCATGAATCCATCCGTGGAGCTCAGTGTAGCAGAGTCATGTGTCTTGGAAATAATTTTAGTGTGTGGAGCAATTATTTATGAGCAGACACATCAGCGCCACATGTTTCCAGCTTCAACAGATACCACAGGCTGCACGTAGCAGACAGAGAAGGCTGTGCTGAGGTCTATGATAGCAGGCCACTCTATCTAAGGTTTCATTACCTTCAGCTTTGCATTCGTGTTTTCATTGCAGAGTGTGTAGTTGGACCAAGTCCTGTTGGTGTCTGGGTGGCGGAACCACTGCCCGTCCTCCCCACAGTACTTAGTTGCCTTTTCTGAAAGCAACAATTATGTAATAAATACAGCAACTCATATTTCTTGCAAAACAGAGCAGAGCTTTAAAAAAGGAGCCACACGGTGGCGTCTCACTGCTCACCTGTGGGGTCGAAGTCAGGGAAATAATTTGGGCAGTTCTGAGAGGTGTACGTCCCGGCCGGAGTGTCCTCCCAGCACAGCCAGCCGTCCCAGT
Organism: Acanthopagrus latus; assembly: GCF_904848185.1. Lineage (NCBI taxonomy): Eukaryota > Metazoa > Chordata > Actinopteri > Spariformes > Sparidae > Acanthopagrus > Acanthopagrus latus. Next base: position 17,134,860 of record NC_051041.1, read on the forward strand.
TCCGACTGCAGTGCAGCCCTGCGACGCCGACAAAGCAGCGGAGAGAATTTAACATCCACAGAGGAGGAAGTGCGAACACAGAGACACCACGAGCCGCCGTAGATACTCTCACTACCTGATTTGTTGTACGGGGCATCTCGATTCATCTTCTCAAAGCATTTGTACTGGTTGTCGAGGATCTTCTTGTTCCCGATCTCCTGCTCCTCGGGGTTGATCACCGGACCGACTGTGGCCTCGTCCACCTCAGTGTCCCCTGAGAACTGGGCGGCTGCCTTCAAACAGACACACACACAGTTGCGATGTTACGATGTACAGTACTAGATCTCAGTCTCACTGCAGACATCTTCCACATCTCCATGAGAGGCTTCCCCTTGTGAAACGTACGCTGCTGTGTGATACTAAAGATGTTCCTGTGTTTTGTGAAGACCACATGCATCATTTTGTATCTGTGCAAGAGGCCACATGTGTTGAGCTTAGAGGAAAATCAAACTGAGAACATGCTGATCGTTGATGAAAAGCTTCAACACATGACTTACCTTCCACTTCTCCTTGCTGACAGCACACAGTGTGTAATTGGTCCAAGTCCTGCTGCTCTCCGGGTGGCGAAACCACTGGCCATCGTCTCCACAGTACTTAGTCGCCTTTTCTGAGAACGACAATAACGTGTGTCACACTTCCTCCAAACTATTTAAATAAACTCTGACTAAAGGTGAGCGATCCAACAGTTTTAGATCCTGATCAATCAATCAAGTGTCCACGATCATGTATTTAATGTCCTCTTACTTCAGTTTCACTGAATATCTTATGTGACCACGACACACAGGAGATCACAGAGGTTATCAGAAGTCACAGCAGAACTCTCACTGCTCACCTGTCGGGTCGAAGTTGGAAAAGTAATCAGGGCAGTTCTGGGAGGCGTAGCTTCCTGCTGGAGTGTCGTCCCAACACAGCCAGCCGTCCCAGCTACGACTGCAGAACAGACCTGCCACACCAGCACAGCCACCATCAGTGTGTTTCCAGGTGTGAGACAGTATATGAGAGCAGGTAACCAGCGTTACACAGTGAGACGGGTCAGTACCTGATTTGTTAAAAGGTGGATCTCGATTTATTTTCAGGAGGCACTTGTATTCATTCTCCAGCATTTTCATTTTCTGTGAAGAAAACAGACACACTACTGGTGAGAGGGGGCTGCATGAAACATTAGAGGTTAAAAACCGTCTTTCTGCTCAAACAACAACCGACCACAGCTGACGTGACAGTTCAGACTGTTCAAACCAACATCACACAAAAACAACCGCTCAGAATGCTTCAGGTTCAACACTGAGAGTTTGTATGACGTTAATCCCACAACGGTGATAAATAACTGAGCACAAAATAACAAAACAAGTTTTTGCCGAAAGATTAAAAAGTGACCATCTCCTCAGAGAGCTGCTGGATGATGTCACTCAGCCAGTCTGGTACCAGAGTAAATGATTCATGGGAGACAACAGCCAACAACTTCATGTGTTGTTTAACTCGGAGGGCTTGTTGGCAGATGGATGGAGGCGGACCGAACAGAGAGGCGTGCTCGTACTACGATGAGGACTTAGTCTGAGGTTAAACTGGGAGCAGCGACTCCACCAGCTGCCTCAGATCTGTGTGCTGCCGGAAGTTATCAAGGTAACTATACTGTCAGTTCTGTCTGTGCACGTTTGTGTCCTGAATCTAATTTGTTCCTTTACAGCGGATCAATAAGTGCAGTGTTGATCTGTGTGTGTGAGAGTACCTGTACTGTTACTGATATAATATGATCTGATTTATGTCCTGACCCTGCAGGTTCAGCAGTGACGGACAGATCGTTACCCTCAGCCTCTTCTCATGGCCGCTGGCACAGAGTGTGTAGTTGGTCCAAATCCTGTCGGCCTCTGGATGGTGAAACCAGCGACCATCTTCTCCACAGTACTTAGTCGCCTTTTCTGAAAGAACAACCAGATTTTCAGAAACCGCCAACAGTCGATTAGAGGTGAATTCATCACGAGAAGCAGAGTGTCGCTGCTCACCTGAGGGGTCAAAGTCAGTGAAGTAATCAGGGCAGTTCTGGGAGGCGTAGCTTCCTGCTGGAGTGTCGTCCCAACACAGCCAGCCGTCCCAGCTACGACTGCAGAACAGACCTGCCACACCAGCACACACACAGAAACGTTCATGAGTCTGTTCACATGGAGACTCCAGAGATGCACGGCGTGTTCCTTTAGACAGTGGCAGTACCTGATTTATTGTGAGGAGGATCTTGCTTCATCTTCTCTGAGCACTTCTTTTCATTCTCCAGGATGATTTCCATCGCGCCTCCTCTCTCTGCAGGCTCTGCTGTGAGCTCTGCTGCAGCGTCCCGTAAAAACAGGAGGATTTCCTTCTGAGAACAAAAAAAAAAGGAAAAGTTAAACGTCTAAATGAACGTACACACCAGCTGAGGCTGGCTTCCTTTCAGCCAACAGACTAATACCTCTGATTTGTTCTTCAAAGCCCGTTGACAAGTGGAGCCAGTCTGGACCCAGTGGCCCAATTCGTCACAATATTTGGTCACTTTTTCTGTAAACGAACAAAAAAGCCCATCAGTGATCATTTCTGAGCTTCATGGCCTGTATCATGTTACTGACAGGCACATTACTGCTGGTGTTTGTCTCCTATACAGGATCTGCACACAGTTCGTCTCTGTCTTTGGGTTTTGCAGCACACATAAACTGGACTCTGAGTCCTGGCATTACTGCACCACCGTGATTTATTCCACTTGGCACGCATCATCAAACATTATGTCAAATAGAAAAATTCCCTCTTTTGAGTCATTTTCTGGCAAATTCTCAACCGCGGGCTTAAAACCACATGTACACCTGGAGCCATGACTGGGTTAAGATAAGATCACATCGTTCCTGACAACAACAAGCAGCGCAGCCCGACCGCCTGGTCTCCTCCGACAGCTCATCAACTGCTCAACGAGCACTTCCAGCTGAATGTCTCCCCCCGAAGCCTCACATCAGCGGCATCGGCTTTCAAATAAGGAGCCATGAGGGGACTCTTAACGTCACGGGCATTTTGGGAAGATCGTTTATGAGCCCTCTCTTAGAAAAACACCCTCTCTCTCCTCTCATTCATATTCTCTCTCCCCATCCATCTCCATGGCTCCGACTGCTCTGTCGTTTCTTGTAATCCCTCTCCTCTTTTCTTTTTCCCTCTCTTTATATACCCTTCATCTCTCTCTCTGCCCCCTCCTTCACCTCCCCTCCCTCCATCATATTGCATCTCCTAAATCAGACACAACTCGACTCTGGATCTCCTCAACGAGACGTTTCTGAGCCGTGCATTCCTCATCCTGTAAGAACGGCTCGTGATGCAGCGACTGCTTATACTTCAGTCCAAACATCATGTGTACTTACATAATCAATTTCCATGGTCAATTTCCTTATTAATAAATGTCTGTTTTCATTCAGTCTCACTGATACAAGAGAGAATCCACTTTATAAATCTCTTACACCAGCTGTCCTGTAGACTCACGGCTGTGTGAGTTCTGCTCTGTCGTAGCTCTCAGTCACAGCAATCACACACGTGGTTTGTGCTGTTGGGAGGCAGCGTGGGATCATGGGACCTGACTGTCATCTGGTGTTTAAGTCATAGCAGCAAGTGACCAAATGAAACGTGCTGATGTTAGTGTGAAACATGTTAATACGGCAGCTGAGTTACATTTACATTGATTCCAGTGTTTCAGGTGTTTCCTAACTGAGGCTCTACGAGGGGATCAAGCAGATGAGACTGATGAACACGTTTTGGACGTATGAAGTCAAAAACTCAAGTCGAAGTTTGACAGTGTTGTCAAAGTAATTATAATTTATCCCGATGGGGGAATTTCTCTGTTGTCAATGTGAAACCTCAAAACTAAAAACATGAGGCCTGGTTGTACAGTCACAGGCTTCAGTCTCTGGAAACACAGACGTCTGTCCTGTACATATTCAGATATTTCTCTGGATCTCTCAATAATTTGTATCTGATGGTGAAGCTATTAGGATCCATGTGCATTATTAATATCTGAACCAAAGCTCATGAAAATCATCCAGTACAGCAGATGTTCAGATATTTCAGTCAGGACTGAAGTGGTGGACTGATGACCCGACAGCCCGTCACAGAACAGAAGTTCAGACGGTGCTGTAATAAAGACACATGCAGAGAGACTCCCTGCTTCATAAACACATGGACATTAAATCTCAGTCAGATCAACAGTTCCAATAATGTGAGCAGGACCTGGGGGAATACTGAGCGTGCTGCACAGCTGCATGGATGTGACTGGACGCTGCTGATGAAAGAGGCAGTGATGTGTGAAATAGCTGCTTAATCAAAATGAGGATTTTCATTGCATTTTAAATTCATATTCAAATACAACTCTTGTGATATGACTGAAATATCTGCAGTTGATACAAGCTCCAAACTCCAGAGTTCAGAGCCAATTTCCTCCTGACGATCAGATAGAAACACATAAAGCAGCTTCCTGAAGATCATTTCAGACGATCAGCCCGATGACCTTCGACCTCCTTCAGCCACCCACAGAGGAGCCGGCTTGTTATATGTGCCGCCTGCTGACCTGGAATAAAACTAATTTGCAGAAAACATTCTCAATTTTTTTCCACCGTGTTCGATTCAGTGAGCACGAGTGTCTCTCACCCGGCGGGCCCAGGTCAGGCTGGTCCGGACAGTTCTGTGTTACAGACGTCCCGGCTGGTGTCTCGTCCCAGCACAGCCAGCCGTCCCACACACGTCCACAGAACGTACCTGCAGGAGGGAGAGAGGGGGAGGTGTAACCGCTACCACTGGGTCACTGCTAACACACATTCCCAGTGTCTTTATCTGGACGCTGTGTTGTGTAACACAGCATCATGTAAGTCCTCCATAGCCTTGGGAGCTGTAATAACCCTTCAGACAGAGCACTCTCCGCTCAGCTGCACTCACACAACTCGCTGCAGTTACCTCAAACCAGAACATCAGCAGCGCTCTGACCCAAACTCACTGTCTCACAGCATCACTCTCTCACAGATCATCCATTTGGCCTTAAGAAGCCTTGAAATGTTGTCTCACCGGTTCTGTTCTCCTGGTGGTCTTTGTTGGACCAGTCAACACATTTGTACTGACCCCTGCTCTCCGCCTGTCCCTCCGTCACCTTCTGTCCAGGCCTGACTGACGGCTCTGAAACTGACTCAGCGTCTGCTGCCGCCCTGGGCTGTGGAGACAACACCAAAGGTGGAGGGGGTAATATTTTAAACCAGCGTGGAGCACAAGATGGAGTGCAGATATGGAGCTGATAGCGTCGTATCTACAGTCGCTTCCCTTTAAAGTGAGATGGAGCTGCACGATAATCTGAGACAATGACGAATCTGAACGTGTAATATTCCACAGCTGTGTCACGCTCTCATTGCTCCCACGCTGACATCACATAGAAATTCAAACAAAAGAAAAAAAGCACAGGAAGTTTTTTAAAGCATCTTCAAAGCTGATCTGATGAGGATGTGACGTTCATGTTCTCTGTTTGTATGTGGAGGTGGTTTAAAAACAGAGGGAGCCGGCCGAGTGAAGTGCTGGTGTTGATAACGCTGCTCACTGAGGGATGAAGAGCCCATTTTGCTTCGACTTATCTCTTGAATGTTTTGGCCAAAAATTAAGCCTCTCACGCTGCCGGGCGCGTGCACTCGCATCTTCTGAATTATTTCAGGATCTTTAATACTGAGCACACATGACTTATCACAAATGAGATGCAAACCTCCTCCCTCTGTCTCTTTATGGAGGGAAAAAGACATTTTCATTAGGCAAAAAAACACCAATCTGATAAAAGCTTGTGAAACAGTTCAGAACAACCAGTGAGGATGTGTGAAAATGCTGATGTCCCATGTAGCAGTTTAGCAGCCGTACATATGATGTCACTCCAAACATTGAAGTAAATGACGTCATACATACGACCACCAGGCCACCACCAGTATCAACAGATGAGCTGAACAAGGAGGAAAGTCTTCTTCTGTCACGGCATCTCGTCAGCTGTTAGAATACATTCAGCTTCTTGATGAGCACTCAGAAAGGGAAACATGCAGCAGAGCAGCACAGATACATCAGGCCTTAAACATCTGGCAGAGACGTTCTCCAGGACCACCACGTCCAGCTGATGCTGAACAGAGAAGGAAACTGAGGCAGTAAACTTCCACTCCGCTCTGACGCTGAAGGATGGAGACCCACAGAGTGTTTCTGGTATCATGAAAGACATCTCAAAGTGAAGCGGCTCCATCTGTAACAAGATGAATATGCTCCCTGTGCTTTTTCCAAAATTTACAGCCAACTTGCAGAAGATCTCGTTTATCATAGAACGCCTCATTAAACCGATGGGTGGAGTCATTTTTAAGGAGACATGTTTGATCTGTTTACACCTTCAAATCTATTCCAGTCTATTCTCACACGTCAGATCATGGAGCACAACTTGTCGCCCCGACACGACTCGTCTCATCGTTAGCATCGCTGACGGATGCTGCAGCATCCACATTAAGCTAATTGATGTCATTTCTCAAAACACTGGAGCAAAAAATGACTCCACCCTTCCTGACTGCAAATTCAGGAAATGCTTCAATATGTGAGACTGCAGCATATTATGGTGAGAATTAATGCTGTTGGGCTAAATTATGAACTGGACCAAAGAGATAAGTACTGTAACTGTGAGTTTGTGGTGGATTAGATGGAAACGATCATGTGGAAGGGCACACAGGCCAACACTAAGTGTTAAAGTTAGTGTTTCTTTGTACGTGTTGCACTTTTGTGAGCTTCTTCCTCTTCTCATCAGTCTTTAATGTCAGTGTTAATGCCCAGATTCTGCAAACAACAGATAATTTCATATCCGGAGGCGGAGCTGACGGTGATGAAGTCAAGCTCGGCATTCATGAATGAGTTTGTTGCACTTTTTGTGTTTTTTGTGCCTAAAGTTGCAACATAAAGAAATGTCAAGTTTCTACATATCCGTCGTTTGCAGAAACGTACATTGCAAATACATTAATTCTGTTACTGAATTGAGAAGACAATACGTTTATCTCTAAATGTTTTTTTGCATTTTAGATTTTGCACTTTTTTGCCTCCAGACCAGTTGAGGTCTGCAGGTCGCAGGTCGTCCTCGTGTTCTCACTTCTTCAGCAGAGATCCACAGCACAGAAACACCAGAACTGTTCACGAGGCCCGAGGTCTTATTTCTCTGTGTGTTCCTGAGAATGAATTGTGTTTTCTTGTCGTGCTGTTTGTTCAGTCTCTTTCTCTCTGGGGTTCCTTGTTAATGCAAGCTATCATTATTATTATTATTATTATTATTATTATTATTATTATTATTATAGAGTGTTTTATAGAAACAGCCTTGTTGGCTAATGTGGAGCAGTTGGTGACTTTATTGAGAGGACTGCGCTCATGCAGAGGGCGGTCATGGACATATGATCACTGAGATCACCATGGCAGTTGTCTGTTCCTGTAACATGTTAAAGAAACAATGATTTTGTGTTGTTGAATTATTGCTTCACAACATCTTTTTGTATGCAAAATGTTTTCTTTCTGTTTTCTTTTTCGCCTGCCGCCACAATTAACATTATGCACGAGATGCACTGCGGATGATCTTGCAGGGATGACAGGAAGTGTGTGTGTGGTCCATGTTCACAATGTAACACAACGCAAAGTCAGACCCACTCCAAACACACAACGTGGTGTTACAGGTATTACATCTAACTGAATGTGTCGTGCCAAGGTTGAACAGGTGAAATGACAGACAGATCCTAGATTGCACATCATCTGCATAAAAAGAAGTCGGGGTCAGACGACACATGCAGTCATGGATCACATCGACTCTCTTTCAGGTCATTCATGTTTTAATGAACAAGCCGAGTTAATTATAAACCATAATTATGAATAATAAAGGCAGGGTGAAAATTAATCATGAGACTTTTTTGCTGAGAAAAGAAAAATCACTGGACCAAAGCAGATTCTAAATGCATTACATGAAGATGTAATGAGAAAACACACGTGCACAGCATACATGCTGGACCACAAGAGACACGGAGCACAGACGGAGCGCTTACCACCAGCAGAACCCAGAGGATCCACAGGGAGCCTGACGCCTTCATGCCTCCCTCTCACAGGTGAATCTGTGGAGGGAGAAAAGATCAGAATCGTCAGAGAACAACAAACACACGGCTCTTCGAAATCAACATTACAGCACCAGCAACCATTAATCTGATGCAAAACACTGCAGCAGGAGGGCTGTGTGTGTGTGTGTGTGAGAAAGAATGCAGTTTCATTGTGCGAGCTAAAGGAGGAAGACGAGACACCACAGAGACAGTTGACATGCATCAGTCATGTCGTTGTGATCGTCCTCCCCTTCACTTCAGTGAGTGAGCGCTCGTGAGATTTAAATTCACTTCAGGTCTCTTTGCTTTGGCTCTCAGCGTCCCTGTTGGAAGCTCCATCACTGCAGTTTGAACAGTTCAGACGACCTGCTGGTTGCTCTGCACAGCACACAGAGGCCCAGAGGCCCAGAGGCCAGACTTCCCAGCAGATAGACGTGCATGAGCAAGTCTGTGAAAGGTGACCAGGATTGATGGTGTTTGTTTTGGCTCTCACATGCACTGACGGTAGGCTACTTAGCATTAGGATGACAAATAAAGCTGGAACTCCATCTGCAAAGAATTTAGAGCGAGGAGTCTCCTCTCCGACCAGGGATCCCTCCATCGCTCCCTAAGATTTCTCATTTCTCGTTAAAAATACAAAACTGCAGCAATACTGTCATTGATAGTCGAAAGATGGATGATTAGTTTCGTTAATATTTGCAACAGATGTCGTCTGTCCCGAAATCGAGACTCAGAGAGAGAGTTGAGTTTCTTTGTTCCAGGCCCATGACCTGCTCTCCGTCTCATTTACACTCAGCAGGGTAGAGCTGAAACCGCTCGTCTGTAGTTGTGGTTTTCATCATGACCCCGAACTGTGTCACGAGATGATTCCCTCTTGACATATCTTACAGTGTGGAACTGATTTGATATTACATTGCTTGTGTCAGTGCAGCCTGTCCTCGCTCCAAAGTGATCCTGCTCATCAAACTGTGCTGCTGTCGGTTCATCTGGCATCACGTCTGCTGCCGCGGTATGAATGATCTCAAGAGCGAGAAGGTCCAAATCCAACAGGAGCTGAGATCATTCACAGGACGTTTAATCTGAAGACTGGAGTTTGTGGAGTTCGTGACCAAGAGTCAAGATGGATGAGTTTGATTTGTGTAGAATAAGTGAACGCATGTAAATGAGCTAACAGGCGTCACACACGTCACGTGATAAAGTTGCGTCACTTGCTTGTCATGATCTTTTCCTGACAGAGGACCCGAGCAAACAGCGACTGTTTGACAATGTGACGACATTTCAAAGGTCATAATATATCACACTGTATGAACTTTCCTCTGCACACACAATACTGAATGTTTAAATATTGTATAACACATTTTGTAGTTGAAGCTGAAGGCAGCTGAATGTGACGAGCTGGAGGTGAGACTGTGTCGACCTGTGATATCGTTCAGCCTTAAAACTGAGTGTTTATGTGTGTGTCACATCAAAAACACACCCTGCAGATCAATCAGTAATGAACATGATTATTAGTTTCAGCTCTACAGTGTAGTAATTCTGTTTTGTATCTGACATTGTTCAGTCCTAACAGCTGATGACAGATTAACAGAAAGTGGCAGAAGGTGTGATGACGTCTGTCAGAGCTCAGTACAGTCGATTATTATCCTGCATGCAAATAAAAGAAGATACTTAACGCACTATATCCTCATACAAACAAGCAACAGTAACAACAAAAAGATCATTTAGAAAGTATCTGGAGCCCGCGGTGACATCTTAAACCTACTGATATGATGTGCAGTGGTACAAAACAGACTGTTTCAGCTCTAGAAAGCTTTTTATCGTCACTTTTAGTGCCTCATCCCCAGGGTGAACTGCCAGTCTTTACTTTTTTATTTTGCAGCCATTTTCATCCCAATCCTGCACTTATCGTATCACAATAACAAGAGACTCCGAACCACTCTGTGCTTTAGCTCTGCTCTGAAAAGAACTGCGAGAAAAACAATAAAAGACAGAAGAATAACAGAATACAGAGGAGGGAAAGTATGGATCCCAAAATGGCCTCCAGGAGGAGAAGATCTATAAAAAACATTATCATCAGCCAGAGAGCAGATTCACAGCAGTCAGAGCCGATCAGCTGTGGAGCATGTGAACGTGTGTGACGGTGGAATATTCTGTGAGACGGACGAGTTGCTACCAGTCAAACCAGCAGAGACCATCACCACCTCTGACCTGCTGCATGTGAGCTGTGGTGGACTGAGGGAACACACAGAGGCCAGTTTCAACACTTAAAGGAGTAGTTCAACATATTTGGAGATGCACTTATTCACATGTTAGCAAAGCATTGGATGAGAAGATTGGAAACAGAAGGAAACCTTTCTCTAAAACTCACTTCTTTACATAATATATCTCATTTAAAGAGCAGAAACTGCATCATGTGTTGGACTTTCTCTTGGGATTCGATGAGCTGCTCAGCTGCTGATGGAAGCTTCATATTTAGCACATGAATATGGGTGTTAATAAGGTTAATAAGTGCATATCCCCAAATGTCAAACTACTTCTTAAAGCATTCGTGACGAGTGTTGTGATTGAAAGCACCCTCACCGTAATAACACACTCTCAGTCCATCAATAATAAATTAGCCAACAGCACATTTCATATCTGTCAAATCTTCCGGCGAGTATGTCTCTCTGCCTGCTCTTCATACGGCGCTAAACATCCCCGGAGCATTTTGCGGACCATTAGGTCCGATGTGTTATGAGCGGTTAGGCCTGAAGCATGTGTAGCTCATTAAAGAGACAACAGCTCCTCTGGATCAGACACAGAAAAGCACTCAAACAGGTTGAGAGAGTGCAGAGCGCAGCGTACAGCCCTCCGTTCTGTCCAGGAACTCTGTTTACCATGAAGCCTACTGAAGATCCAGTGAAAGGTCAATCACTCACAGGTGTGCCACGCAGGATTATCCTAAAAAACAACAGACTCCGACTCAGTAATCCCCTTTATCATCACTCATGACCCATCAGAGTGTGTGTGGAGTCACACTCTCACACTGCAGTCAGTAGCCGTTTTTATACAAGGCAGCAAGCTGCCAGTGTGGCCGTCCTTTCTGTGGTCCGCAGATTTAGACAGAAGGTGGTAAACTGGGGGCCTGCCGGCCTCTGCATGAGGTGTCGATGTCCTGCACTGTTGTGCGACCCACAGCCGGGGAGTTTTAAAACCATGAAACAGCTGATCACATCAGTCAGTCCATCACTTCATCTGCAGACGTCAAGATGAACAACCGGACAGCTGCAGAGATCCAGGAGATGCAGCGTCTCCTCGGTCTCTGTAGCTGTTTGGTTGTGTTAGCTTGTTGTTGTAGCAGCAAGCTGCTAACAGTCGCAACTTTAAAATTAAAAGCCCCCCGATAAGAACCTGGTTCTAAACTCCAATGGGGTGTAAAGCTCTTATTCATTCTGTTCACTGCCCAACTTCCAGCTTCACGTCACGTCACGTGTTCACATCTACCTCAGAGGCTTTTGGAAAAGGAGGAATGTTACACCTCCATTTTACAGACAGGCCGGCACACTGCCACCGTTACCTTGGAGCAAATGTGCCGCCTTTTCTGTCTGTAAAGGGCTGGTGTTGTATGTCTGGGACATTTCTGGATGTGAAATACAGTTAATGAGAATATTATTCATGTCCTCAGAGACTGATCACTACAGAGCTGACAGACTGAACAATCACCTGTCAGTCAGCCTCTGAAATCCTGCGTAATGTACCTTTAAATGGACGATGACTGCAGATGACTCGTGCCCTTGAACACACATCGGTTTACTCTGTAAAGCCTCGTCTCTCCTGGAGTTCTGTACTTTCCAGACGCACATAATGAATTTGTGACTGACGTTCAGATTGTTCATATCTTATCTCTCATTTGACTTCATAATCTTTGTTCTCTTTGATCGTCGACTGGAATACAGAATTCCTTGTAAAACTAGAAGTACATTTGTTCTTCCAGTAAGAACTGATTTGTTTTCAGAGTTGTGCTGTTAGTGGTGGCCTCGGGATGAAAAATTAATAAGTGTCCTGATTTTATTAGCGTTCGTATTCCTGTGTTTTGTCTCGGTCCTCTGTTTCTTCTCTCCTTGTTCACCCTCTCCACCTCGGTTTAGCCTTCGTCCTCCCTCTCTTTTCGTCATCCTTACATCACTCTGACAGCAGCAGACGGCGCTCACGTCTCTTCTGTCTTCCGTCTTGCAGTGAGCGGTCACAGGCACGGTGACAACACACATCTGTGATGCAGCAGCTCCGTCTGCCTGCGTCCTGCCGTCTCCTCACCACTCCGGAGCCCATCGCTCAGTCTGAAGGGAGCAGCCACACAGACGTGATTTGGCGTCCCGTTTGCGGTCTGGGACGAATGAGCGGGATTACAATGAAATCTCAGGTGGATTAGTTTGATGAATGGACAGATTGTGGACATCACCCACAGGGCTGTCGCAAAAGTCTCGTCTGAAGAGCCAAATACTGCAGTGATCTACGAGGCCTGTGACAGAGAAGCTATAGTAAAGGAATTTCTTTACAGCCTCACAACTACACAGCCAGAATCACACTCACATGAAGTGACATTCAACACACAACATCACAGCTGCTCAGTGTGCTGTCAGAGAGGTGTGCTGGACACCTGTGGCCTTCTGTCACACACCATGAAGAGAAATTTACACAGACGCTTGATCATGTGCAGAGTCACGTGAACACAAGATATCCAGAGAAAACATGCACGTAAGTGCTGATGAAGGATATGAATCATTCATGATTATCTATCAGTTGTACATATTCAGGATGTATTATGAATTCCTCTCGCTTGCCGTTAACAAATGAGCAACTGACTATGACTATAAAAAAACATAAAAAAACAATAGCTTCATATTTTCTGAGAGAAACGTAGAGTAAACTCTACAACATCTCAAATATTTAGATCCGCTCACGTCACATAGTGTAATATTACTACAGAACATCACTGCAGACGCTTCCTTCCACTCTCCAGTTGTACAGCTCAAGTTTTATATGCAACATATTTGAGCACTCGGCATTCTTCTCACCCACGTCCTTTAACGCCACTCGTTTTCACTTATCTGCTGTTTTTCCAAGGTTTGAATTTCTGACAAGTGAATTAAACTTTTCACTTTTCCCACTTGGCTGTCAGGATGCACGGCTGTGGAGAGCTTTGTGTACAATTTCTACAACAACGATGACGTGATTCAACATGTCTCCAGGTGATGGAGAAGCACACGTGTCTTAATGTTGAAATGAACGTCAGCGTGGCGGCCTGCAGGAAGGTTATCAGCCTCAGAACTTGTAGTATGCTTAGTAAACTGGTGTCTGCTGATTGGAGGTGATGGACACAAACACTGAGCGATCCCAGAGACTGTGAGCGAGGCTTCAGTCCAAGTTATGTGCACTCATCAGTCAGTTTTATCAGCCCGCTCCGAGTCTCTTCTCAGCGCCGCCTGACGTGAACATATTTCTGTTCGAGGTCGAGCTCATGTTGAGGTGAAACAGGTTGAAAGAAGTGAAAGCTCTGCAGTTTGACTTATTTCATGTTTTTTGGCTTTATCCTCTTTCTAAAAATATACCAAATGCCAGTCTCTCCAATTAAGGTAAAAAGAACAAGCTTCCACCATTTCCTCACATTCATTTACTCCCAGAATCCAACTGTTCTCTGCATTCTCATTTCCTCTCTGCCCTCTTTTCTCCTTTCACATCCATATATCTTCTGCTCCTTTAATCTATTTCCCTTCTCACCTCGTTTCTCTATCTCTCTCTCATCCAGCCCTCTCCTCTCCCCCGCTCCCTCCTCCCTTCCTCTACAATCTCCCCCTTTAAAAGCTTTGCCCTCCTCCTCTCTGCAGTCGCCTCTTTCTCCCCCTTTTCCAACCACGTTTTCAAGGCTTTCTCTCCGACTCTGCTGGCAGATCCAACAGATTAATCAACGACCACATCCTTTAAACATTAAACAGGTTCCCGTTATGGTGACACATCATATTTTCAACTAATCTGTCTGTGCTCCACAGAATGCACACACACACACACACACACACACACACACACACACACACACACACACACACACACACACACACACACACAGACACTATTCCCTGCTCTACCTTAAATGCGACCAAGCAATCAGACAAGACACAAAACTTCTAAAAACAGCATAACTGAAAATCAAAAAGCGTCCAGGCGAACGTCTTTCAGCAGGTCTGACAGTTTTACTTTACAGTAATATAACATGACATCTGAAAAGTTTAGAGCTAAGGTTGGAACGTTATTTTATCCCCATACAAAATCTCTTACATTCCAACAGTGATCAATAAATGAAGTGCTGCGACAAATAAAAGAAAAGAATCCAGTGACTGTGGCTGCTGCAGATCTGATCAGTTCATCCAGTCGTCCAAACATACCTGCCTGTCTGCGCCCACACTGTCCTTTACACGCTGCCCCGCACTCATCGTCTCAACGATCAGGATGTATTAACTATCTGAGAGCTAGCGGCTCATGAATGGCAGAAAAAGTAGGGCCATAATTTCCCAATATTAACATACTAACTTGAAAGCAATGAGTATAAACAATAACCACGTTTGCTGGAGTTTCTTGCTAACAGATTAGCACAAAGCACACAGGCCCTGAGCCAACAGAGCTGCTTAGCACAAAGCACACAACCGGAGATCGCTAACTGTCCCACTGGGTAGCCTTTTTAGATTGAGGTACATCTGTGACGGCTTGTGCTCACATGGTTGTAGCATGTCGGCATTAAACAGTTGTCTGTTTATGTTTCTATAGGTCAATAGGTCTAAGGTCTATAGGTGCTGAGCGTAGAGGACCAGCTGATGATACTTCGACTAGCAGTCGATGTAGTCCGGCAGTGTAGGTTCATTGTCTTGGAGGAATGTCTCTCAAATTCAGCTCACTTTTCCTGGTTTCCACAGTCTCACCAACTCCATCTTTAATCCCTTTGTTTGTTAATCTGTATTGGACATTTTTAATAAACACGGACCGAGAAAAAGAAAGACCCTTCCCAGTTTTCCCAAAAAGTCGAACTAACCTTATAATTCTTCTTTATCCTCCCCACTTTTTAGCATCCCTCCCTCCAAAATGTAAAATTACCTCATCAATTAACTACAAGTATGACACCACCTGCTGTGACTTTGAACCAATACATTTTCTATATCGTTAGTGATCAGTGTTGAATGACTTTGCAACATCACGGTTTGAGAACTACATTTCTACAGTTTCCTGACTGAGAGAGACGGCTGCACTTTGTGAACGTATGTGACGGCGCCTTCGAACCAGGACGGCTTTACTTGGCTGATATCACAGAGTGTGTAGCTCCTTATTCAGCACAGTTGCGGCCGGCCGTCTGCACGGCCTGTCAATAGATTTAGAAAATAATGAAATTGTTTTGCTGTGTCAAGTTCTGCAAGTCGAGTTTTTTTCTCCACATTTTTGCCAATTTAGGCGATTCATGGCTTGATTTGTGCATTTTTGTCTCTGCTTGATGCTGACTTGCTGCTGCGTTTCAGTCTGCACGCTGTCAGTCCTCTATATCAAGTGTTGACGTCAGAGGCGCTCAGTCAGTTGGTGAGCGATGCCTCAGCACTGCCACAATACAACCAAGTCCATGAAGCTCCCAGTCCATCACTCAGAGCTGCTGCCGGCTAATGCCTTTGGAAATTATTGAATATTCATGCAAATCTATGTAGATTCTCTTTGTTTCATTCTACGATTGATCACTTCTGAATGCACACATGGTGGCTCATTGGTCCAACCCCCCTCTGGCTGATTGCATACTTTGAGTCTTTTGTAAAACATGACAACAATGAGAAGGACTGCTGAGGCCTGATCTGGTCTGTAGCATCCCGAACAGCCCGAGCATGTGTTCATGGTTGACCAGTGGAAGACCAAACAGACTGTGACAGCAGGAACTCATCTACATGATGAGTAAACACATCGAGATGCGTCCAGATACACAAAGCATTCACAGTGTGGATTGATTGGACAGTTATCTCCTGCAGCACGATGTGATTCATGTTCAGGAGGTCAGTGCGCTTTATTACAGATGCAATCTTCCTCGTTACAAGTGAAACATCCTGAAGAAGAGACAGCACCAGGGCGAAGAAGACAACACCAACATGAGGAGGACTGATATATCTATACACAGAATATATGTACGTTTTCTGACATGTGATGTTTAAACGTGCAAATCGTCTTATCTCATTCAAAATATACTTTGCATGTCAAGGGGAATTATGGAAAATACTGTCAACATAAAAACAGTGGTGCACTCAGGATGCCTGTGGGCAGGGATCAAAAAACAAAGAGGGAACCAGCCGTGAAACGTTTACAGTGAACTGGAAGGAAACCTACCGCGAACCTTATCAAGTCCATCTGCCACAGAGGCAACTGAGCAGAGCCAGGTGTGTGGAGAGGCTTTTATTTAGTTTCAGGAGAGATTTACCAGAAATAAAAATGGATTCTGATAAAAATAAAGATGTTTTAAACAAATGCAGGAACACAACTTTCACTAACACTCTCTCCTTCACTCGAGCAGGGACAGGAAGTTAGGGACTTTAAAACTGTCAAAATAAAAGCTTTGGGGAGCATTTAAGCCAAACTTGGTAAGTTTGGAGGATGTAAGAGCAACTGAAGTGGAGATGTGTGTATATGAATAGGGTAAACATTTTAATTAACAGATATCTACATGAAACTTACATTCAGACCAAATGAATTATTATGTTTTATAATATATTAAACATGCACTCATTTTCATACACTTCAAGAGCAGAACTGGACTAAACTCCTCAACTTGTTTTCTTGTTGCCGAAAATCTCTAATTTGAACCGCGGCGTGTCCACCTGCAGTGTTCGCCCTTTAGCTGTTCTTTTCTCACAATTTCAGGTATCGATTTCACTCTAGTGAGAGCAGAGAATTCAGGCCAGAGGTCGGCGGTTCCTACATCCTTTATTAAAAGCTCTGCTGCTGGCCCTTAAAGAGACATTCGGAGCTGTAATTCACCCTAAAGCGTCTGTATTGCCTTCCGGCATTTGAGCTCACGCACCTTTAACAAATCCCGCTTGTTATTCACCCGTGAAGTGGCAGGAATACGGTGAGAGGCCCTGAAGCATGGAGCAACGTGTGCTCTTACCTTCCAGCTGCTGAAAACAAGCCTCCTGTAATCAGAGGTCTGTCGCTGGCTCGCTGTAAACAGCTGATTGATGCCTGATCTCGTACAGCATGACATCCCACACACTTCCTCTCTCAGACCAGAGAGAAATTAAAGGGGCAGACAGAGAAGAGACGGGGGGATTAAGAGGGGAAACGTGGACTCTGGTGGACATCATCTCGCAGACTTTATCCAGATACATCAGCTTAATCCAGTGCCCATGTCGCTGCTCTAAACTTCTGCCTCCCTTTCATTTTTCTTCTAACTGGCATGGACTCCTTTCAAGCACTACAAACATACATCATATGTAAATTGGTGTTATTCAGTGTTTGCCAGGCAGACTGATGGGAGCCATCATACTGTTTCCTCTCTCCACTTATGACTACATGGAACAGGTTGGTGCTCTCCAAGCCACTTTTCAGCTCCAGCAGCTAATAACTCATCTTTGGTTAACAGCCTTAGGTGTGCCCATGCGTCTTAGGATAACTGCTGTTTCACAACATCCCAACATAAACAGGGTTTTTCCATTTCGGTGACATCTCCAAATGAGCCTGTATTGGAAATTACAGTCTTTTTAGCAATCTGTCTGGAGCGTGTCTGGGAAAGCTGTGTTGTGCACTTTATTTTGCCTGTCATGAATAAAATACAGAGAGCGACTCTGGTTCTGGACTCGGTGTCAAAACAAATCATTTGCATCCGGAACACATTCAAGAGTCAGATTTAAAAAGGAGAAGACGAAGCAGCGACTCTGAAGCTGGCTGGAGAGTCGCTGCTTCATCATCGACACTCAGCATGAAATCAACTCATCTGAAAAAACAAAGTTACATTAAAGCCATGCAAACACAACAAAAACACACCGTGAACACATGACTGACATACTGAAGAGGAAGACCAGTAGTTTCTGGCAGTACTTCATGATGCGTGGAGTCGATAAGACCGACTTGTTCTAGCTTGTGGCCTTCTCATTGCAAAACATTGCAGCACGACGGCATTAAACTGGCACAGGTATGAGGGTGCAGTCACACATCTGCCAGCAAATGAAGGCAAATGACTATCACCTGCTGCTGAATGTGGGCGGTGAAGGATGCGAGACACACTCAGCTCGCTGGTTTGTCGTCTCTTACTTTGGCCTTCTTCCATTTAGTGCTGTGCAGGTTGTGAGAGTTTGATTTTTAAAGCTTTTTCACTGAAAACAGGTGATGAGCAGCTAAAAAAGAGTCGATAAGAGCAGCAACACAGCAAAATAACTGCCTGTAAAATAAAATAAAAATATAAACCCCCAATAAATCTGAGAGAATCTGCAGGAGCCGGGTCATATTTCTCTGTGGGTTCGTTACTCCTGGTGGCCCTTTTCACCGAGTCCACAAGCTGTCATGTGCTTCATTGCTGGTTCAAAGATATTGAAATGTAAATTGTGTTATAACAATAACTGAAGTCAGGAGGAAGAGCCATGCTCGATTGCCAAAAGTGAACTCCTCCCTGCATTCAATTACACGCTCCATATTCATCCTGGCAGGACTTGAACCCATTATGCGCTGCTCTCTGCAACCTTCTCCCACTCTCATTTCCCACTTTTCTATCTGTCATTCTCCGCAGGTCTCTCAAGGTTACAGTCACGGTGGTCTGTGAATTAATGTGCGGAGGGACCACCGGGACTCTGAGGCCAAAGAGCCGGAGAATTCCCCTTTCTGTCTCAGACCAATTTACAGCTGAACCACCGGCTGCCCCGTCCATCCCCCGTCTGACCAGCCTGAGTTCTCTGAAACTTAAATATCATAAATTAATGTTCCTTTCATCTTGAAAAACTGGATCCTACATGCATTCAGCTCTAAGAAATATCCCTGTCTGATCCACCACCTTCACACACTGATTAATAGCAGTTTCACATGATAATTGGTCGTCAGAGTTGCGGAGACACAGTTTCCAGATTTAGAGACTGAATCTAAAAGCGACACTTGTGCTGCTCGTCTCGTCGAGAACAACTCAGCCTTTTAAAGAAAGTTGAATAAAGCTTTCCCCGGGGTCTCCAAACGTCTAATTCTTATCAGGAGGCCTGTGCCACACACTGCAGGTGTGGGGTCGGAGAGAGTTGGATCAGCGCCGCAGGATCCAGTGTTTCTGGAGCTTGACCCAGGCTCGAGACTCAAACTCGATTATCGGTAATAAAATCTACACTTCTGTTTCTGCGAAAAATTTAATTTAATTCTCTTTAATTTAATGCTGCTGATGTCTTGTTGACATCATTACAACATCTGCACCTACAGCTCCTGGTCTCACTGAGCATGCCCGACACTCAGCCATCATTATAATGCAAAGACACCACGACTGTTTCTCCACCACTTCTCACCAATATGGAATTATTCCAGTTTGGTTCTTTATTCACCCGAAAAGCTTTGAAATGTTGTGATTCTGCTCTGGTTTCAACTGCAGCACAATCACCTGCTTTGATTTTTCCAGAAGCACAAACCTGACAATCAACACAACAGCGTCATTAGACAGTACAAGAATAATGAGATGTTAATCAGTGTCAGCCGTGCAGCCAGTCTGGCTAACAAAGGAAAAACACTGGTGTGATTGCAGCTTTCAATACCTTGGCTCATTTGCATAGAGGTGATTAATTCACGCTAATGTCACCACGTCCCAGAGGGCCGCTGCTGAGCCGCCGTTTGGTTAGAGAACCAGTTTCAGACCGATGTAACATCGGTGTAGCTGGAGCGGCACGGTGACGTGCAGGAGGAACGCTGCATGATGAAGCTGCAGTATGTAAGAATTCATACCCTCATCAAACGGGTCAGCACCAAAGGAACCGCTAACTGCTGCTATCTGTAGCTGCCATTAGCTAGTTAGTAAAGACAGCTCCAGAGCTAGCAGTCCGGACTGGGAGCTCTGGGATCTGGGAGGTACTGGTGTTTCCACCGCTGGCACAGGGACCAGGACTCACCTGGGATGGGCTGGGGCTGCTTAGCATGCTAACATCATGCTAACATCAGTACACATCTCTGGGCCACCCAACACACAGACGTCATGACATCATAACACACATCAGTTCTGCACATTGAAGATTGTCTGATGTTAAACTAAAATTCGTACGTATAACACTTCCCAGTTTGATTTTCACATCACTAGAAGACAGTCAGCGATCCTGCGTCTGCTTCGTTACCTCAGCGCTGCCGTAGGGGAACCGGACGTGGTCAGAATGAACAACACGTTCTTACGAGGGTCGACGACAGACCTGCATATTTAAAGCACATTAATAACCACTTCACGCTACACAGTTTATAATAATCATCTACAAGAGACTGTACCTGCGGTTCAGCCTGTCGCTACACATGACGGGATTTCCAATAAGTGCGGCGAGCACTCAGCTCTGCTGTCAGGTTTATTGAATATATCCAGCCGTCATATAATCCCCTGAAAAACATTTCCTCCTCCTGATACCAGTAAACAAAGGAGTCTGTTTACGCGCCCGCGCTTTGTTCTGTCAGGTGAGCAGCTCCCTCCCCGACGCTGACGTCTTCACGCTAAGTTTCTGTTTATTTCCTGAACCGACTAAGTGTCACTCCATTCTTCCAGCGTCTCGGAGGCCGTGTGGAGAGCTTCAGGTGCTTCCATACATCTGCCACTGAGCGGAGGGTATGTTCAGGGATCAAAGTCCTCTCGTCTGGCAACCTTTCTTTTCCCAAGCCTCTCCATTTCCTCTTGACTTTCCACTTAGAGTGCATCTCAGCTCGCCAACCAATGACGTTTGTTTTTGACTCATTTCCCAAAAGAGGAAAAGAGCAGAGGACAGATGGTGACTGCTGTGTGACCTCTGCCAGGTTTGATTCAGTGTCACAGGAAAACTCATTTCAACTCAGAAACATCTCAGATGAAATTCTCTCAAACATTCAAAGAAAAGTTTGACATTTTGGGAAATATGCATCATATATATCCAGTTTACAGCAGCAGTTAGATATGATGCTCTCAGCTACAGAAGCTTGACTGTTCAGCACAGGAAAATGTGTATTTAATACATTTCTAAACATTTCTTTAAATTGAATCAATTGCCAGAATAAAATGATGGTGTTGTATTTTTATACAAACCATCGATATGTTGAACTCAGATCTTTCCA
Organism: Acanthopagrus latus; assembly: GCF_904848185.1. Lineage (NCBI taxonomy): Eukaryota > Metazoa > Chordata > Actinopteri > Spariformes > Sparidae > Acanthopagrus > Acanthopagrus latus. The sequence goes on from NC_051041.1 coordinate 17,156,303, forward strand.
TAATCACAGGCTCGGTCCAGCCAGCTCCTCTGTTATATTAATGTTTGATGTTCATAGAAGTTAATAGTTTAGATGAGCAAGCTGAGATTGGCTGTGCGTTAACGATCAGAGCTGCCACTGATTGGTCGACAGAGTCAGCCCGACCCACTGTAGTAATGCCAGCGGATGGCTAGCAACCACGCTAACATTAACATCTGTTCAAACTGTTTTTCGGCACAGAAGAAGATGTTCAGGGTCTGATTTATCATTTTGGATTTATTCAACAAAGCCACCAGAGGACAGTCCAGATCGAGGCTGGATTTAGGACTGAGCTCAGTGCAGGAACAGAAAGCTGTGATGCTACTCGTGTTGCTGCTCGCTGTGGGGAGTAAGGATGCACGCGGCTAGACGAGACATACGCTGCCATCAGTGTGGTAGAGGACGAGGGATTCAAATTACTCGAGTCAGAATACGTTATAATGTTGAACGCAGGAAAACCACTTTGAGATGAAGAATGATGTGTTAAAAGCCAAGCTAGCCAGGACAGACAAGCTAATGTTAGCTTTGACAAGCGGCTGTTCAACAACTCTCACAAAAATTTTTTGCAGGCGCAGCAACAAAACGACATATAGAACTAAGTCTGTGTTCAACATGTCCGTGGTCAGCACACACGTAGTGCCAACATTAATTCTAGTGAACTGGACTGAGCCTGAATACTGACTACAAGTGAAAAGAGACAGAATAACTAAAGTCTTTACTCTGCTTCAGTCCGTCCAGCCTGCAGACGTTATAGGCCTGAGCTGTCTCTGCATTTGAGCCCTCTGGACGAGGCGGCTGAACAAGACCAAAGGTTAAGTCTTCTCTCCAAAGCGCCACATAGAAGGAATTATTACTAAGTGATAAAACAGATCAAAGCACAAAAAGCTGTATGGAAGAAGACAGATCAGCTGGTCTGATGCGGCTGCAGTGCAGCTTGTAGAAGCATTACCAGAGAAGAGGTGCAACAAATCAAAAATAAAAGATAAGCCCCACTGGATCAAAGATCACAATCAGACAGCAAATGGATCCCAGAGAGTGAGATCAGAGGCCCGAGGGCAGAGATCCAACCTGATCCCGCTCCTCAATCTCAGACATGAACAAGACGGATCAGAAAGCGTCAGACAGAGAGGGCTTACTGGGATGGAAAAGGATTGACAGCTATAGGAAAAAGTAAGAGCTCCGGGATGAACGCGGGGTGAATGGAGCATACGTTTTGACGATAAATCTGGTGGAAGGTGGGAGGATTTTAAAAAAAGAGCTCGATACAAATAGCTCAGTTACAGCCGACAAAGCAAAAACACAGGAGACACACGGCGCAGGCGATTCAGTCCAGGCCTATCAGTCCTGAATAATCCAGAGCGACAGCAGAGCACATACCTACATGACACACTGAAAAACCTCGTTTAATGGATACAAAGCACCAGCTTTCTCTCCGTGACCTTTTACAACCATGTTTCCATCATAGGAAAATCTTGTGCTGATATGAAAACACGTTTCCAGGAAACCCAGCAGGCGTTTCCCTAAACCAATACACAGTTCACCTCCAGACAACATGTGCCGCGGTAAATATCACCACTGCTGACATTCTGAGACTGCAGCGACAGAATCGTCCGTGTGAGGAGCCGGACACGCGAGAATGACCGCAGAGGAATTTACATTCAATCAGTCAATCAACATACAAAACCCGGAGAACAGCTGATGGCCATCAACATGCCCGCAGGCGCCTGCTTGCTGCTCCCGCAGCACGTTAGACTGTGGACAGCTTGTTTAAAGAGGCACTAACAAGTTCAAAGTCCGACTTTTAATATTTACAGTATTAATGATGTAATAACGCAAAGTGTTACTTAACAAGCTGCTCTCAGAGGAAAATGAGGCCCCCAGAACACTGTGGCAGGGTCCGCCACATATAAACAGGATGGAACTGAGTTTGTTTATTCAGTCGTGACAATAATCAGTCGATGAAGCTCTTTCGCTTCTGACTAAAATGTCTCTCCCAAAACTACAAAGTGCACCTTTCAGTAGCTGACTGCAGCTGGACGCTGGATTTCTTTGTGAAGGATCAGATTTTCCACCACAGTCCAAACGATGCGACCTTGTGCACATTCTGGAGCGGCTGGTCTCCGAGCCAGTCGGCTAACATGAACCAGTTCATCACGTTAAAGTCCTGATGCTCTCAGACAGACAGCAGCATGTCTGTTCTTTGCTGATGACACACAGCGTCACTGTGTTTGTCACTAAAACAAATGAAACACCGTGTCCAGTGTTTGTCCAGCTTCATGACAGTAGGACAACATGGTGCAGTCAGCTCTGTCTTCACGTTTCCATCGCAGCAGGATTATGAGCCTGACTTCTGATTTCACCGTCTGCAGCGTCTTCAGTGGGGATGAAAATAAAAGCTGATGTTGCATGAGGAGCTCTGGGGATGTGTGTGTGTGTGTGTGTGTGTGTGTGTGTGTGTGTGTGTGTGTGGGATGTTAGGCGTCCACGTCTCGCCTGCTCAAAATGCAGACGCATCTCTGGTTACAAGTGAAACACAGAACTGATTCTATTGTTCTACGTCCAGAACCCTCAGAACTTCTGAATAAAACTGAAATCCATCCCTCTGTAAAGCGCTTTGTTGAAACATGTTTTGTATGTGAGGTCAAGTTTGACTGGAGTTCATTCACTGTGCAGAGTCTTCAACTGACAAACCAACACTCTGTTCCTGCACTGTCACCTGGGTGAATGGTTCTGATCTCCTGCCAGCTCCCTAACCCTAACCCTCACATAAAGTCACAGCTGACTGCTGCTGCTAGCTTGTTAGCTCAGTTAGCCTGTGTGCCCGGGACGGTATCTTTGGTGTTTACAGTGCTAGAAAAGGAGCTTTGACTGTGAGGAGGAGAAGGTCTTCAGGCCTGCAGAGGGAAATGTGGTTCTCTGGCTGTTGGACCAGGAGGTCACGCTGGTCGTCCTGGTGCAGGTGTGACAAACCACCAAACACACAGTTCAGAGGCACCTTGTGATGATGTGATGTCGCCACTGTTCACGTAACTAGTCATGAAATATAGAAATATGTTTGTTTCTTTTTCTTATTCTTTGATACTCTTCATGTGTGCAGCGCGACACGTTTCTCCACAGCGACATTAAAGCGTATCATATTGCATCATGTCAGCTTTGACCTACAGCTCTGACTGCTTTTTATTCCTCATTTATGTAAATCCATCGTGCTCCCACTGATGCAGAGAAAACAACACTGTTACCAGCGAGCTGTAATGAGTCAGCTCGTCATATCCAACACAAAACTGGAGGCAGGAAAAATGAAAACATTTGGAACTGCATCAACTAAAAAAGTGTTGTCAAGGCAGAAATAAAGTCTTTTCATTTGACTTGATAAGAAGCAGAGAATAATTTATCTATTAATCGTTGCAATTCAGCCAATATATTGTTGTTTCATATAATAATTAAGTCTGTAGCCACACGTTGATTCCCAGAACCGTCACAGATGCAGACTGTTGATATCAGAGAACATCAGAATGAGGCTTTGAAGTCCTGTTAGGGAACATTAGGTGGTAAAGAGACACACACACACACACACACACACACACACACACACACACTCTCTCTCTCTATCTTCCTTCTGCAGGAGACCACAAGTTATTTTTAGCCAAAGAATAATAATCTGTTGAAGACCAGAGCAGATCTCTTAACTATTCTTCTTCTGCGAGCAGTCGGGGGCGGACAGAGCAGCGCTGCTCAGCTCAGTATAAATACCTCCAGTAATTGGAAACCATTTCAGGGGCATATTTCCAACTTTATGTATTTGTCAAATTGTCATCGTTAAGGGAGGGAAATGTCCAGAAACAATGCTATTCAGAAAAGGAAAAAAAAGTTCATCCTTGATTGGAGGCGGCAGATAATGACAAGCTTGAGTGCTGCTGCCTGAGCGGAATTGCCTGGAATGAAACCAAGCCCACGGTGATAAGGTTCCCAAATCATTAACAGACATGGGCAAGCCGGTTTTTATAGTCCCTGAATAATGGATCTAATTACATCATGGAGGATAGAAAGGATGCTGCTCTCCTACACAAGGACACACATTTCCTGGCTGAGAAACGTTCCGCTCCAGCAGCCGCAGCCTCGTGCTCGGCTCCCATCACACTTTGCCTCCACGGCACGGCACACTTTGCCACGTCACGTCAAGAGCAGCTTTTTAACATCAGGGTGATGTTTTCTTTTATTCCTCAGCCTTCAAGTGACACGCTGCACTCAAAAGCAAAATGACACTGTTCATTGGCTCTGTAACCCTAAACACAGCTGTACTGTAAAGCAGGGTCGGGTCCTCAGACCCTCTGACCGGTCTTGCCCTGGCACCCTCAGTAAAACCACATTACGCTGGTTTCTGCAGAGCTGGATTATTGACTGCACCTCAGAACAACAAAACTCTGGTAAAGTCTAATTTATGTGCAAATAGCTCCGACTCATCTCCTCCAGGGAAATGCTACACTGCCTGGAGATGTTTGGTCTAAACCCCAAAATGATTTGGAAATGTTTTAATGTATGAAGAGTGAAAGGTTCAACACAGCAGCAGGAGCAGCAGGGAGGCACGGTGAAGAGGAGTTTCAGAGGAGAGGAAACTAAAACAAAGTCTTTTCTATACCGGAGTCGTCGGGTGGAACAGAGGCAGATTCTTCTGTATCCGACGGCAGCAGGGTGGACAGACTGTGGCTGTGCAGACGATCACTGATGTCGCTGATGCTTGAGACGGGAGCAGAAAACCTTCTGAGAGGTTTGATCACTGGCTGTACAGCCTTCCTCTCCTCCAGACAGGATGCTTTCTATTGATCGTCTGTAAGAGCTGACAGGAATTTGGCCCTGGAGACGTTTCTGTGCTTGTTTGCTTCTTAAGGCTGTGATGTGCAGTGTGCCATCTGGTGTTGAGGTTGCAACCAACTAAATACCCCTCCCTCACTGTTCCCTTTTAAATTTGCAACTCTGCTCTCTGTTCAACTCTCTGTTTCACATTGTGACAATGCTGTACCTATGTTCTGGTGAGGTTTAGGCCCATAATCATTTGTCCCAAAATATCTTGTGATTTTATGTTTATAACTATTGAAGCGGTCTCAGACTGGGTCAGTGTCTCGGCAGCTGTCGGTCCTTCAGCTCCGATCACCTCAGAAATGTCCATATGGTTCGTAGTCTATGACTCACAAAAATGAGACTCTATCTGTGGTCTGCAGAAACATTAGCTGTCTATATTACATCCAGGACACTGGGCTGACAGTAGTTTGTCCGCTCTGGGCTACTGTAGACACCTGTGAGGCCCGACTCATCGTAGCGCAGTGAAAACGTGTTCGTTCTTAGTTCAGGTGAACTAACCTTTGGAGAAAAGTAAGAGGAGTACAACCAGGCATGTTAGTTTAGACTGAAGCTGAGCTAACTGTCTCCTGACTCTACAGCTTCACACCTGCATGAGAGCATGAAGGTGTGCTGTGCAAAATGTCAAAGTATTCACTTACTTTAAAGCTTCATATTATTATCTGTACATAAACCTGATCCTTATGTTCCACTTACCCCAGCATTTTATTTTATATCATAACTACTTAAGCATTTCATTGTATATAATACTGTATTTGATCTATATATTCAAATTTCTGAGAAAAGAATATTTGCAAATACTAAACTAATGATTGCATGAATTCTTCTGATTTCTGGTGGAGAGTTGACGTGGTGTGTGTGTGTGTGTGTGTGTGTGTGTGTGTGTGTGTGTGTGTGTGTGAGTGTGTGAGTGTGTGTGTGTGTGTGTGTGTGTGTGTGTGTGTGTGTGTGTGTGTGTGTGTGTGTGTGTGTGTGTGTGTGTGTGCGCGTGTGTGTTCATCCAGGCTGAACCTCCACGATCAGATATATTAATCATGTTGCTGTGGCGACAGACTGCTCAGAATCAGCCAAAGTCTTGAAGATGCTTTGTGTTCAGAGCGATGGATGTTTGGACTGTTCAGAACCAGCAGCATCGACGCTCCATCAGAACTCACTGTCATGCAGTGAAGGTTAGCGTTAGAGCGGAATGACTGTCTTTTAACGTCTGCTCTAAAAATAAATCCAAATGAGATAATCACTCTTTATTTCGGGCGCAGCTTCAATATTCTGTCTTTGAATTTTCAACTCAGGTCATTAATATGACAAAGAAAATGGAGCGTCTGTTTAAAAGCTTCACTTCTTTCACTGCATGTCTCGATCCGCCTGTGCATCGTTTTGGTCGATGAGTTCAAAGTGGTTTGTCACAGTGAGTCGACATCATGCAGGTGTCCTCTCACACATGTGGGTTGGCTCGAGAGGAAACGTGTGTCGCTGGCTTGGTTCCAGTCCAACACTGTCACATATTCAAAGGTGAGGCGAGTCTCCCATTTCCTCTCTGTCTGTTACTATCACCATTATCTGTGCCACGCTCATGGCAACCATTTACAGACCAGCAAGAGTCCGGCCAGCAGAGGACACGGCAAATTGCCCCACTATTAACTAATCATGGGATGGACGTGTTGCTCTGTTTCAGCCTCGTAATGATCCATCAGCACCATCAAAGTCAAGTTCCAGCATGAAGACGTGTTTGTCTCACCTCCACAGACGTGTGAGCAGCAGTGATTAACTCACTGAGGACACGTCACTTCTTTAAATCCTTTTGTTTTAAATCAACATGTTTAAATACTTAGTTTGACTCATCTGACAGATAACCATCATCCTGCTGTTGAGCTTTCCAGGGTTTTTCTCACTCATTTCACACACTGTTGTTAATCACATATCTCAGGACTTTACTACTTTACTAGCTGAGGGAAATGATTTGTAAAATTCATTTATAAACTTTTTCCTTTATACCGCAGAAAGTCTCTCACTTTACACAGCGTCTACCATCCGTTTACCCTTTAATTCGTTTATGGAAATATGTATATCAAATAACTATTTCTCAGTTTGTGTGACTTCCTTATTAACTATTGTGAAAATTACCTGTATGAGTTTGACTTCCTTTCAAATACCACACTGCACCTTAAATACAAATATCTGCAAAAGTATTGACGAGCACCTGCAGAGTCAAACTCTAACAAACATAAACAATAACAATTCTAACTATCATTAATATTATTATAACTTATTTTTACTATTAGAATAATTTGTTATTCATTTATAATTAATAAGCAATTCCTTTAATTGTTTTTGAAAGTTGTTGATGTTCATTTAAACTGCAATTTAACTGAACTGCTTTAAATAACTAAACTTGATGAATTGTGTTGGATCAGAGATCTCAGTCGGCTGTGATTCAAACTATTGGACTGTTTCTGACATTAAAGCAATTATTCTATTGTCATGTGAGATTTAATATGTTCCATGAACTAAAAGCAGACATGTATAAATCTTTATTAATCTCTACCAGCAGGCTCTTAACACAGGCAAATAAAATCTCATGAAAAATATCTTAATAATGTCAAATCCATAAACCGCAATCATGGAGAAAACATCAGAAACACACACGAGTGAACACACACACCATCCAGAAATTATAAAAATAATATGTAGTTTATTTTGTTGTCCCAAGAAATCATAAAGATATTTATGTTATTTCTTTCTGTCCTAAATTCAATACGATTTTTTCCTTTTCAATTAATTTTGTATTGTGAGAATTGTATTGTTGCTCCAGTCACTCTCTTGTTCTACAAAGACACTTTCAACTGTTGCTTCGAAATAAAAATTCAAACCAGAATTTGCATAATCGTGAAAACATCCCTCTGGAGATTCAGCAGCCGGCTCGGAGCGTCGGCCCGGCTGAGCCGAGGCCGGCGCCGTCATCCAGCTGACTTACTGTGCACCACCTCCCATCCCCCTCTTCTCCATCTGCAGATCATAATTCACATCTTAAAGATAACCTTGCTTTTTCAATTTCAGAGAAATAAGAAAAATAAATAATGCGCACATTCTTCTACAGTATGCTCTCAATTACCGCTGCGAGGGAGGACTGTCTCTCCCGAGGCCTCCCCCTCCAAACCTTTGCTCCTCTTTCCACAGTAAGTATGTTTTTCAAAAGAATTTTAATCTTCTATCAGTCACTGCGCCGATCTGGAGGGAAAAAAAATGAGAGAAATGAAGGCAGTCGGCATCGACTTGTCCACAAACATGCAGGAACAGAAGCCACACGGGCTTTTTTTTCTTTTAAAACTCGTAAAAAGTTTTAAATATTCCTTACAGGCTGAATGAAACTGAATCAGTGTGTGGGATGATTTTAACTGAGCAGAGCAGGATAATAGTAATAGTTTACAAATCAGTAAATCACTGAATGTGCTGAAGATCACAACAAACTATTTTCTCAGAGATCTGCTTTCAGCGCGGGTCCCATCAGGATCCGCCTTTTGTCCTGCATCGCTACTCCCACATGCATCGATGTGCAATTGGAGAGGAAGCCCACTGCAGCTGAGGGCTATGGGAAAGCAATTAAAGAAGTATTTTGTTGCTGGACTTGAGCCGAAAGGCTTTAACTACGATTCCCCTCTGGGCACAGTGTTCCTCGTACGCTCCGCTGGGTCAGACAGTGGACTGGATCTGGGTGCTACACGCTGTAAACAGACAGAAACGGAGACGGGCGGAGTGAGAGAGACGCTGCTGTTATCGCCACGCTGCACAGTCGCCAGCAGGATAAATAAATTAGTAGCACAAGAGCTCTTACAGTCCTTTAATATCGTGAGTCCAAACGAGACAAAATGAAAGCGGTGGAAATAAAGGGAGTAATGCGAGAGAGCGAGGGAGAGAAAATGAGCAAACATTCAATTAACATTGGGAGCGATTAGAAACAAACAGAGACAACAGGAGGAGAAGCCAGCGGCCGAGGAGAAAGAGAGTAAAGCAGCAAGTGACGAGGAGAGCTTTCCAGGCAGAGAGAGAGTAATGCTGTAAATCACTCTCTCTCTGCATAACAAGCCCCTAAAGTCTCATCCTGAAGCCCCCCAAAGCCCTCTCAGACGGCCACAAAGAGTCGGCCCGGACCTGCCTGCTGCTCCGACTGCTGGCTGTCACTGCAGCGGGAAATGAAGGGTTCTTTAAGGTAAACAGAAAGAGAGTTATTCTATTAGTTCCCTCTGGAGTTTGTCTCATCTGTAACGTTTTCTTGTAACTGGAAGAATCCAGTATTAGATCAAGCAGACGGAGAGGACTCCGCCGTGTAATAAGAACTGAGATCATACCGAGGCAGCGTTTGAAGTTTGGCAGACATTATGCAGACGCTCATGTGCTGACAAATAAATATCTGTGCGTCTTCTACAGCATCAAGGTAGCATCCAGCTTCAAAATGATGCCTCCAAAACTGGCTAACACAAACAACTGAATGTGTGTGTGAGTGCAGGAAATCATTGGCCAAGTCAGCGTAGCAGCTTTCCCTGGGTGCTACCAATCAATCACAGCAACCTTAATTGGGGGCGATTACACCCGGAATTACAGCCAACGCTGTGAGTCATACAGCGGCTGGGAGCGCGAGCCAAAACCAGGATGAAAAAGAGCCGAACGGCAACGGAAATCAATGAGCGGTCTGGTCGGCGAGGGATATTGTAATAAGTCAGAATTAACAGAATGTCTCACGGAGCCGGCCCTCCGAGGGAAAAAGCGCGCTGCGTTAATTACTGCCGACCCACCGGGCTCAGCTTCCAAACCCCCTGAGAGCCAGACCTGGCTGAACACTGGGGGTCTCCAGAGGGGCGCGAGCTGTCCTTCATGCTGCTGCTGGATAGTTATTACAGCGTCAAAGACATTTCTCAATGATCTGCGGTTCAGCTGTGTGTTATATATCGTATTTGGTCTGAAACACATCTGACCTGTAGCCTTCATGCAACACATATTACCTTCAATAAACTCTTTCTCCTTATTTAACAAATCTGAATTAATTTATTTTACAGGAATTGTTCTCCATTGTTTGAGTTAGATGAGAAGATCGAACAGGACAGGAAACCAGGGAAACCAGCTTCATGTGTCAAAGTCAGCCTACCAGCACCTCCGAAACTAACTAATTAAACATCATATCTCACTTATTCAACATGTTAATTCAGCTTTTCTACAGCAGGCTATTCCCCGGCTGGGGGCGGTAGCTTCCTGGAGTCTGTGCTGATGGTTTGAACGCTGTTGCGAGCCAGGACGCAGCTTCAGAGGGACCATGGTAACTAGTCAGGCAGCATGTTGGTGCTGTAGTCAGCACTGTCGCCTCTCAGGGTTTGATTCACGGAGGCTTTTTGTGGAGTTTGCATGTTCTCCTATTGTCTGTTTGAGTTCCTTCTGGGTACTCTGGCTCCCCCCCCGCCCCCGTCCGCAGACATGCAGCTCAGGTTAATTGGTCAGAATTGGCGTGAATGCGCCCTGTGATGAATTGGCGACGGCTCCAGGAGGAACCCGGCGCTCACCCAGCGTCAGCTGGGATCCACTCCAGCCCCCTGTGAGCCTGCACAGGATAAGAAGTTACAGATAATGGATGGGACTAGTTCGCTGTTTGTCCTGCTTCCAGTCTTTATGCTAAGTTGAGCTAAAAATGTTGTTCCAGCTAAACAGGCTATTTAGTGAACACATGTGAAAGAGGCATCAGTCTAAATCCTCCACATGATTCCAACAAACAGTCTAGATGGATGAAGAGCACGGCAAAAAATATGTTCTTTTGAATTTTGAGTGGACTGTCCCTTTAAGTTTTTTGCATAGCGCAAAGCACAAGTGGTCATGAATCAGGAGATCCGTATCTGTGCCACTGTCTTGACAGATTTCAGACACGTACGCAGACAGATGCATCAGCGCCATGTGAGAGTGCCAAATCCCGAGAAGAGATGCCAAAAATATTCCAGTGCGTCACTCTAAATGTCAGAGTGAAACAAAAAGGACGAGCATATCTGAGGTGATAATCTGGACACCTGGCAGGTGAACAGCAGGGGAGAGTGCAGGTGACAGACAGAGGGGCGTGGCTTATTTTAATGTGATTAAGGACAATATGAGGGTGGAGTCCTCTTTTCTCTGACATGTCATGCTGAGAAAGGAAAATGTGTTTTAACTATCAACCAGGATGGTCTGAAGAGCAGCCATCACTCACGTGTGTGTGTGTGTGTGTGTGTGCATGTGTGTGTGTGCGTGTGTGTGTGTGTGTGTGTGTGTGTGTGTGTGTGTGTGTGTGTGTCAGTCAGCCTGACTTCTATCCACCCTGTGACTGCAGGTCTCCCCAGGCGACAGGAGGCTATCAGAAGTTGACACCTTGGCATGGAAAACCCCCGGGAAGTGTTTTCCAACCAAACACAGGATGGAGAGGTGAAAAAGATTTAGAGCAGAGGTGGGATGATGGAGGGAAGAGAGAGATGAGATGACACAAGACAGCGCAGACTGAGAATGCAATTAAGTGTGAAGGACGAGGAGTGAACGGACAGAACAGCAACAGAACGAAGACACGAAGAGAAGAGAAGACAGACGAGTGACCGAGAAAATGAAATGAAGTGTGAGAAGACGGGCCGGTGTGTCAGTCTGGCCTCTGAGAAACCAAGAGAGAACAATGAAATGAGACAGGAGGAGCGTGAAGGAAGAACACTCTGAAGATGAAATGAGAGCAGCACACACAAAAAGAAAGGCTCGCGGACAGAGAACAAAGATGAGTAAACTAGATATTGTGATGGATGAAAAGGGAGAATAAAAGCAAAGAGGAAGAACTGCTGCGAATGGACGGCAAATACCAGCCAGATAAAGAGAAAAAGAAATTAGACTTGTGTCATTTCTTGGTGCGCAGACAGCAGAAAAACAGAAGCGTGCGGACATTAGCATGCTAATAGGATCTTTTATACAGATATGTTTGTTCCATTCAGTGACAGTCGCCTTCCAAAGCCTCTATCAGAAGAACGCTCGCCTCATAAATATGCAGCACATTCAGTCCCGACTAACCACACCCTCCCACTGAAATGACTAGTTTCATCCTCACCACCACATGATCCAAATGTTCACAGCTAGTCAGTTACTGTTAACCAGGCAGCTGAAGAGAGGAAACCCAGCAGGAAGGAGGAAATGTGAAGTAAAGAGGCAAAGACAGAACAGGTGAACTAAACAGAGACAGGTGAGGAGGGCGGAGCTTCAACAGTGTTAATATATTAATATGTTTTACTGATGCAGCAGAGCCACCATCACATGAGGTGATGATATGATGTTGGATGTTTAGTCTTTTTCTATTCATAATGTTGGCAAATACGTATTTTCATCCAAAACTAGCACACAGTCTATAACGAGCCTGCATCACAACGCTACCATGAATTATTCACTCAATCAGCTGACGTGTTTTTAGTGTTTGAATATGTGATGTGGAGCACTCGCTGCAAAATGTCGGCCTACTGTTGGATTTTCTCAGGCAGATGAAGTACGATGCGACTGTTACGAGGCACCAGGACACATGAAGTGACATCAGGAGCTCCAGACATCCACTCAACTGTCCCACCTACATCTTCAGTGCCTCCTCCACCCTCCAGTTCACTGAACCTGCACTTCCATCAGGCGGTGCAGCTAGCCATCATTCTCATTATCGACTGATCTGCAGGTTATTTTCACGGTTTAACTTTTAATCATTTAGTGTAAGAAATAATCATCACCGATTCCAAAGTTGCTCCTTTGGTCGAACCACTACACAATCCAAACACTCATTATTTACTGTAATAAATGACACAGGAAATCAACAAATCACTGACATTTAAGAAGCCGGAGCCAGAGGACGTCTGACGTTTCTGCTTGACAGGCGGCTGAGAGGCTTTGTGTGCAGAGCGAGTGTGTTTGCCGTCAGCGTTGAGCGTTCAGCAGAGTGATCACTGACTGTTGTTCTGAAGCAGTGTCAGCCGGAACAGAGGCTTCCTCTTGGCTTGGTGAGAATTTAGAAACCAGGATTTGCATTAAAAGCCCAACTGAACAGCTGTAAGGAGGTTTTAATATGTCTCTCACAGTCACTGTTTCCCTGTTTGTTTTCATCCTCTAACAGAAATTCCTCTTTTTGTTTTTGATTTTGAGGTAAACTCGTGAAATGACCAAAGGAAATAATAAAAAGACGATGTGGAACTGCGTGTTCCTTTGGCCCTGCTAACAAACCCTCATGATTTCAGACAGGGAACATTGGATCGATCAGGGAAGTGAGGGAGCACGTTCGGCCATTAGTGCTGCAGCTGCAGCGTCTTCAGGAGCGGCTGCTGCAAATTGAGGTATTAGAGGAGGAGAAGACGTCACAGGCCGCAGGAAACAGTGACATTTGTATGAAAATGTTAAACCATCAGAAAAAATCTGTCTGTATCTCTGTCACACACACACACACACACACACACACACACACACACCTAATGCTGTGTGGAGCTCTGTTTACTGAGCCGTCAGCCATCCTCTCGGGTCTAGCACCACCTATTGATGCTGCTGCTCACTTTGTGCGGCGCTGTACATGCAGCACTGCTCGCAGCAGATGTGCCGTAAAATACTCTGTTCTGGGCTCCGATGAAGACATTTTGTTTCATTAATGTCGGAGTCACAAATCACAAGCAGATGTTGAAACCTTCTCACACTCGGAACCTGCTCATCCAGCCACCTGCACTTGGTAAACAGCTTTAACGTGGCAGAGATAACTGCAGCAGATGACTGTGAAATTGAATTTTACAAGAGCAGATGCCCTCGTCTTCACTGAGAGTCACAATCAGGAGCCTGAATAAAGTTCACTCACACAGAGAACTGAGGGCTGATACAGACCGGCGGGGAGAGCGGCTGCACATATTGCAATACTTAACTTTAATCACATGCAAACCAGTCCAGCTCCAGTAATAGTGTCAGCAACTTCACTGTCTCTCCCTGCTACTCTCTGAATGTCTTTATCATGTGCGTCTTTTGTGACCTGTGTGTGATCGACCTCTGGCTCTGACACACAGCCCTCTTTATTCTGTAATGGATAAGGTTAATCCGCAGCCTCGGCTCTGTCTGCGCCTGATGCATGGCTTGCTTACAAAGGAACATCCTAATGTGTGACATTTCAGCACCAGTCCAAATTATGCATTTTCTCAGGACATTTGGCCCGGCTCCTGTTTCAAGGTTTGTGAGACTGCCAACGTAAGTAGTCAAATGTGTTGGAGGCAGAACTGCCACACATCGTTCCAGAGGTGTGAGACGACGTGAGACGGCGTGAGACGACGTGGGGGGGTCAAAGAACCAGAATCACGTAGAATCGCCTCTGGTTTGTTCTGCCGTGGGAGCGTCGTGCAGCAGGATAAGTATCACTGTTCGCTCCGAGGAGCAGACTGAGCATCGTCTTGCTCCTGAACGCTGCGATTACGACGCCCTGACAGAGAGCCGGACTCACACTGTGGGGCTCTGCATGTACCTATGAATAAAACATGCAGCATTAGCTTGATTAATATTGAGGAATAACAACAGGCAGTGGATCATCTGCTGACCTTCCCTGAGTGATGGGTCTCAATTACATGTCTGTGTGTGTGTGTGTGTGTGTGTGTGTGTGTGTGTGTGTGTGTGTGACACAGGCAGCAGACAGAAGTCGTGTGTATTTGCATTCATGCAGAGTCTGAATGTTTTCCCAACACTGGTTTTGAGAGTATTATTGTCAAAACACCGTCGAGGGCAAAGCAGCTCCGTCTCCCACATTCATCAGCTCCGCTGGACGCTCTCACACAGCGGACAGAGTCAGTGAACGCCCCGCTGCACGGCCTCCTGCCTGCTTGTCATGCAGACTCCTGTCCCTTCAAACATGGAGAAAATGTGCTGCCTGCTCGCACTCCTCTGACCAGCCGGAGCGACAGACGGCGATGTGGGGTGATGAATGACGAACTTGTCTGTGAGACTCAGCCAGACAGCCTGGCCCGGCCCGGCCCGGCCCGGCCCAGCCCGGCTCACTGCAGGGCTCAGCACATCTCAGCCTGCCTGTCTGCACACGTCTCCTCGCTGCCATCTCTCTCATTCCATCTCTGACAGCCCGACTGAGTCTGTTTCTGAAGCTATTCTTATCCCCCGTCTGCGGCACACTATATGTACATCAGTGATGTGAGTGTGCGGGAAGCTCTCGAAGCCACTTCACTCACCGCTGCCTCTAATCAAACCCGAGCTGACACCAGCCGTTACTCCAAACACGGTTACGTAAACACAAAGGAATCCCCAAAAGAAGAATCCAAATTTAGCTGCAGACATCTTCAGCTCAGGCTCTTCACTTTGGGCTCTGAACTGACTGAACCGAAGCAGGCAGCGCTTTCACCGATGATTTTGGCATATTTTGTTTCCGGGCTTGTGGCCGTTCGGTCCATGAAGGAATGCTTCTTTTCCCTTTCCCTGAATTTTTGTTAATATAATAAATATGAGAGTGGCTTAAAGGAGTGTCAAAAATTCTCACGCAGAGCCGAGAGGACAGAGCAGAGACGTCCGGGCTGGATCTGTCTCGCCGATATATACACAAAGTCGACAGTTCTCTCTGAGGGCGAAGCGAACGGCAGCTTGAGTCTCACCTCCTGAGCCGAGTGTGCTGCGAGCGTGGCACCATGATTAAACCTGCCAGAGCAGACGGGTTGACCTTTAATCTGTGTGCTGCTGCTGCACCGTCATCTGGGTGTCTGTCACAAAATGATACGCTGCCTCTTTGTGTGTGTGTGTGTGTTTGTAACACACTCCTTCACGTCTCCTCAGCTGCAGAGAGGACGCAGCATGCAGTCGAGCCTTCGAGCTACATTTCATCCACTCTCCCTCCTGAACGGCCCTGTGTGCATGTGCACTGACTCACAGAGAGGAATCTAATCTGCACAGTCGTCCTCTGAGCTTCTGAGCAGCAAACAGTTATACACACACACAACACCCGGCGGATAATTGCATCTCCTGGAAATCCTCCAGGAAAAAGCCTGATCAGTGCCTGAAGCTCTCTGTGTGGATCAGCCTGCACACATTACAAAGGACCCTGATGAGGAGTCCAACATCACACCAGCATGAGTCACATTCTGCTTCGCCCTCCTCTCCACCTTTCTGGTTAAACCCCTGCGGAGAGAAGCTGCTGCTCAGATCCACACAGTGATCATCAGCCCACAGCACCAACAGCAGAACCAACATCCACATTCACGGTGCGTCAGAGAGCACCAGAACTGAGCCTCGGACCGACAGCCCGGCCCATCACGGTGACTGGACCCAGTTAAAAGAGGAAACCTTGAACTCACCTCACTGGAGCAGGTCAGATGAGAGACACAGATGCTGAGGAGGTTCTGAAGAGGTTCTGAGGAGGTTCTGAGGAGGTTCGGGCAGCTCGCTGGTCCGTCCTCTCCTCGGAGACTGAATCTGAAGCTCCGGCGCTTTTATTTAACACCGCGACAATAAAAAGAAACTTTACTCTTTTTTTTTTCCTTCTTTCTTTCTTTTTTTATTTTTCCTCCACGGTGATAAACTCCGCAGTAAAAACCAGTCAGGTGCCGCTGAGCCCAGGTGTGCGCCGCTTTATGAGCCGGGTTAACGGCGGTCGGTGCCGGTGCCGGTGGAGCAGCGCTGGGCGGGCAGGGCGCCGGTCTGCAGCCGAACTGAGCCTGACAGCTGACTGGCCGGTGGTCCGCGAGCGTCTACCAGCTCCCGTTTACGCGGCAGAGCGCGTGGTGGTGGAGCTCCTCCTCACCTACCTCAGAGTGTGTGTGTGTGTGTGTGTGTGTGTGTGTGTGTGTGTGTGTGTGTGTGTGTGTGTGATGACGGTGGTGTGACACAGCTCGGTGTGTGTGTGTGTGTGTGTGTGTGTGTGTGTGTGTGTGTGTGTGTGTGTGTGTGTGGAGCTTCATCAATGATTTATAATAATTCTGGTTAATAAATGTTTGATTCAACATGAGTTATTTTACTGTTAACAAACAATAAACTGTTTATTAATCTGCTGTTTATTGTAAAGATACATTCACATGAATTAACACGTTGATTAATAATTTGTTTGTCAAAAATTTGACAAATGTTTATTTATTTTATAAATTCACTTTAAATGATGAAAGTTATTAACGGTGGTTATTATAAACTTGAAGAGATTCACATTCACTGAATATCAGAAACATCAGATGCAACTTTTCAATAAACTCAATAAAATGTTTAAAAAATAATGTATAATGTTTTAGCACTATTAGCTAAAGTTTAATTAACAATATATTAATTGTTTATGGTCGGAGACATATTTCTGTTTTTGTTTCCTTCAGTGGTTTTTATGAGTTCTGGTGTGAAGGTCCAGTCTTCTGTCTCCATCAGAACACACTGCAGAAGAGCCTGAACACCTCGTCTGTAGCCCCGCCTTTATTCACGTGACTCCGTGATGTCACTACGTCACCATGTCATATTTGTATAATTTATGCCCATGTTTACTCCTGAAGTGAAGCTACCTGGAAGATGAAACACATCAGAGTCCACTGAAGACACAGGAGCAGCTGCTCAGGTGTGCGAGCTGACCAATAGGAGCAGACTGGGTACTGGGGGGCGGTCTTAAAGGGACAGGAGCTAAATCAGAGTGTTTCAGATGGAAGGCGAACATGGAGCTGCAGTATTGAACAGTTTGAGACAACTGACGTGTTGTTTTAGCATTAAAGCATGAAAACTTATTCTAGTAGAATCCAAAAATAAAATTATGACTCAAAAATTGAGCATAATTTGTCTCCTTTAAGTATCAAAAGTAACAATAACAATAAGAAAATAATACAGATGCATGTGTGGACTGTGGACTGCGAGTCAACTGATTGTAGATTATTTTATGCTGATTCAATAATCTGATTTGATCATATGTTGTCTTGGATGCAGACTGTAATCTGCAAAGTAAATCATAACTAAAGTTATTATATCAATGTAATAGAGTAAAAATACAATATTAGCCTCTGAAGTGTAGCATAGTGGAAGTATAACAGCTGAAATATATTTCATCTTAAGACTTTAAGTTTAGGACAGGAGACGGTTCCACGTCACTGCAGAGTCTGGTCTCTACATCACATGTATGAATGGTTGGTTATGATGGAAACTCAGGAAAAAGTATTCTTAAATGTGTTGACTGCTTTGATTAGTTGATTACTCGTCTTGTTTCCTCTGCATATTCTCTCCTCATCGTCTCCACTGTGCGGATATCATTTTTCCACTGTTTATGATAACTCATATCAGCATGGGCCCGAAAGCCCACGCTCTTTATTCATTCACCACGCTGCAGACCAGGTTGATTACCTGCTGACGACTGACAAGTCGTGGGCAGATCCAATTATCATCCCAACTGTTTGTCCTGCAGTTTGAGACGGTCTGTCACTTCTGTTTTGAAGTAGTGAGATTATTATCTGTTTTTAAAGGCGTGTCAGTTGATGCATCAAATGAAACGAGAGCATGAAGCAGATGATTTCACTGTTAGACGCCTGGTCAGCTTCCTGCCTGTTGGTCAGACGTGTCATTCAGTCAGCTGCTGCTGGTGTTGAACATAAAACCCTCTGCGGTGCAACTCCTGCAGGAGTCCTTCAGAAACAGGAAGTGTTCCTCACTGTCGTCTTTTTCTTCCACAGATTTCACTTTACACTTAATTACAACGCAATCAGCTGATGATAACTCACAACTTTAACACTCAGCCTCCTCTTACCTCCCACACCCTGACAGACACGTGGGCGGCGGACATGTGGCTGCATATTTATAACACATTATAGCAGTGAAAGATATGATGAGGCTGTCACATCTAAAGCCAGGAGATCTGCAAACAAACAGCGCTGCCTTCAAACGGGTGCTAAACGCGGAGCATCCACGCAGGAGGACGACGATCCCTCCGGAAAATGTTCGTCATCTTCCAAAGCTGTCGGCAACAGTTGACATGCAGCACATCTGCACACATACATTGATTAGATTAAACCTACATTAGGCTACATAACTGCATTCATGTGGACGCTAATATTACACTAACAACTGAAACAATAGACCAATCAGAAATAGAAATAGCTGACAAATGTCAAAAACTGGCAGCTGATAGAAATGTGACCCGATGAATCCGGTCCTGAGGGTGACAGAGGAGACAGGAACCAGTTCTGGACATCACCTAGAGTTAGACAGACATCTGGTGTGGAATGGGAAAGTACAATCCACAACAATATACCAATATCAGCTTTTATAATCAGTGTTTCTGTTGTTACCACCATCACTTTCACCCAAGAGACATGGAGGCTCTAGCTAGCTGCTACACTGCCAATAAAATCTGAAATTTTGTTCAAATGTTGCTCTGAGACATACACTGAATTTGAGAGAACTTAGTGATCAATCAATTATCTTGTTTACACAAAAATCCTAATTCCAACTCCAACATCCTGCATGCTGGTTGTGGAGTGAACCAGCTCTGTGCTAACTGAGGTTAGCCTGCAGCACGCTAAAGCTTTACGATACAGTCAAAGCAGTGTGATCAGTTTGACTTTTATCAGCTCTGACTGCTTCTTTTAATGTCAGTTAGCCAGTAGCTCATGTGTTAGCACCTCTCTGACAGCAGATCTCAACAACTACAACAGGCCTATTGCACAAAGGAAGTTGTCAATAGAAAAGAGACACAAATATGTTTTACACTGGTGCTACATGACCAGAGAAACCAGGGAAAAAGAGCTGTGGCTGTAGAAAGCCTTCAACTCCCAGAATGCACTGGGCCGTACTGGACGGATAAACACTCCTGCTGGTTGGCGAGTTGGGCGGTCGCTGGTTTTGGTGTTTGCTTTGAAACAGTCATTTTAGGCGAGAAATAGAAAACAGAAAAGAATTGTGATTCATATTTGATCAGCCTCCGTTTTCACAACACAGGAACAACATGGAGGCCACTTCCTGTCGCCTCGTTTCACCAGAACAGATAAACAGCACGCTAAAAAATGTTCCTCACACATTTCAGGCAGGAAACAGGCAGAACAGTAACAGAATCGTGTTTTATAGTTCATCAGCACCGCCTGGTTCAGCTCCTCGTCTCTCAGGCTCACAACACTACTGAGAACGCACAACAACAATCTGTAGTTGATCTCTACGACACACCTGATGACACGTTTCACATCATTTGGCAGATTTTTGCTCTGGTTTCAGGCAAAATGGAGAGAAGTTCACCATTGTTCATTTACAGATGCAACCAACACTGCAGTGACACAAAGTTGGAGCTCCTGTTTGAATGCTTTGTGGCATGAAAACATGTTATCAGATCACTTTATTCAGCATCCATGTAAACAGTTAAGTTGGAGCCTCTGGTCAGAGGGATTCAGTCGGGATGAAGAAGTATTGACCACGTAACCGCGGCTTGTGACTTTCCAGCAGCATTTGATTGTATGAGATTTCTGAGCAGGGAAAGATAATTAATTCTTTTCTTGGACAGACTCGGCTCTGAGTCCAACCTCAAAGGATTTTCTCGTCTTTTTTTCCCCTCATGCACACCTTCATAAAAAATCATTCTGAATACGCGGCACCATAAATCCCTCCTGGCAGAGCTCGCCACTGCAACTGGTCACAGTTGGAGCTGTGCTGCAGACAGCGATGTGGTCAGAGGACACTTCCACGAAAAAGCACTGAATCCCCTCATTATGGTCAGTAGGGTGACGATGGAAGGTGGTGAGGCAAATGGAGCTTGAGGGAAGCTGTGATGTGAATCTGGAGCATAACGATGCTGTGTGAGTCACAGTTTGAATCCAGTCGGGTGTCACTGCATCACATTGTTGCGTGGAGGAATGTGGTTTTGCAGGAGGAACGGCAGGAGAGTCTGGAGCGACTGTTAGTGCTGAAGCACAGAAGATTGTTGCGCTTCGGTTAATGACGCTCTATCAAAGAGAGAGCAGAAGCGCGTGAGACGAGCTTTCTAACTCAGTGTTTTCATATCTGCTCAACTGAACATCCAATAAAAACAAAATCACCATCAACAAAAACCTTCTGTATTTCTGTTACTGTTGCACCAACATGTGCAGCGCTCTGCTGTCTCAGCAGGGGTTAACATGACTGACTGATGTCATCTTTATTCAGAATGAAATTTTTTCGCCGACTCTGTGGGTTTATTGAGTGTTTATCTGTGACATGTCGCTCGTAAATGTCTGATTCTAATGTGTGCTTCCAGCTGTGAATCAGGAAATGTTCCCGTATCTGAGTAAAATCACCAGTTGCTGTCTTCTCACTGATTTATCTCTGAGTGACATAATCACTTTAGTCTGTCTCTGCTGTTCAGCTGCAGGCCAGATTAAACTGAGCAATAAAATGGAAAAAACAGGAATTAATAAGATTTCAGGGTATATTTTTTATTAAAGCTGCTGCAGTCTGTATGTTTTTATCAAAAGTGTAACTCTACATGAAAGTTTTCACTTGTGACGATATGTACATAGATAATCAGCAGAAGCGTTTACAGGAGACATATAATTCTAACGTTCAGGTTTATTTCTTATCTTTGGGTACAACTAGAATATGTTTTCATGCTTTAATGCTCCAAAAACACATCAGTCACTTCTGATTCTGTCTGCTGCTTTGTTTCCATCCTCAGTCTGAAACAGCAACAGAGCAGCTGTGTGATTGTGTGATGTGGTGATGTAGTGTGATGTCACAAAGTCAGGGATTAAAGGCCGGATTACTGATGAGGCGTTTCAGGTGCAGTGTTTTCTGTGGGAGAGAGGAGCGTTTGTTGTCCTGGACTTTTTAAACATAGAAGAATAATAAGTTGGTAGGTCGACTTGCTTCTGTGCACAGTGGAGCGTGTCGCCAGATATCATCCTGACGAGTTAGTGGAGACCTGAAACTGAACAGAAGTGCAGTATGGATATTGTGATTTCATTCATCAGATGGCCAGTAACATCTTTAAATGAATGATAATGAATGAAAATGAATGATAACGTTGCTCTGTATCTGCTGGAGTTTAAACTCAGAGGGAATGATTCAAGCAACCAGCAACTGTTGTCTCACATCAGACTATATAGAAATGTTTTTTTCTTTATATAACTATATAAAGTGATGCATGAATTAGTGCTGAAACACAGAAATAATAAGTACATTCATCTTCCTTTGTAGTTTCGTTTTTTTGAATGATTTTCAGTTAGATGCCTGAAATGAGGTCACGAGAGGTTTTTTTTTGCTTTTTGTTCTACAACAGAAACAGAAACATAAAGAGGCTGATTGAGACTCGACCACTCTCCTCATCTTCACAGGCAGACTGTTCTAACCACTGATCAATTTAAAGTGAGACACTCCACTTCAAAAATCAGCACTGTTCTGTTGAATTGTGGAGATTGTTTTGATGAATGAAAAGGTATCATAAACTAAAAAGGCCAAAATCTGAGAAACCCAGTCAGTGGGCGTTGTCTTGCAGAAACCACAGTGATGCTAACTTCCTGGTTAGATGCATCATACCTGCAGCATTAATACCTTAAATATAAAGTCGTAGCTGTGTGATAGAGAGCAAAAACCTCGTGTGTCAGAATATCTCAGACTTTACAACAGGCATTTTGCACATTTCAGACACTTCAGTTTTTTTTTTTAATTTCCTGCTGTGAGAAGTCATCGATCTGTTGTACAATACTTGTATTCATCCCCATATATATATATATATATATATATATATATATATATATATATATATATATATATATATATATATATATATATATATATATATATCTCACAGGTACAATAAGTGTCTTCTCTTTCTTTTCTTTTGCCGCAGGTATCACAAAGACAGATTGTTCCTCACCTTCAGTTTGCACACAACCTGCTTATTCAGGCAATTTTCAGCCCTCCTGTTCAGCCCCCTCATGGGGAGCATGAGGCGGGTCAGTGGTCCTTAATGTAAAATGTATTAAAAACCATTCATTAAGCAGCAAATTCAATTGTGCCAGAGTGTTGAGCTGCTGAGTCTGCAGAGAGCTGCTGAACACCGGCTCGATATCAAGTCGTCCACCTCTGGTGAGCTGGTAATTTAGACGTACAGGTGAAGAAGAAGAAGAAGAAGAAGAGGAAGAAGCTCAAATTGAAATCTTTACTGTTATTTAGTTCATAACTTTTCAACCATGCCAGGAGGAAAAAATAAATCATCAGCTTGCGGGGGAAAATAGGCATCTGTATTTGTTGGCTCTGCTCAAATCATTTTTAATCTTCCCGACCTCGATGAAAAAGGATTCTGGCACATTTGCAGCGGGGGGAACAGTAGCTTTATCTACAGCTATGACTCATCTGCTGCAGAGAGAGGCAGACCTCTCACACAACATCAGCACAGTGTGACTGGGACAGAATGTGGGGACTGAACTCTGCTGCAACCAAAACCTCACAGAAACAAAGACTATTCAGGCCTGAGTGTCTCCTGGAGGCCAGGTGGAGGCCGGGTGGAGGCCGGGTGGAGGCCGGGTGGAGGAAGGGTGGAGGAGTCATTACACATGCACAGGTAACACACATGTTCACAAATGAATCTCCTCGTCTTGGCCTGGAGTATCTGACTTGTTTGATTATACAGCAGCTGCATGTGTTCGGCAGCCGGTCGGAGGTGTGTGAGGATGTGAGGGAGAGATGTTTCCCCAACAGAGGATGATGGATGTTGGGGAAACTGTGATGCCACGTGGCTGCAGGGGGGAAACCTCCCGACGTGTTTGGTCTTCAGTTTAAACAGACCAAACTCTGACAGTCCAGAAATAATCGCACATCAATTTGCATGCAGTGCGTTACTGGACTTCTGCGTCCTGCGCTTTGAAACAACCCGACACAGTTACACTGCTGTGATTTAATGCAGCAATTAGGAAACCTCAAAGGGTTTGCAGGATAAAATAAAAAGCTGAAGTCAGAGTTAATTAACAGGAAAGGAAAACAGAAAACATTATCTGTGCTGGACGCATCTTCCTGCTTTAATACTTACTTTTCCTTATGAAACACTGAGAAGGAAAAGCAAAATGAAGTCTGCACCAAATCATTTGCAAAGAGAAGACAATCACCCTCAGGCTCTGTACTTTAAAGCAACATGATGTAACTTCTGCACCTGAGCAGAGCAGCTTGTTGATGGTTCAGTGTCTCTGCTCTGTGTCGCTGCAGTGAGCCACTCGGGTCACAGCGTCACATTCATGTTGACTTCAACATACAAGTTTTCAACACATGACATCATCATGAGTTTACGCACCTACATCACGACTGACAACAGACTGGCGTTATACTCAGGGACTGTTGAGGGCGCCAAATCACACATGATGCCAGTTTCTACATAATGGGGCAATTTTGTGGTGCTTACATATTTTACTTGAAGTTTTCCACACAAATATGGTTCTTTTTACTCCACTACTCTTATCTGATGACTTTAGAGCTGTTACTGTGCGAGTGCATGATGCATCAGAGCCAAAGCAGTTAAATTGACTTTCTCACAAATAGGATTAAATTAAACAATATTTGTACCAATAATCAAGAGAATTCTTAATACTAAGATAATCAGTTGACCCTTACTATGCTGTAAACATATGTGCAGATATATGTATAGTTAAATATTACTCATACTTACCTGATACTTAAATATGTTTATTGCCAACAAAATGACTTTTGATACTTAAATGAATTAAATATTAGATTCTTTAAGACTTTAACTCCACTGCTACTCACACAGGTGACTTTCTCTGCTACTGTGTATATAGTATAATTTTAAAGGTACAACTTAAGAGATTCTGAGTTTGAGTTTATAAAAAGAAGGTGAAGAAATAATGAAATCTGTGTGCAGTGTTGCAGACATATCTACTGGAGTTAGCATGCTAACGTGCTAGCTGCATCCTGTTCTTTCTCATAACGCTGCTCAGAGCTCCCAGTCCGGACCACCAGCTGCACAGCTAACTGAGCTAACGAGCTAACAGCAGCTACAATTAGCAGCAGTTAGCGGTTACTCTGGTGATGTGCCTCTCCCGTTTGTTTGAATTTGAGAAATGGCTAATTCTTAAATAGTGCACATTTAACATGATATCTTTATTTTAGTTCAAGTATGATTTGTGGGTATTTTTTAAAACACTGCACAGAAACTTTTTGGTATTTTGGTATTTTGTTCGATGTATAAGGAACAGAGAAAAACACATAAAGGACATTTGACATGTAAAAAAGTTTGTTTCTCCCCAGCACCAACATTTATAAACCGTCGGCTCACTTCCTGTTAGAATATCTCAGAGTTTACATGAGTAATCTTAAAGTTAGCCATCAATCTATAGACAGGGCTGTTTTGTTTGTTGATAACATCACGCATAGCAATAATGGATTTCCTGTTTGCTTTGGGGGTGTACTGCGCAT
Source organism: Acanthopagrus latus (assembly GCF_904848185.1). NCBI lineage: Eukaryota > Metazoa > Chordata > Actinopteri > Spariformes > Sparidae > Acanthopagrus > Acanthopagrus latus. Next base: position 17,181,542 of record NC_051041.1, read on the forward strand.
TGGAGGACAAGAGTGATCTGTCTGAAAGAAAAACAGTATTATAAGAGCTGAGGATTTAGTTTATTCTGAGGAGCTGCGGCTTTTAAATATTCAGTTCATGCTCGCACATCCTTCAATGTCAGCTTTTATTCCAGTCTAATTGAGCAGCCGTAAAAGCAGAGAGGAAAGTTGTTTAGCATGAAGCTGGTGGTCTCGATGCTCTCATGCTGCCAGGAGCTCTCTGTAGGCACTGCTCACTTCAGCGAACAGGATCCACCTACAGAAACAGACTGTACGGGATAAATGCTGCTGAGTCAACAGCTGAGCTGCACAGCGTGGGTTGATCGAGCATTCACAAACATACAGTAACTACAAAACTCTCCTCTCTCTGGAGTTTTTTGGTTTAATTAAAGCAGTCAGAAAAACAGCAGATTTCTTCCACTTTGAGCTTCAGCTGACAGTTTTTATTATGAATAAATAGAGTGTATTTAAACATAGTTGTAGCCATAATCAAAGAGTTACAAGTTACTTTCTTTGGTTGCTGTTTGGTTTGTGAAAGTGCCACCAGGGGGCGTCTAAGATGCTCCCTCACCTCCAGCTGCAGCACAGTGAGCCATTAGCATGTCTGTCTCCAAGTGTTCAAAAGACTTCAGCAGCTACATATCCACAGAATATTCCTGCCTGATAAATGGCCTGAGGTGGCTTCCTACATGGAATTAATCTCATCTTAAATGAGAAGCATGTTTCAGTGTAAACGCTCATTAATCACCTGTGAGAATGAGGGACAGAATTACGCTGCCTAATGTAGTGCAGCTAATGAAACAACCAGCATAGGATCAATTCATCTGCAGCCCTCTGAACTACAGCCAGGCTCCTGCAGTCGCTCTTATACTGCCACCCATTAAAGGCCCAATACATGGTTTTATAATAATTAAAAGTTATCCACCGTGTCTGTTCTCAAACATTTGTCATGTCTCCCAGTGATTAAAACATGTTGCTTCAAGGTTTGATTGACTCAAGACAAAATGACTGTCACTTGTAATATGGAGTGAAAATAAGAGAACAGCTGACATCTCATGAAGGAGTGTGTGTTTTCTTCTCCTCTCTTCTCTTTTATGTGTGTATTTTAAGAGCAGAACTGATCCGATCAGGAGAGCAGCAAACGTTACAGTCAGACTGAACACACATGTTCCTCAGGCTGCCATGAACACACACAAAACAAACCACAACACAACACACAAATAACGGAAACACACAAGGAGAGGAGCACTGTGCAGCAACAACACAGCGTTAAAGGATCTGATGTTAAATGTAGTTAAAGGAGCGGTGTGAAGTTCTGGAGAAGAAATCTTAATCAGAGGAAAAAGATCTGTTTTCATGACTGAATAAACAAACTGACTCTGTCTCTGTTTTTCTGTGTTTATATGTGGCGGACCCTGCCACCTGTCTAACCTCTGACAGTGTTCTGGGATCTTATTCTCCTCTGAGAGCAGCTTGTTTATTCAGCGAAGGAACATTTCTCAGATTGTGTTATTACCTCATTAATATGTCAGATATTAAATTTCTGAGTTTGAGTTGATTTTCAAAAAACAACATAGTTCACCTTCAAGAAGAAAACCTGAGAACTGAATAATAATGAGCGTATGAGCATATACACCTGAGTCTACTGCAGTACAGGTTACTGCTGACTGCTGTGGTGCTAACTCACCTGAGGCTCCCTGTGGCTGAAGCTTTCTCCAAAAACACAACATTTCTTGTATTCTTATCCATTAAAACATCCACAAAGAGAAAGTTTACGTCAAAGACGAGCGATGAGCTCAACATCTGTCCCCAGAACCACCTGCAGTGCTGAAGACACTGAGATGAGGCGGACTGCAGACTGTGAGAGTGACATCGTCTCTCATATCTCCATCCTGCAGATGATTTATCCTTGCTTCTTAATAGCAAAGGGCCTGGACAAATGTATTACCTTATACTGCTATTTATAGCCAAGCCAGATGGGTGAGCAATCTCCTCTGATATCTTCCATAAATATTTATTGTCTGAAAAGTCCCACGGCGATTCAACTATTCTATTATAAGAGATGAGACAAGGCAGGTTAGCTTCAGCACTGAAAACCAGGTGCATGTTCAATACGTAGCCTGTTGTTTGATTTCCCTTGGGGTACATACAGTATAACATCCTAATGAGTCATTAAAATATGTGTGCATGCATTAGACTGTCGAGTTGTTGTTTTTTCACTATAGTAACATTACAATTGCTGGAAACATGATAAGAAGCTGATGATTCACATTTATCAAACATTCAGCTTCCCCTCCTCTGAACATGCATCTCTAATGAACCTGCACCGGTCACATTTTTGGCTCCATGATTGCTTCCTGATTTAAGGCTGGGCTGAAGCCACAGAGATAGGCCTGAGTGCCTCGCACAGTATTACCAGATAAGGAGGAAAGACAGCAGCATTAGTACGGAGCAGAAGAGGCCTCGAGATAAAGTGAAAGTGCCTGAAAGAAAGTGAAGAAATGAGCCCAGCCTGGATTCTTTCTGCTGTTTGTTTTGTTGCGGCTGCAGTGTTGTTGAGCCTCCTGAGAGTTATTAATAAGAACGCTCTTCAAGGTTACCTGTGTGTGCGTGTGTGTGTGTGTGTGTGTGTGTGTGTGTGTGTGTGTGCTGCAGTGGTGGAACAAGTTACAGTCGAGTCGTTTGAGAGAGTAAATGTCACTTTACTGACGACAGCAGCATAAAAGAACACAATACTTTATAAAATTCTGTATATTTCATCAAAATCGTGCTTATAAAACAGATAAGCATGTCAAAACCTTCACTATTATAAAAAATAATAATAATAATAATAATGTATTATTATAGAAACAGACATCACAGACACACAGTATGAGGAACATTAGTGCAGTAGTAACAAACTTCATCAACAGCATACAGTGAATCACATTTGGCGTCGCTCATCGAGCATCACACAGACACAGTGAACATGAGTGAATGAGCCTCTCAGCCTCCTCCAGCCTCCACACAGAGACCTGCTCAGCAACACTTTGGCATCAGACACAGTCGCTTTGTCACATGTTAGTTTACATCACGCAGCTCGTCGCAGTCAGAGTCCCTGAGGACACGCGGTCCACGTCTACGCCTGCAAGATGGTGATGTGGCCGCTTCGACTGTTTCGATTGTTTCGATTCCTTCTCATGCGGCGGACTTTTCCTTGAGCTGCATGTTTTTTTCCTCCTGAAACAACCAAAAAAAAATTCAAAATTAAGATTAGAACAACAGCCTAGAGTTCTTAGAGAACTTTAAAGGTGCACTACGTAGTTTATGCCTTAATATGGCTTAATCTATGGCTTCATGGCGCTGTCACCTCTCTTCATTTTATGCTGTTTTACTTTGTTTATTAGTGGCGGACCCTGCCACCTTTCCTGCTTCACACAGTGTTCTGAGACCTTCATTCCTTCATTCACTTATGGAAAAAAAATATATCTGAGTTTGTGTTATTACCTCATTAATATTCTGGGTTTGACGCTCTTCTCTAAAACTACAAGGTGCCCCTTTAAGAGCCACATTCACTTGTTTTCCTCTCAGTCAGGACATAATGATCGGCTGCAGTGCGTTTGGAGGACACCAGTCCCCCGAGTGTGCTGCAGGTCAGGGGCTCTGCAGATTCCAAGAGCAGTCTTTAAGCCTGATGAACTGAGCCTTACTTGGCGTTCCCCCAATTCGCCTTTCAAACCAACAAGTTCTAACTGGCAACCCAAATACAGTCTGCAAACCGTCCTCTCCAGTTTCAGCTGCGTTGTGCTCGTTGCCTTCACACACCTCGAACACACACGTCCGTGCAGCTCTGCCTCGACACGAAGTTGTTGCTGCTCCCGCCGCAGCCCGAGTAGACGAACTCCTCGCACATCTTGGTGGCGGTGTTGTAGTAATACCGAGGAATGGAGGCCGAACACTTGCCTTTGTCCAGAGGATCCAGGCAGAGCACAGGGACAGCTGTGACAGAAGACCCAGAGAACATGAGGCACATCATCATGTGTCATACGTCAGTGTTTTGCAATAGCATTGCCACACAGCAGTCTGCACACGCAGAGGTGGCAGTCACCTCAGGATTACTCAGAGGCAGCACGTCACAGCACACACGTCTGTACTCACATTTCTTTGGGCTGCAGTACTCCATGCAGGAGTCGAGGTCATAGAAGTTGTTGGAGTTGCCCGCGCAGCCGCCGAAAGAGAAGGGCTCACACTGCATGGTGGTCATGTTGAAGAAGTAGCGGTGAAAGAGGCCCCGGCAGGGTCCCTCGTCTCTGCTGAACCTGCAGATCTGAGGAATCTCTGTGGAGGGGGGACACCAGAGTCTGAGCTGGGATCAGGGTGGCTTCACAGTCCGGATAGTTTAGTACAGTTATAACCTCCACACACACGTTTTCAAATACAGCAAACACAGAGTGTAAAAACACCAGCAGGGCACTTTCAGTAACTTTCAGAGGTGGACGAGGTCACATCACCTGAAGTGTTCGATCAGAACTTACTTGGGATTCTGAAACACGTTTTCTGGCACTCCTGGTAGCTCCTGAAGTTATTGGCATTTCCTTGGCAGCCGCCGTAGTAGAAAACCTCGCACTTCTGGGTGATGGTGTTGTAGTAGTAGCGCTCGATTTCTCCTCTGCAAGGTCCCTCGTCCACTTGAAGGAGACACACGGCTGAAAGCAGCAGAGATCATTGTTACTAGACCAGAACCGCCGCAGAACCGCAGAGCGCGCAGCTGGATGTGAAACAGAGCTGTCTTACCTTTAGGAGACAGCAGCGCCAACACGCTGCACAGCGAGGACAGAAGTACAAACAGCGTCAGCGTGCAGAAGTCCATGGTGAAAGTTTTCTGCTGCAAAGTCTTTTCCGCTTTGCCGAACATCCCGACACAGCAGCCAGCTTTATAACTGAGCGAGGTGTTTCCCAGGGGGGGATACAGGGGCGGGGAGGTTCTGAGTTCTGACTCACTGCATGCTGCCGTGAAACTATCAGAGTGCTGCTGACGTCACAGCTCCTCGTTAACGTTGCGTGGATTAATGTGCGTAAAAGAGTTTTAATGTTGTGAGTAACTGTAATAACACGAGACAGATGAGGTCCCGCCTCTGCTCCAGGAGAGCCAATCAGGTGGGTCCACTGGGCACTGAGGATGATGATGATGATGATGATGAGGATGGTTATGATGATGATGATGATGATGATGATGATGATGATGGTTATGATGATGATGATGTCATACAGTGACTGTCAGCATCTCGGCCATTTTTCTACATAATAAGTTTTACAACAGTCTTGTGCAACTTGCACCGATCACTCATCTGATCCATCCTGCTGAGTTCCCATCACACCCGCCTGTGACTGGACCTGAATCCCACACACACACACACACACACACACACACTGACACACACTCTCACTCTTATCTTCCGTTTAGTTTAATGATTGCAGCCGCCTCCAACATTCTTTCTTTCGACACAGAACTGACCTGATCCACTAAACTCGCTCCTCTGAAAGCAGAGGGAGTGGATAGGAACACACAACAGAACACAACTTTTTCATCACACACTGCTTCTCCTCTGGTTTGTTCCATCTATCACTGAGGGCGTCATTGGAAAAGTGCCGTGCAGTCATGTTCAGAACGGTGACGTGTCTCCACCTTGACAGGTGGAGGCTAAATACAGATTAGCCATCTTATCAAAGTGACCTGATACAGGAGGCACCACCTCTTAACCCACTTCGTCATGGAGGAAATAAAATCAGAGTCACAATCGCACACATTCACATTCAGTCTACAGTGTACAGATCTACAGTCAGAACAGATCAGTGTTTAATAAAGTCATGAAGAACCCAAACAGACACCTGAGAGAGTCAACGTCCGGTCTGATAGCATGCTGCAGACCCTGACATGATCATACAGCAGGGGCCTTGTTTTAATCAGATTAGCGGATTAGGATTGTTTATGCAGATTACTTTATAACCCAGATTGAGGGCGAGGAGCGGGATTCTTCAGCAGGACTTCAGGGCTGGAGGACTGCTCCCTGTAAGCATCCGTGAGTAACACTTCAGTTCTTTCAGTTAAGTCTTGTGCAGTGTGAGTTTCTGTCGTATAGCTGTGAACACTTCGCCACTAAAAAGATGAATGTTTCTGTTTTTGGCAGACGATGCCGGTCATAAATGTAGACGACCTGACGGACAAGGACAAGGCTGTGATGGAAGTAAACCAACTTAAAAATGAAGTGAAACTTGAGAGGTGGCTGGTGAGTAATCTGTGAGCGTCAGTGCCTTTGTAGTTGTTAAAGATGCCGGTGAATACATCTAATACATGACAAGCAATTATACAAAAGTGCAGCTGAAATATATCTCTGGATGAAAGTGTCTCAACACCTTTTATGTCTTTAGACATCTAAATGCTGTGAGGAACTCAAGGACTACATTCAGGCCGGAGAGGAGGAGGACATCCTCGTAAAAGGCATCCCAGAGGACAAGAACCCCTTCAAGGAGAAAGGTGGCTGTGTCATCTGCTAGACGGGACCTGAGGAGCTTTTCATATCTCAGATTAGCACCCGAGGACATTCTCTCTGCTCCCGCTCAATGGATTTGCAGACCGAGAAGACTAGAAGGACACAATAAAGAAAGAATTTGTAAAACTTCACCAGTCCCTTTGTAAATGATTCCCCCATCGTGTGACCCGATTTGTAGCTTTCAAACTTTGCTCTTTGAAAAGACGCAATAAATAAGAGTTGTTTTGGGCACCAGTTACATAATGCCTCTCTCATGTGGTGTGTAGTCTGAGAAACGGCTCGTACTGTTGTTTCAAACGCAGAAGCAGCTGTCATTAAATGTGCTTGTTTATAACTCAGCCTGTCTCCATCAGTCTCTGTGGGAAGGAAGCAGATGCATCCTCATAACTCAGTTTGCATACATTAAGACTTTACCAAACCAACTCTCATACAGATTTATAAGATTAATAACAGTTGGAGCATACGTCATGGTGAAGACTTCAGACTTTCATATTTTTCTGCTCTTGTTCTCCACAGTGTCTGATTAGTTTCTTGTGTTTTCAGTAACAGGCAGCCATTTGTTTTCTTTAATTCATTTATGAAAATCAAGCAGCAGACAGACTTGTGTGAATGGTAGTCGATTCCTGGAATAGAGGAAAAAGTGCTCAAACACTCAGATCTGATGGTTTGATCATTTAGACAGCTGCAGCCGGTCTCACAGGTGTACAGGTGGACTCACCTGAGAGGGATTCTCCTTTAGAAATCATTTATCAAATGATGTCATTGACTTTTAGAGGTCTGTAGAAGTTAATCTTATATTTCACACAAAAATAGCAAACGTTATGAAAAAAATAAGAGAACTAAAGAGTAGCTTATGATTTGATGTAGATTAAATATATTAAAACTACATGTTGTAGTAGTTTATAGATGCTATTTGTAAGTCAAACCTTTCTAACGTTTACATTTTCCTCCCGGGTTACTGTTCTGACCCGGGTTATTGTTCTGACCCGGGTGAAAGCCGTCCTGCTCCTCTCAGTGGGTTATAGTTGAGTCCCCCTCATGCGCATGCGCATACGGTCGAGTCAACAAAGATGGCGCTGCGTGTAAACCTGCTGGTCAACAGCTCCAGTTTCTACAAGTTCACCTCTTGTGTCCCGGTCCGGTCGTTTTCTGAGAGAGTGTCATCCAAACCCGAACCGTCCAGCGGCCCGGAGACCAGCGGGGACCATTTGATCTACACTCGAGAGCACTTTGCACTAAAGGAGTCCCTCCGGAAGGTGAGCAGGATGCTAGCTAGCATCACAGCTAACGTAAACAAGGCTGAGCTGTGCCCGGCAGGTGACAGGTGACAGGTGACAGGTGATGTCTGTGTGTGTTTCTACTCAGCAGCAGCAGTATTCAGTTTAATCAGAGTGAGAGCAGCAGCGGAGGGGCAGTTTACTGGAGCACACAGCAGCAGTAGGTGAGAGGTCACTGCTAGCTTGTTATGTAGCAGTGACCATGTTAGCAGCTGCTCTGACAGGAAGAAACAAACCAGCAGCTTCGAGGTGAAGACACACCTGGATCCTCAAACGACCCTCTGTTTTCTGCTGCTCGAGGCACAGTGAGGCTGCCTCCTCCTCATGTTGTCCTGACCCATCCTACACTGCACCTCCTCCCTGTCAGCCCCCTGCACCTCCTCCCTGTCAGCCCCCTGCACCTCCTCCCTGTCAGCCCCCTGCACCTCCTCCCTGTCAGCCCCCCTGCACCTCCTCCATGTCAGCCCCCTGCACCTCCTCCCTGTCACCCCCCTGCACCTCCTCCCTGTCAGCCCCCTGCACCTCCTCCCTGTCAGCCCCCCTGCACCTCCTCCATGTCAGCCCCCTGCACCTCCTCCCTGTCAGCCCCCTGCACCTCCTCCATGTCAGAGCCCCTGCACCTCCTCCATGTCAGAGCCCCTGCACCTCCTCCATGTCAGCCCCCTGCACCTCCTCCATGTCAGAGCCCCTGCACCTCCTTCATGTCAGCCCCCTGCACCTCCTCCATGTCAGCCCCCCTGCTGCCAACCTGTGCTCCATCTCACCTCTTGGACCGAGATTATCGAAAGTCATCTTCACGTTTGTTAGCTCACCTAGTATCGCTGTCATTAGAGTTTGAACACTAAAATGTGAGTTTATATATGGATTTGCATGATGATATCAGACTTTTTCACTTTCTAATATTATCTTGGCACCAGCCCCCCAAAATCAAGTATCAGTTGCCTGCACTCTTACTGCATATGCATCCAGCTCCATATTAAAGCTCCAGTGTGTAGGATTTAGTGGCATCTACTGGTGATGTACAGATTACAACCAACTGAACACCCCTCGCAGCTAAAGGCAGTAAAGGCTCTCTACAGAGCCGGTGTTTGTGTTGTCACTTGTGACCTCCTGTAGAAACATGGTGGACTCTTTAGATATATTGGTTGTTTTGTGTGAGAGTTGTGAAAATAGATGAACTCTGGCGGTGACTGGACGACTGAGGGGGCCATGATGTTCAGATGAGTCTGCCTGTGAAGCTAGCGGGGCGAGCCAATGTATTTTAGCCAAAGCACATACAATGTTAGTTTGAATTACACAGATATTTGGCCTCGAATCATATTATCTAAACCACAGAGATGTTTATGTACACTCTTGAGAGCTGGTATTCTCCCTCTGGCCATTGATTCTGGCAGCTTCACAAATATCCAGGAGGAAAACAGATTGTGTGATTTGGGAATAGTTGAAAGTGAGTCCCATTTCCTTTTATGCAAAATTTGCAATGTCAATTTTCTATGAAACTGCTTCTCAGAACCCTTAAATGTTGTGATTAGGAATGTCCTGATCCGATCTGCAGGATCGGGGCTGATACGGGCATTTTTCCACTGATCAGGATCGGCAATTTTGAACGTGGACCCAAACCTGATTTTTTTTTTTTTTTTTCTTTAACTCAGACGTGCACATAAAATTACTCTGCAAACCTGTGGATCAAATGTCTGCAGTGTGGAAATAACTTCAAGTAGAAAGTGAAAGCAGTCCAGCAGCGACATGTAACATCTGCAGTACAACCGTTTCACGAGGGGAAACAGAAGAGCTGCAGTTAATACTGCACATTTGATATGATACAACATTACAGAGAAGGTAATTAAATGAATCCCTCTGCATATCCAGCTCATCTCTGTGGTACAGGATCAGGGTTTTCTTCATCTCCTGGAGTTTTTGAATTCACTCTCGAGGACTCCGAGCGTGTGAAGCGTCTCACACTTGAGCTGCTGAACACGAGGGTCTGCTGTCACAGTGCTGCATCACAGACTCACCTGCTAACACAAGGAAGCTGGAGGCCAGTGGTGCAGTAACATGTGCAGAATAAAGAGCCGCATGAAAGTATTTAGTTTGTTTCAACAACATAAAATAAAAACCTATTAAGAACAGCTTCTTAGCAGGTACTTTGTTTCTTAATGCAGCTGTATTATCCAGGAGAATATTAGTTAAGGCTGATTATCAGATCGGGGCTCAGTATCAGGGTAAAAAATACCTGATCGGGACATCCCTAGTAAATTGGAGTGGTTGTTTAATTTGAATGTTTTGTCTGAACTGTGTCGAAGAGAAGAAATATGGAGACTCTGACTGTTTTCTTTTTGCATGTGCAGATGTAGATTTTATTTTTTCAGACTTGCTTTTACCAAATTTGTTTCATCATTATCTTTGTTGTGCGTTTTCTTTTTAGCTGGCTTCTAATGACTTTTCTAATGTCTCTAATTAACTTTTTGTTTTTTTCCTTTTCCCTTCTTTTGTGACGCACTTTGTGACATCTGCTCTTTAAAGGCGCTATAGAAATGAACTTGTTATTGTGTTACAGACAGCTTTAATGAATGTAAGGTATGGGGTATGAACATTAGCATTGACTTGAAAACTCACGGCCCTTTGAGGCTCATTCAAAGCTTCACTCAGCACTAACTCTGCTACAGTAAGTGATTTCAGAGCTTTTATTTTTGAAAAGCCAAATATCTGCAGCTACAAATCGTGCCTGCGACAAAAAATACATAAAAATCAAAGTGCGCATTAGTAATTATCCTGACTCATTCCTGATGAATATTACTAGACAGACAGTGGAGACAGAGGTTGCAAATATAACAAAAAGTTCCTAATTTAAGGCAGACGGCAAAGATGTTGCGGTAAATAGAAGGAAGCTTGTTGTGTGACTAAACCTTCAAAAGGATGCCAGAAGGTTGAAAATAAACCAGCACTGGGAATTATGGGAAGGATGAAAATGTGAAAAGGAAATGCAGAACAATATGTTGGCAGTGCAGGAAGGGGAACTTGAGGCAGTGCGGTTTATTTAAAGAATTCACTGTAGGATAGTGTGTGTTTATAGATGGTATACAAATGGGGTTATAGGAAATCCCTCAGACCTGTTCAAGGCCACACACTGCTAAATAGTGCCGATGTTTCCACTACGAATCCTCTGGTAGTGGGTGGGGAGGGCGTAGGACCATGTTGGCCTGTTGTCAGTCTGGATGTGTGTGTGTGTGTGTGTGTGTGTGTGTGTGTGCGCTGCTCATTTGTAGATGAGACAGACAACTTCCCATGCACAGAATTAGTCAGAATTCCAGAGTCTCCCACATGTGCTAAGCCTCCAACAGTCCAAGGCTGGTGTGTCAGCTGGAAGGTCATGAGCGAGGACGCGAAGGCAAAAGAGATTTCCCCAACACTTCTAGGAAGAGCTTCCTCATGTGCAGCCTCCCATGGTTCCACACTGGGACTTCCCGCAACATTACAAAGCCATTGTTGACAGTTTTGCCCTACGAGTATCAAAAGACATTTTATATTTACATCCTGTGAAACTGGTTGGTGATTAAATCAACTGAGTAATGGCCTGTAAGAAAATGTTTCCCCTTGACTGAAGTCTATTCTGCACAGGGACAAATGATCTGGGGCTGGACTGAAACATTAGCGGAGTTCAACCTGAACAACCCAAACAACCCGATTTTCACACAAAGACAGAAATATTCTCATGTGAAATGTTTGCCGATCAAACAAGAAAGCCTAAATAATGTAGAATGTGTTGTAGACAGGATTTCACAGAGTTTATAAAGTTTCTCCTGCCACAGATCTCAAAATCGAGCAATTTACCATCAACACAGTGTTGCTGACCACAACGCCTTGACAGACTGACTCTTTTTACAAGGAAACATCTTGAGGTTTTGTATTTAATATCAAATTTGGAAGAAGGCACGAATGATTTACAATTTGCTTCAGCTGTTTGTTAAAGTTTGCTGCATTTCTCTCAGAATCCTGTGCTTGTAAGGGAGTCTGAGGAGGTTGTGGTTACTAGTTCAATGCTTATTCGAAACAGACACGAGCATCACAAACATCTGCTGCTAACATCGAGAGCCCACAACTGTCATTTGTATTCAAGTGAAGCATTTGGAAATCAGACAGTGTGTAATTCGTTCAGCCTGTTGTTGTGGCTTCTCCTTGTTGTTCAGAGGAAATCATGTGATGAGCGTCCTTCAGTGTGGCCCGGGACACATCTGACCCGGGACACATCTGACCCGGGACACATCTGACCCGGGACAAATGTTACCAGGGACACATGTGACCCGGGACACATGTGACCCGGGACACATGTGACCCGGGACAAATGTGACCTGGGACACATCTGACCCGGGACAAATGTGACCTGGGACACATCTGACCCGGGTCACATGTGACCCAGACCATCTCTGAATGTCGGACCTCAAATGATCTTGACAATATGTGTTTATAATTTAGTATCACAGTGTGTGTGCTGCTGTTATTAGAGCTGTGACGATTAGGCAGTTAATCAATGAGCTGATGGAAAGAAAATAACTCGGCAGCTGTTTGTGTGTTTGTGTGTTTGTTTGTTGTGATGACTGGGAGGATTTGCTGCGTTTCTTCGTCCTTTATGAGACTGAAAGGAATCTTTGGGTTTTGGAGTGTTAGTCGGTTGATAGAAGTAATTTGAAGAAGCCATTTTGTGCTCTGGGGAATTGTTTCTTTCTTTTTTCTGTTTTTATCTTTTCTAGACTAACTGATGAATTCATTAAAATAATCTGCAGATGACTCGATGATAAAGAATGACCTTGAGCTGTAGCTGCAGGGTGATGATGTTGATTTATATTGTGTTATAGTCAATTGTCTCATATTCATCTGATTTATAATACATGCTGTCAAAGGTCCTGACCCTAGCTGACTGTGTTGACATCTTGAGTAATCTTGTGAAAGTGAAGCCAGATGAACAGAAGTGTTTCACTTCAGAGGAGCTCGGTCAGTTTGTAGGATTCCGGCCTGTCTGTGATTTTCCCCTGGACACTCAGGACAGACTGGACATTTTGAAAGACCTTTTAAATTCAGCGCTCTTGACCCTGTCGATGATGTGAAATAGTTCTGGTATGCAGCGGAGTTGGTCCACAATAACCTTTGTGAAGAAATGTAGGCTCGCTCCCTGATGGGCTTTGCGTTCCCCGTCCAGCCGTCCCTCCCTTTCCCTCCTCAGGATTTGAACTTTGCACATGGATAAGTTTATGCAGGTTAAAGCGGACCAGTGCTGTGACTGACTATTTTTACTGCTTGTTCTTGTGTTTGATGTTAAACACTCTAAGTCTGGCTGATTTTCACAGAATCGGGTCCGGGCATGTGCCCCAGATATCTGCTGAAAGTCGTGTCTGCTTTCTGTTTTGAGCAGGAAAAACATGATGTCCATGTTCTTGTCTGCCTTGAATGCAGATGTTCCTCGGCCTCTGCGTTTTTCTTGGCAGGCTGAGTGGTTGACTGGTTTGGATTTGTGTGCTTTGGAAGCAGAAAATGAGTGTGCATCACTTTTGCAATCCTGGAAAAAACCTGTGAATTCTTCTTCAGCACTTTGTTATTTCAGTTTGAATGGTAGAGCCCTGGCTCGCGCAGCCCGTTGCTGGTTGAGCTTTCTCTCTCGAGCAGATGTGTAACTAAAGCTACTGGAAAGAAGAATCAAATGAGATTTATTTTTCACAATCCACATTATTACACATTTGCTCATGTACCTCTGTTCATTGGCTGAGGCTTGGATTTGATGATCCTTATTTGTGATAAATGCCTCTTTCGTTGTCATCATTAGTTTTCATTGGCTTCACCCACCACAGAGCTTATTGTTCTGACAACAGAAACACGTCTGAGTATCATATTGTCACGGACCTGCTGAAACTATGGTCCATTAAAATGTTTATACATTAATGTCCCAGAGCACCAATAGAACACCAGTAATGGTTTGTCATAATTTGGCTGTAGATCAGTTTATTAGAGGGCATTTTAATTTGAAAGAAAGATGGAAAGAAATGTTTATTTTATATATTTATTTGTAAATTGATTTGCTTGAAATGGCAGAAGCAGCACTTAATTCTGACATTATTTTGCAGAAATGTTGTAGACGTCCTGTGTGCTGGAGCTTCCTGTTGGCACAGCCTGCTGTGTGAGGTCGAACTGAGACCAAACAATTGACAACAGAATACCACATGAACTGTAACGCTCTGTAGCAGCTTGAGTTCCTGCCAAAAATAGCACCATATGAGCGTCTGAGTCGATCGGTCCTGTGTAAATGCTTCTCCAGCTGTGGACCATTTCCAGGTGCTCCAGATGAGTCACGGCACCAAGGTTCACTCGTTCAAAAGTCAATTGAAAATCCAGGTTGCGACCCACCCTTCATTCCCCACAGACATTTTGGCCATGACTCACAAAACCAGGCTAGTGATGTATCCTGATAAAACACAATGATGCTTGAGTGTAGATTTGAGAAACAATACAAAAGCTCCTCTTACTGTTGAACGATGTTATGTAAAATTCTGTGGCAAGATTACCAGAACACATTGGTCCCATACTTATGAATTCAGTATTTTTATTTGATGCTGGTAGAAATGGGCACAAAGCCGGTAGATGTCTTATAAGAGCCTGTAATTAAACACTGGCAGCTTTATATCTGATTCATGACAGGTAAAGGTTCTGAGGCTCTGTCCACAGCAGCACCTTCCAGCCACACGTCTTCTCACCTCTCTGTTTATTTTAATGAGAAAATAAATGCTGAGAGCAGCTTATCTGCAGCTGAAGTCACAGGAAACACGTGTAGTGACACAAGTGATAACTGAAAGGATTGTTTCTGTTGAAGTTTATAGATTGTTTATCAGGAAAATCCATCCTTTTGTACCTTCAGCGTCCTCTCATGTAGTGAAAGTTCTTCCATAACCACAACTTTTTTGTTCCACTGGTAAAACATATAATATAGTCATCCTTCATGCTGAGGCAGTTGTATATCCCAGGCTTTGTGGCTGAATAGATGGATTGGCTGCTAACACAGAAAGAATGTCATTATGGGTTTCAGTACCGAGTTTATTTTCACATGCTGTTCTAAATGTTACTTCAGAGGTTTTCCTGCCCTGCCAAGAATAAAATGGTGGAGGAAACAGAGTCATTAAAATGTTGGCATTCAAATGCTCGACTGCAAAGATGCCGAATATCAGCACAATAATTGCTACCAACAGCTTCATAAAAGTATCAGTATCATCCCGCAAAACCCAAAACCCTCAGTGCAATTTGCACTGCAAGTTGCATTTGGACAACTGAACCTCTTTGTGTGACCAGTTCTGCTACAGTCTTGTTTTTCAGCACAATTTGTCCGCTCCAAACCACCGTCATTGTTTTATAAGCCAGCAGCTGTCTTATTGCGTGTGACGAGCCAAGTATGGTTATCAGTGCAGGACTGATAACATGTACACACGGTACACAAGCGTCCGTGATGTCACTGTATTCATGTGCTACATTTTTCGAGCCTGCTTTCTATTCATTGATATATAACACCTTATCTTGCTGTCTGCGAGGGATAGATTACACAGACTTAAGTATAGATGTGCACCGCACAGCAGGATGCCCGTGTATTATATCGTATATATTATAAACATGTCTTAAAATCAATGGAGGGTTTTTTTTCCTGCTGCTGTTGTATATATTTATCCTTTAGCTGTTATTTATTAAACAGGGGATAGAATAACAAGGCTGTCATGTTTTGTTAGGATCATATTTACAATCTGTGCAGATATACAATAACTTAACATTCATGAGAGAAAATGTTGAAGATTATTTCATGCGCACTGTTAAACAACACATGAACGTACTTCTCCCCTGATGTTCCTGCAGATCATCGACCAGGAGATCAACCCCCACGTGGATCAGTGGGAAGCAGAGGGGACGTTTCCAGCACATAAAGTCTTCAAGATCTTAGGAAGTGCCGGTTTCCTGGGAGTCAACAAACCAGTTGGTAAGAGTGATAGATTACTGACCTCTGACAGATTAGTCTTGGCAAACCAGAAAGTACAACATGTATTTTCATAAGCTTGATGATTAGCACCTTACAACAACCATCTCCAGTCCAGTCCCATCGTTGTGGAGTTTGGCATGAAACTTCCCCTCAGGAGTGAACGCTGGTGTTTGTTTCTCAGCCTGCATCTCTCTCAGATGTGTAATTGACTGGCAGTGCATGCTTGGACAGGTTTCATCTCCTGCGACTCTGAAAAGGAATTTAGGATCTTTTTTTTTAATCAGAGACAACTCCTTTAGAAAATATATTAAGAGTTTAATTAATCTGATGGGCCTTTGTGCTTTATCTGGAGTAGAGTGTGTTTGATTTAAAGACCCAGAAGCCTTTTTAGTTTTAGAGGAGGTTTGTTTTTTGTGAAAGAATCGGAGGAGATAATAAGCCTGTGGGGAAATGATAATAACCATCACATCGCGGTGCCAGGCTCAGTGCAACCTTCTTGCTGTTGGAAACAAAAGCCGTTTCGCCTGGTTGAGTCTCACAGAGGGGTTAACAAGTTGATCCAGTGGAATTTGAATAAGTTAATACACAACTTTGTTGAGACATGTCTGTGAGTAAAACACTAACAACCTGCATGCATTAAATGTGAGTGAGCATTAAAAAACTGTTATTAACTCAAAGCAGTTAAGCGGGTGTTTGCAGAATATGCTGTATATGCATGACCATAATGTTGCTGTGGTGTTGTCGGGGCATTTCCTGCACAGACTTGAGTCCATGATTTTTCTTGGGAATTGAGTCAGTAATCCAACAGATGAGACGATCGGCCGGTCGTTCTGTGCCTCGGCCTACAGGATGGATGTTTTTGGGACGTGCTGTTTCTGTTGCCATTGCGAAGACTCCCTTAATAAATCAGTAACATATCTATGAGTGGAAAAGGCCATAAATATTACATTTTAAATCTAGAATGCACATGAATATCGGTCACGCTGAACTAAGAGATCAGTTGGAGGGATGCACAGTTTGATCTTCTCTTCTAGCAGCAGTTGGCTCGACTCGTCTCGTCTCGCAGCTGAATCCACTTCCCATACATTTCTCTCTTCTGTCAGACAGCCATACATTACAGCTGGTCTGGTTTAGCAGTGTTTCCACTGTGTTGATGGGTTAGTGTCACAGCAACATCCCACAACAGCTGTCTGCTACAGTATAGCCCACTTCCAGATGTGTACCCAGCTGTGTCACTGCTGGAGCAGAGGAGGAGGCAGGACGGGCTCTGTGCAGAACCAGACTACAGAAGAAAGGTTGTGTTTGTGCAAAGTTCTGAATATTTGTTTGACAGTCAGACAGCCGAGATGTTAAGTTTCATAGTTACTCCCACAGTGATAGGCTGATAGTGTCCTCTCACAGCTGAAGCTGCTGTTCTGATGCTGAAGAGAATAAACGTGTTGGACACTGACACAGGCTGCACTAGCAGTCTGTAGGTCAGAGAAGAGGCAGGAGGAGGAAATTAAGAAGTGCTGAGTACACAAGCCTGAGGCATTAGTTGACCGGATTAGAGAGGCGGAGACACACTGTATTATCAGCTGGTGATATCACACACAAGTGACCAGCTTCAGACGTACTGTTAGTAAAATAATGTTAGCGGGTTAATTAGACCCTGTCACTCAGAAACAGCTGCCAGGTGACGTGACATGTTGCAGTATATAATTTAAACTGATGTCATGCACCAACAGTATAATGTACTGGATATAATTCTAGTCTTTAGAATTTAAAATGTAAATAATCTTTCAGACAAACTTTATGTTCTCTTCAAAAAGAACTGCTACTCTGGAATTTCAGCTGCGTTTAACTTAAAGTTTTCTTGTTGTCGCCACATTATGTCTTCAGATAAGTGAGGGACCACATGTCTCTCTGCTGAAGTGCTGACAAATGAAGCAGACTCTCAAAGAATTCTTGACTTAATTGACTTAAAGGCTCAGATTACAGGAATGGGAAAAGGGATTAAGAAGTCTGTTCAGTGGAGAAATGTTTCATCTGGTGGTCTGAGAGAAGTCAGATTACAACTCAGCAATATCTCGAGTCTGGAAGGGTTGCATGGAGAACAAGTGAAGTCATCTGAGTATAAGAGTCAATTATTTGTTTGGTTTGGTTTTATTGTCTTTGTATTTAACAGTGCCCTGTTGTAAAAGTCACAATGAAACAAATCTTGTAGTTCAGGTGTGAAGACGTGAACTCTGAACTCCAGCATCCAGTTTGAAGCTGGCAGAGAACAGTCTGATTTTAATCTCAGGCTGCACACAACAAACGTTTTGTAGTAAAAATGAACCATTCCCACTAATGTGTCTCTGCCATCACTGTCAAAGAAGAAATAAAAACTGTCCCTAGAACAGTGAAAAGAATGACTGAATAAAACAGATCAGTCTGAACAATGAACACAAAAATCACAATCAGAGCTGTTTCCAGTTCCTGTTTCTAGGATTTAATGAAAGTGTTCCTCCATGATGAGCAGCGATGACTTGTATTCCGGCCACACAGAGAACTGGAAATGTTCTTAACACATTTATGACAGGTTTGAACTCTACGTGGTCAAATGTCCGTAACTGGCAATAAAGTTAATGTGTCTGTTTACATCTGTTGGTGCCATGCAGCACATCCCTTCATTTAATCCACTGACAGGAACACTCCACACTTATTGGTCCGCTCTGTTTCCATGCATGTGGAAAGACATTATAACTGCTGAAAACACGAGATCAGGAAGTTTTCTCAAGGCAGCCACGTTTGGGGAGAGGACAGGGATGACCCCTGGCTGTGGGCCTGTTTTCCTACGCTGGTATCTGAACTTCATGCCTCCTGTGTCCTGCTCGACAGATAGAAGCTGGCAGCCAGCACACTTTTCCTTTGTGTGAGTTTTCTTTCTCCTTTAGTAACACTGAGAAATGTGTTACAGTGGATTGTCTGGTCAGAAACATTACTAACACAGTGACGTCTCAGATTTCATAGTCCTTCATGCCTTAATGGTGATGAACGTATGCAAGACTTGGATAATAGTGCATGTCATGGATTTGTCAGCAGGTCCCTCGTGTGTGTTCAGTACTGAGAGATTCAGAGACGTTGCTGCTTCCTTCTTCCTGCTGCGCCTTTAAATTGTCTCCGTCTTGATCCTCCTACATGTGTTTCATATGGAGCTCCATCAGACGAGGACCTACGCTGAGGAACATCTGGCGCTCACAAGAAACATATGCACATAGGATTGACATTTGTGACAGAACTGTGTTTGTTTTTCTTCTGCTTGCTTGTTCAAGCAGGCGGCCTGCTGTTTTGCTTAAAGCGGGATAAACCTCAGTGCTTCCCTTCGTCCACATTATCCTCCGCAGGGTTTCCAGGGCTGGGAGACGTATCGCGGCACAGCTGCACCTGTTTCCTCTGTTTTGTTTCTCTCCCCTGCTCCCTTGTTTTCTTGTCCCACCACATCTCCCTCTTTCTCTGTCCCCATTTATTTTTCTCTCCTTCTTTTCATTCCCTGTCTCTCTGCGACAGGCTGCCAGACAGACCTTTCCATTATTCTGCAACTAGTCTGACAGGTGATGCTAAACCACTTTGCTGGAGTTAGAGGCTTCCATGAGATGAATTCACTGACAATTATTCCTTGTCAGTCACTGTTAGTATCCACCATGCAGCGGCTGGCAGACTGTGTGTTAGTCTTTCATAAACTGCACAGATCATTTCATCAATACTTGATCTTGTTACTTTTGGCTGACTGGACATTATTACTGTACATCTATCCAACATTAACTGCTGATGAGATGTTGATGTCATCTGCAAATTGTTTCATTATCATGTTGTTTCTTTTTGAAAGGATTTGGATGTGTGCATATCGACCGCAAACGACTGGAGAAAATGCAGAATGAGAGCGAGTACATTAGTTGGCTCACTTCGTGCGTCGCGGGCAGAAAATTGTCCTTTAACACAAAGTATGTTGTATGAAAACCAAACTGTTCTTTTCATAATGGATTCTGCAACACGTGATGAAAAGCAAAAGAAAGGAAAGTAAAGAGACGGCTCTGTATGACAGAAGTGGTGTTTTAAACGTGGTAACGCTCCCGTTCAGCTCCATTAAGGACCTGAGGTCTCTGTGAATGTCTCGACTGCCACAATGGAAGAAATACACCCCTATTTTTTTTATTTTCTAAAATCAAGTTTGATACGCTGAGCAGAGCAGATGACACGACGCTGAGATGACAGTGACCCTTATCTGCAGCGTGCCACTGATCTCCCAGCAGGGCTTTTTACACCTAATTACAGATGGCACAGATAATGATAACACCCTCTAATTAATTTGAGTGCATGCACCAGTCAAATGCCCAGTGCAGAATATTATGTATGTGTGCACTGTGTGTATGTGTGTGTGCAGAAACATGCCAGGCAGGGATTTTATCACAGAGATAACAGCAGAGATGGAGGGGAGGAAGGAAACGTGTGTGTCAGGCTGGTTTGAGGTGACTAATGTGGCGAGGGTAGATATTTATCCAAAGAAGGAAAAAAGTCATCTTCACACAAGAATCTACTCAGTGTTAAGTGAGCTGTCATCCTGAGAGTGTCTGCAGTAGTTACAGTGCTTTGTGTTTGTCCATGCAGAATATGGAGGCTTGGGTCTTGACTTCAGCTACAACGTCGCGGTGTCAGAAGAGCTGGGCAACATCCGCTGTGGAGGCGTTCCCATGGCCATCGGTGTCCAGACCGACATGGCTACTCCTGCACTGGCCAGGTGAAACCCCACATACAGAACTTTACGGTTCATGATGGAATTCATCGAGGTGAAACGTTTGGAGCTCAGCAGTATAATCACCAAATCCAGTGTTTTCACTCTTCCCCGGAAGTCAACTCCCAGCAGTTTGGGTTGGAGACGTGGCTTTGTGTAAATGAACGGGTCACAAATCTTCCTCCGCTGCTGCCTTCTCTTATCAGAAGAACAACAACTAGTCGGTGGCTCAGGCAACAATAGCTGCTCTGTGTTTTTCCCTCTTCACACCACCACTAGAAGCACTCATATCAGTTTTGGAGCACCTTTTCAAACATCCATGTTACAGGGAAGCATTATTCATTCTGAGATGAGAGGAGGTTGCTCGTATTGCCGCCCCTGGCAACAGCTGTAACCCTGTTTACCATGCGCATAATTGTAATGTTTTATAAAGAAAAGTTTTTAACATCTAACCATGTTCAAACTGTGGAAGAAACAGTCAATCAAGAGTTGATCACAACTGATAAAGGTATCATGTGTGACAAAGAAGCACTGTAGATCTTTTCTTCAGATGTAAGAAAACGTGTGTTTGTTACAGGCCACAACAAATGTCACGTCATTGACATTTTAATAGTTTCCAGTCAAAGTGAAAGAACCTGATGGAAAAAGGATCATTCCCACTTTTCATACACACTTTAAAATAATCACAGTACAATGTGTTTGTTTTCACCACTTCCTGCAGCCCTGACTTTAGTATATTTTCATTGGCTTATCATGTCAAAGACATTTTTATGGCTGATAAATCAAGTACATTTCCCACTTGTTTGAGTGACATCCGACAGGAGGCCAGTTTTTACAAACTGCACCTTTAATTTATCGTTAACTGTGGCCTTATATATCTTAGATGGTGTCTCTAAAGAATCCATCTTGTTGGACAGAAGCTTCATCAAAGTCACGCTTCCTGGAGGGTGTGTGTGTGTTAATGTGTGTGGTAATTGTCTGGCCCACGCAGGGCCTCAGCTTACTGTGTGATATCCTCCTGTCATGAAACAGCTGCTGGTGACACAAGACAGAATTTACTGCAATAGACAGTTGGAGTCTCAGGAGCTTAATTAGGGGGATGTACACTCGCCTGCAATGAGTTCTAGAACAAAGAGAAGGAGGGAGAATGAAGGGGGATACCAGGAGCTCCAGGAGAAGACGACTCCCTCCTCTGCTGCACTGGAACTGGAATGGCCTCAAACTCTGCCGTGTTGTTTTAACACTGTACCGCTCTGACTGTACAGATCCACAACTTTTAGATATAGAAAGTCTTGGATTCCCCTGTGTGTCCAAAAGTAACAGCTTGGTAAAAGTTACTGATACATTTTAATTTCTGTGTGTGTGTGTGTGTGTGTGTGTGTGTGTGTGTGTGTGTGCAGGTTCGGCTCAGCTGAGCTAAAGAAAGAGTTCCTCGTTCCCTCCATCACGGGGGACAAAGTGGCTTGTCTCGGCGTCAGTGAAGTCGGCGCCGGCTCTGATGTCTCGAGTACGTCTCTCCTTCATCGTCTTCTGGTCATTACATGTGATTAATTCCTGTTTTAGCCCCTGAAGAGCCATTTTGAATCTGTCAGAGCCAGAAACACAGCAGTTCTTCAATCAGCTTGGCACCGATATCATCTCAGGAGAGAACAATGGCATGCTGAATGCAGCACAGGCTCTGTCAGCTCTGTCTGGCTGGATTAATACCCCAGCTTCACTCAAGTCTTTTGATTTAGGGCCAAAATTGTATTTCTTTGAGTATTCATGCACTGAAGCTTTTCATTTAGCCTTGTGTCCTGACACTCATCTTCCCAGTTTCCACTCTCCCTCCATCCGTTCCACTCTCCACCGCATGTCGATTCAGGTATCATCACCAAGGCGGTGCGGAAAGGGGATGAATTTGTGATCAACGGGGGGAAGATGTGGACCACTAACGGAACCCAGGCTGACTGGATGTGTCTCCTCGCCAACACCAGCGACGGGCCGCCGCACAGGAACAAATCTCTCATCTGTCTGCCCATGAACCTGCCGGGTAGGGAACACTGTCTCGTCCTCTGGGATTCAAGTGCATCGATATCGCTCCTGTAATTTAAAATAATGTGTTTGTTCAGTTCCATGATTTACTGCCTGATCCCTAAAATACCCTTCTACAGAGTTTCTGTATCCATTCTATTAACATCATTTGTTATTTTTTAGAGCGCCTTTGCCAAGATGTGTGACGTTTCCTCCCTGTCCTTCCCACTGTAGGAGTCCACATTGCACGCAAGATTGATAAGATCGGCATGAAGTCATCAGACACAGCTGAAGTGTTCTTCGATGACGTTCGCGTTCCCTGTAAGAACCTCATCGGCCAGGAAGGAATGGGCTTCACGTATCAGATGCTTCAGTTCCAGGAAGAGCGGCTCTGGGCAGTGGCCAACAGTGA
The DNA here is from genome assembly GCF_904848185.1 of Acanthopagrus latus. Taxonomy (NCBI): domain Eukaryota; kingdom Metazoa; phylum Chordata; class Actinopteri; order Spariformes; family Sparidae; genus Acanthopagrus; species Acanthopagrus latus. Next base: position 17,204,529 of record NC_051041.1, read on the forward strand.
GTCTGTCTTCATCTCTCTGCTTCCACTCTCCCTCCGGTTCTCAGACATCATCTTTCCCACTTTTGTTTTCTTATTCACTTTATCCTTTACTCTCACTTTTTCTTCTGTTTTGCCCCGTTTCTCATTTGCATGGTACACATCTTACCGTAACGTCTACAAGTAGTTTAGTATCATTTTGGTTTCCAAAAAGTGAGGGGCGTTCAGGTCATACTCCAGCCATTGATCCTCTGTAATGAAGCTGTTTATTTTCACTAACAAGCCTGAGTCAATATTTGCTTGGGTGGAACTTCTGAGGAACTGCTCAGTAGAAATGAAGCTGCACTGAATCTGCCTGCAGACTTCTGGGAATCATCTCATTAATTAGAGGCGCTGCCATTAAAGAAAAAGACAAGTTCTGACCGGACCAGCACCCAGCTGAAGTTGTGAGGTCACAACTCTCTCTGTCTCAACACTTCCAGTCTTGACCACGATGGACACCGTCATCCAGGAGACCATCCAGTACACGCGGCAGAGGAAGATCTTCAAGCAGCCCGTCCTCTACCACCAGGCGGTTCACTTCAGGTTGGCGGAGCTGCAGACGGAGGTCGAGCTGCTCCGCTCCCTCCTCTACCGGGCCACAGGTAGGTCGCTCCACAGGATTTAAGATTAACGTAAGCTCGGTATTGTTGGCTGCATCTTGAGGTCTCTGTTCTCTCTTCATGTCTCCCGTGTTTCCATATAAATAACTTTTATTTTTCAAAATATGCACATAACTGCAACAATCCACTGTTTCTCCTCCAGATATGGCAAATGTAAGTTGGATTTGCGTTTACAGCATTGATGGAAATCTAAACCAAGTGACTGCATGCAGCTGTCATCATGACACTTACTACTACAGAAAAGAGTAACAAAGGCCTGAGCTGAGTCAGCTCTGTGGGAGTGAAGCTAATGCCAAACTAGCCTGGGGTGGAAAGTCTGTCCACGTGTGATGCAGCAGGTTGCTTTGAAAGACAAAGAGGGCACAGAGCAGGCTGGAGAGCACTGTGGAGTCTCACTGTTAGGAAGTGACAAGTTAACAGTGAACAGCAGATGTGTTTGTCAGCCTGAGGACAGAAGAGTCACTGTTGGCATCAGCATCAGAACTCCTCACTACCAGATCAAGACTAAAGGAACACAGATTCACAGATGAGTTACCTGAAACTGAGTCGAGATTCAGTCCATGTTCTTACATGTCTGTAATTGTTATTTGTGTTAATCTATATTTCCTCGCCAAATAACTGTTTATATGTAGAGACGACCGTTTCCACCAGCCCACTGTTGTTTCTGTGTGCTGGCACAAGTTCACAAACAAAGTTCAGGCTTGGCTACCTGAAGAACTGGCGCACACCCAGCTCCTCCAAAGTAAAAGTGCTTTGCGCTGCAGTGTTTATGATGTGAATGTTTGGGTGCATCTGTCAGGCAGGCGGCCAAGGTCTGGTAATGTTCCTCCTCATGTTTGCAACCACTCGGCTGGCCAGCAGCTTTGAATGATTTCATCTAGCTGGTAGCAGTTCAGGTCTCATTTGCTTCCCCAGGAATAGATCAAAGTGTTTGCATCTGTTTGGCACAGGTAGATGAGAACACACACACACACACACACACACACACACACACACACACACACACACACACACACACAGGAAGAATCACGCCGCTCACTCATGATCCTCTGGAGGTTACCTACAATAGAGGCATTGATCAGATGAAATGCTGGGAAAAGGTCTGAATGGGGGAAAACCCTGAATCAGAGCCAGTCACTCGTTCAGTCCTCCACCTCACCACATCTGTCCTCCTCTCCTCCTGCAGCGTTGTACATTAAAGGCAACGATGTCACCAAGCTGGCGTCCATGGCCAAGCTGAAGGGAGGCCGCCTCGCCAGGGAGCTGAGCGACAGCTGCCTCCAGTACTGGGGAGGTATGGGCTTCACCAGTGATGTGCTGGTCAGCAGATTTTACAGGTGAGACTGGTCATGTAGTAAACTCACTCACACCCAGTCATGATACTCTCACCTGTCACCACTCAACCTGTTTACCTGTGGAGCGTTCTGAACAGTGTTTGGAGCTTCCAGTCTTTTGTTTTTTCAATCCCAACTTGTTTGAATTCAGAATGAGCTTGTATTTACAAAAATGTAAATGTTGATGAGGTAATTAACCATGTTACCTTTGAGCTGTTTTCAACTGAGAATGTGTCAGAACAGAGCAACAGATGATCACATTCTGTTGTCTTACAGTCTCTCTGCTGTTTTGGAATCTGGCTTGTATGTTTTGTTCAGTGATCTGGTTTTTCCAACATAAAGCATTTTTCATAATATTGATTCCAATCCATGCCGTTACAGCACCAGTCGACCGACTGTGTGCACCATGTGAGGCTGTAATGTTTCCATGGGAACAGAAGCCTCACCACTTGGCAGGAGCTTCATTAAGCTCTGGTCAGTTTATTCCTGGACATTAAACAGGACTCCTTAATTGCAAAGTTAGAATCAGAGTGATGACACGACAGAAGAAACGTCCACGACTCCGGCAGAGAAAAAGATCTGCAGACGTTCTTTTATCCCAGTTAATGTGGTCAGTCAACTACAGATCACTTCAATATGAAGAGAATCATCATGAGGTCTTTGTTCTGTTGTTGTGATGTTTGTTCATCTTGTGGACATGTGTTAATCTTCTCCTGGCTGAGACAGTTTGTCATGCTGGATCACTTTCTTCTGTTCTGTTTAACAGAAACAGAATGTGATCCAGTGGTAACAGCTCTTAGTTTGGTCTCCTGCCCTGCAGTGTTGGACTGTGAGTCTCCTCATCTGGAGACTGAGTGTATGACAGAGTAACACTGTGGCTGATTCAGAGTCTCTGAGCATTTCTTCTACACTGTGCTGACATCTGCTGACGGGGTGAATACTGCAGCTGAGCCGGCGTGGCTTCAGCAAGAGGAAAAAAAAAACTGCTGCGTTTATTGCAGTGACTCAGAAGCTGAAGATGATTGATACAGAAATAAAAACTAGGTTTCATTTTGCCTCCACAGGGATTCCAGGTTAATGTCGATTGGTGCAGGGGCAGATGAGGTCATGCTGGGAATCATCGCCAAGTACATGGACACGATGCCCAGGAAGTGATGTCATCAACGCTGCTGATAACGTGCTGATCACCGAAGTGCAGTTCTGAAATGTTTCAACTCTCGACTTTAACATGAAGTTAGATTTTTGTTTTAACCTTTGATTGTGTTTACTGGAATGTACGAAACTCTCCTGTTCTCACACACGATGAAGCTCCGCCCCCTCTTATGGTCCTCTTAACATGTAAATATCCAACAACCTGATTTCATTGTAATGTAATTAGTTCAATTTAAATTTTGATTGTCGTTAAAGATTCAACCTATATTTTTAGAAGAGACTAAGAAAAATAATGACTAAAAATGACTGTTGTGTTTAATAAATATCCAGCAAACACTTTGTGTGTGTCATTAATAAATTCATAAACTAAGTGAGATTCTTCTGTTTCCAGCACACCTGAGTTCATTTTTAGCATAAAATTTGTTTATTTACATTAAAAACATTTTTACAATGACACTGAATCAATAATGAAGACCACCGTTATTAATTGTGTATGTTTGTGTTCATTCCTCCGAGCCAGAGATTATTCCAGGTATCATTTTAGATCTCAGTCACTTTGGCTCAACAACATATTTGCTGTTTCATCAGTTTCTTATTCAGTGTACTTGCTTCTGATTAAGGTTTAATGACAGAAGTATCTTCTAAAGTTTACATGTCTAATGTTACATCTCATCTTCTCAATCCTGATATCAAGTACACAGACAGTTTCAGTGTCTACTTCAGAAAAACATGATTTCCTCTTCACATTGTCATAAACCGTCTCAGACCCGGTTTTTCTTTCGGGTCTCTCAAATAGCATCAGTAGGAGACTTCATGACTCAGATTTGTGGTCATTGTATGAAATACTCAGATACATGGGCAGCTGTTGAACTGAAACACAACAGAGGAAACATCCCTGCCTCTCCTCAGCATTATCATGTTGGTGTGGTTGTGAGATGCGTCAGCGTGGCACAGATCAGGGAGGAGGCTGTGGAGCTCAACAGGGTCCTGCTATCACCTCAGCTTGATGAACCAGTACAGGACAAAGAAGACGAACAAGCAGAAGAGCAGCATGTAGCACAGCAGTTTGGTCTGACTGCCCCTGGACAGCTGCTTCACTCTGCCGATGGTGGCGCCGAGCAGGCCGCCTGTCGAGTCAAAGTCCGAGTCCTGGTGTGTGACAGAGGGACGGAAAGTGTGAAGGCCGAGCAGAGAAAACTCACTCTGTAACACTTGACAGTGGCTGAATGTAAACTACACACGGTAATAATTAAATAACTCTACTACATTTCAGTTTTCAGTTCAGTTTGTTTGTTACACTGATGATTTCACCTATAAAATATATGAGCAGCTTCTGAAGTTGGATTTGAACGACCCAATAATATAAAGTTTATCATTTGATTTGGAACACTAACGATCAATCTCAGAAAATTACTCTGATTACTCTTTTTTGTTAATATTTCTAGCATTTAAATTGAGCTGATGATCTCCATTTGTGTGTATGTTACCACCTATATGTCTTTCTATATTAGTTTTATATAAGCCAGTACAGGTTTCTACCACATACTTATATACATACTACATTTTTATTCCAAATTTGTACACGAAACACATAAACATGAACATATATCACAGTGAAAAGCTGTGACCTGTCCACTAGCTGCCATATTTTAATGCCACTGTAAAATACTAGTTTGACACTCAAGATAAGTGATTCAAATATTTATTGTTTAAGCACATTTAGCTGTTAACACTTCTTTACATAAATGAGCTGTAATGAGTACTGGAAGCTATAACTCGATTACATCTACTACTACACATATGGAGTGTCACTGTTTGTTGTGTCAGTAATCAGAGAACGTGAAACTCACCATGTCATCCAGCATTTTATTCTGGTACTTCACTTCCGTCCCAATCTCTATGGACAGCTGCAAATATCATGTAAACATCATACATCAACATGTAAACACCAACATGTAAACATCATAAACCAACATGTAAACATAGTGCACCACCATGTAAACATCAACATGTAACACCAGCATGTAACAACATGTAGTATCACTTCTTAAAGTGAAACAAAGCTAGTTAAGAGTATCTAAAGCTATTGTGCATGATGGTTAGCTGTCTAAACATACATTTAAAACACTTGCAGCTCGTTTGACAGGAGACGAACATGCCTGGCTGCATTCATCAATAATACAACATGTGTGGGAAGATGTCATCATTGGCTACTTACACTCTTCAAGGCGGAGACTTTATTCCTCAGTCCTTCCTGTAGCTGTTCATTTTCCTCTTCATACACACTGTATCCGCTCGCTACATAACCTCCAGAGCCTCCTTCACCTTAATCAAACAACAAGAGAGAGAAACACACCGTTAGTGAGCCATTTTCATCCTGCAGACTGTCCTGGAGTGAACACAACAACAAGCGCTCATTCATACCGAGCTAGCAACAACATCAGCTAACGTTAGCCGGCTAACTAGCAGAGCAAGCTAACGTAGCATCGTAGAATCAAGAAGCGGGTTTGTAGTCTCACCCAGACCAGCGCGCCTCATCTTCAGCCCGGACTGTCTCTCTGACCGTCACCCTGTCTGAACGTTACGTGTCACACAACACAAACACACTGAAAGATGTGAGGGGGACAGCTGACGGCTCTCTGCTTGCTGTGCAAAGTTCAGGCACGTCAGCACACGCCACGACATCATACGGTGGCCGACGAGGGCCATCCTCCCCTGACGTAATGCAAATAACTGCACTGGTAACAACAGGGTCTGTGTGTGTGTGTGTGTGTGTGTGTGTGTGTGTGTGTGTGTGTGTGTGTGTGTGTGTGTGTGTGTTAACTCCACACTCCCTTGTTGTTAATAGAACTCATGAGATAAACATTAATTAATTATTAATTGTACATTATTTCTTTAAGATGAAATATTCAGTTGTTACTTCATGTTGAGGTGAGACTGAATCTGTGATCAGAATCAGAATCAGAATCAGAAAAAGCTTTATTGCCAAGTACGATTTTACACATACGAGGAATTTGTTGTGGTGAGGTTGGTGCATGCATCAAATGACTATTAATAAGTGAAAATATAACAAAGTAACAATATAAACTGTTTTAAAAAATAGAAAATATAACAAATTAACAATATAAACTATTTCAAAAAGTAGAAAATATAACTATATAATATAAATATATATATACAATCTGTTTTTTGGGTAAAAGGAGCAGACCAGCTGGCAGTGAACAATTACAAGAAATAATGTGCAAATGAAAATGTGCAAATGAATAGGTAGTTCACAAACAGTTTATGAGCTGATGTTCACTTTCTGCCTCAGAATTTCAGCTTTGATCTCTTACTTTCAATGGTTTGTCCTCTTAAAAATATACTTTTTTTTTTTTTACAAATATTAAATATGGTTATTTTTTTCAATACCCATATTTATTATTTGTAAAAAAAATATTAGTTTATTTTCTTCTCTTTCTTACCTTTTTAATTATATTGTTGTTGGGGTTTTTTTTTGCTTTTTTTTAATATTCTGTCATGTGGCTGCTGTGGCACACACATTTCCCTGTTTGTGGGACATTAAAGGATTATTGATAACACAAAATATATGCCAGATTATATGAAGCTGTCTATGGTCCAGTAATTGATTTACATACAAAAGAAATATAATCATGCGGACACTGAGACAATGAAGAAGAGAAGTTTGTATTCCTGCAACGTTCTCTGAAAGACAGTTGGACCCACAGTGACGAACATCAATGGGTTGATCTTCCTTTTGACGGGACAAAGATATTTTTATCAAAACTAAATGGTGTGATGATCCTTTTAGACACAGACTGTTTCTTTTGAACATTTGGAAATGTGACCACCACTAAATGAGGACAAATTGTCCTCTGTGGGTTTCATAACGGGACTCACACACTCGTCCATCTGTGCTGTGTAGGACAGAAAAGAGTTTCTCCATATTTCCAAAATCCTAGAGGTGCTGTTTGGCGGCGATTAGCTTTCCTTATCCCTGTGCTCATCCCTCACCTAGCCTTGTGCCAATATTGCAGGAGACAGCTGATATGATAGAAGAGATTAAAATGGCTTTCATGATGTTAATTTATTCCTGTCCTATGCTTATAAATAAATACAACTTAAAGCTCCTGTCTGCAGTGATGCATTTCAATGCCGGGCGCTCATCTTTTTATGCATCACCCAGAGGCTTTGCTGTATGCATGACCTTGACATGAGCGTTAAAGAAAGGAGGATATTGATTGAATTGTGTGAGCATATCAGCCTTTTGTGGATCTGAGAGGATTGGGACATCAGATGGGTCTTTAGAGAGGAGAAAGAAATCTGGACGTCTGGAAAATGGTCTTAATCCTCATTGAAACTCCAGAACGCTGCCACACTTGAAGGTACACATACACACATAGTGTGAGTCCAGGCAGTCTGGTGCACACAGTGAGACACAGCCGGCTGTTTCCATCCCTTCAGATATTCTCCAGAGAGTCTACACTGAGAATTTGGAAACACTGTTTGATCGTCTGCACCATATCTGATGTCATGTGATCAATACATGTGTTGTTTTCTGCAGCGAGGACGATTACACCTGACATCTACCTTCTCTGAGGCGCTACGTGTTGTATCAG